>NC_057825.1:9336036-9666036 GCF_910594005.1 Cervus elaphus | reverse complement strand
GATAAAAAGGAAAATAATTTCTCATTGAAAAATTTAATATAAAATACATGAAAAGCAAGGGGAAAAAATCTTTGCTCTGACCTCAGACAGTGATTTGTGTCATCTACACCATGGGCATCATCCTGCCCCCCAGTCCTGCCATGAGCCCAGGGTCATTGCTGCTCTCAGCAGGCACGTCCTTCCAGGTCATTTTCATCCTGGGGCACGTGTGTATCTGTTGCCCGTAGGAAGATGTCATTCTTATAGTGGTTTTTGTATATGTAATTCTGCAATTTGGTTTTTGTTTTGTTCCCTTTTATTTCAACCTAACAACCATGTCTTTGAGATATGACCATGTTGACGTTCGTATAAAAACGTCCAGCTCATTCCTTCTCCTTGGTCTGTCCCGCTAGCATTGTATGTACACTTTCCCAGTTCCCTGCTCTTACAGACACCACCCCAAGGATCCAGTTTCTGTGTCTAGCTATAGCCAAGATCACTCTCCACATCCAACCTGTGCCCAAGTTCCTCACTTAGCATCATGTCATAAACACCATCCCCCAGTCCCACCCAGAAAACCTGTAAACATCATTTTAAGTCTGTAAAGTATTCTGACATCTCATAATGTTATTTCCAGTTTTTGAGTAGAGCATCGTAACTCAGAGCTGAATTTTGTAATTTGCCCCGTCAGGGTTCAGAGCCAAGCTCTGCCCCCTCAGGCCAGCTGCTGAACCTTTCTGAGACCTTCTGTCCGATAGAGATGATCTCAGCGCCTAGTCGTAGGATTCAAGCAGGATCACATGATGCCTGTGCAGGGTAAGCCCTGCGAAAATGTCAGTGAACGTTATTTTACTGTTTTTATCTTAAGTAAGTCATCTCTCATGTTTCAGATTGTTTCCTCAGGCTAGGTTTCCAGAGGGAGAGAATAAACACTGGTCTTTTTGTCCCATTACTTCCCCATTCTTTGGTTTTAATTTTGAATCACCTGGAGCATGTATTTCTTTCAGGGAAAGGGACATGATCTTCTTTGTTGTCATGTTCACATATAAAAGACAACCTGGGATTCAGAAATGTTTCATCTGTTCAGCATTCTTTCCCTTCCTAACTCTGTGGCTCCCTAGCCTTCAGCATGTCGTGTAACAGAAAAGGTGTGAGGTCACCATCAGTGTTTGCTGGGATTCATCGTGGGTCTCTGTTTACTGCCCTGTCAGAAATACTGTGAACCCCATTGGCTTCTTTATCTAGGTCTTTTTTTTTCTAAAATCAGGAAAGTGTTTTCAGCTTTGCTGGAATATACTAGATGCACAATAAAGTGCACATATTTAAAGTATAAGTTGAGCTTTGACATAGGTAGGTATACACCTGTGACACCATCACCAAAATCAGGATCGTGAATGTATCCACCACCCCCAAAAGTTTCTCTGTGCCCCTTTGTAATATATCCTGTCTCCTCAGCCAGCAACAGATCTTCTTTCTAACCCTATAGGTTAATTTGCATTTTCTAGAATTTTATACAAATGGAATCATACCATGTGGATTCTTTTTTGTCTTTCTTATTTTACTTCACATCATCATCCTGAGATCATCCATCTTACAGGTATCACTAGTTCCTTTTTGATTGCTGATAGTATCCATCATATGGCTGGACCACAATATGTTTATCCAGTCACTTGTTCCTGGACATTTGGCTTGTTCTTAGCTTTTCACTTTTACATATAAAGCTGCCCAGTACATGTGTATTGGAATCTTTGTAAAGTTATATGCTTTTGCTTCTCTTGAGTGAAAATCTATCCATGTAATGGCTGTCTTGTACCAAGGGTATGTTGAAGTTTTTAAGAAACTACAGACTGTTTTCTGAGGTGGTTGTACCATTTTACATTCCTACTAACAGTGCATAGGAGTTCTAATTGCTCCTTATCTTTGTCTACAATTGATATTGTTGGTCTGTTTAATTTTTGTCATTCTAAAAGATGTGTAGTAATGTCTCATTGTGGTTTCATCACTAGTGATGCTGAATATTTTTTCATGTACTGATTAACCATTTGTGTACTTTCTTTAGTGAAATGTCTGTCTAAATCATATGGTCTTTTTAGAACTGGCTTATTAGTCTTCTATTAGGCTGTAAGAGTTCTGCATATATCCTAGTTATAAGTCAGATGTGTGTTCGCAGATATGTTCTTTAGGTCTTTAGCTTGCCTTTCAATTTCTGTAATAGCACCTTCTGAATAACAAGAGTTTTAAGTATTGGTGAAGTCCTGTATATCAACTGAAAATAGTTTGTGCTCTTTTGTGTCCTGTGTAAGAAGTCTTTGCCAAACCTAAGTTCACAAAGATTTTTCTCCTGTCTTTTCTTTGACAAGAGGCCACTCTACACCTGGCCAGTCGAGATGTATTTAAATAAAAAGTATCAAATCCTGGGCCTGGACTTAATAATTTACACCTTCCTTTTTTATGGAATGGTTCTCTGAATCTCTTGGGTTTTTTTATGTATGTGTGTGGTGTGAGGTAAGTGTCAAGGTTCTTTTTTTTTTTTCTTTGCATGTGGCTATCCAGTTGTTCCAGCACCATTTGCTAAAAAGATTTCTGTTTCCCCACTGAATTGTCTTGGCACCTTTGTTGAAAATCCATTGGTCATGTATGTGTAGGTCTATTTTTGGACTCCCCATCTGCTCTATTGATCTGTATGTCTATGTTTATGCCAGTACCACACTGTCTTGATTACTGTAGCTTTACACTAAGTCTTGAAATCGGGATTTATTTAGCTCTGAGTCTCTGTATTGATTTTGCTTGGAATGTTGGCAGCCCTGTTGGCTTCCATATTTTGTTGATTGTTGGTTGGTTGGTTTTTAATCAGGCAGGTGCTCAACTTTTTTTTGGGGGGGGGTTGTCACTTTTAGTTGTCCTGATTTCTTTCTAACACCTAGAATGTTCAAGTTGGTCTTTGTTCTCCATATTTATCATATTTTCCTCATCATGATCATCTTTGTTTTCTTTCTTTCTCTGCATTCTGGACACTCAACGGGAGCAGGGATTTATCCATGATGCTGCTGATTTAGTTTTGAGGGGTTTTATTTCTTTATTATTTCTAATGCAGATAGCTTTTTCTGCATCCTACAGTAAACTTTTTTCCCAGAGGGTAATGTTCTTTTTCTCTGGCTGTGTGACACTTTTTTTTACAGGCCCTCACAAGGAGATGTATTTGTAGACTGGGTATTGGCCAAAGGACAGGCTGTGTGCGTGCCTCCTTCCCTCCCCTCATCTCTCCTGGGCACTCATGATTTGAATGATTCATCTTGTGACTCTTCATTACCTTTCTCTGTTCTCGTTAGCTTTTGTAGATCCTTGGTGACCGGAGGCTAGCTGGAGCTATCATTGACCCTACAAGTCATGTAGTCCTGGTGTGTTTTTAAGACATGTATCATTTTATCCTCCTAGTTTGAATTTTTTTTTCATTAAGTACTTTCAACTAGCAGTTCTTTATACCAGTGAAAGTGAGTAAGCAAATGGTATTTCTCATTATGGAGGAGATTGTTATTGTTGTTCAGTCACTCAGTTGTGTCCAGCTCTTTGCGACCCTATGGACCGCAGCACCCCAGGCTTCCCTGTCCCTCTCTCTCCCAGAGTTTGCTCAAACTTACGTCCATTGGGGGAAATGCTGTTTAAAAATCTGGAGTAGCCTGTCATTCTGACTCAGGAGGCTTAGGTCTGGGGAACATTCTGACCCAGAGGTTGTACAACCAGACCTCTGCCTCCGCCCCACTGGCTGGATGTTGAGTCTTCTGTACAGTTAAGGTTAACACATTATCCCCTATTAGTAGTTTTCAAGCCTTTTGGTCTAGGACGTTTGTTTGTTTGTTTTGATGTGGACCATTTTTAAAGCTTATTGAATTTGTTACAATATTGCTTCTGTTCTTTATGTTCTGGGTTTTTGGTTTTGTTTTTTTTTTTGGCCTTGAGGCATGTGGAATCTTGGCTCCCTGATGAGGGATCAAATCTGCACCCCCTGCATTGGAAGGTGAAGTCTTAACCATTGGACCGCCAAAGAAGTCCCAAGGTCTTAAAAACTGAGGATTCCCTCTTGCTGGGGAAAAACAAATTGAGAATTAAGACTAAGTTTTGTTTATGCAGGTTATATTTATCTATATTTATTGTTGTCATTATTTAGTTGGTATGTCATGTCCGACTCTTTTGCGACTTGATGCACTGTAATCCACCAGGCTCCTCTGTCCATGGGTTTCTCCAGGCAAGAATACTGGAGTGGGTTGCCGTTTCCTTCTCCAGGGGATCTTCCCAACCCAGAGATCGAACCTGCATCTCCTGCATTGCAGGCACATTCTTTACCACTGAGTCACTAGAGAAGCCTTGTCTATATTTACCTTATAAAAATTAAAATTCAGAAAAATGTAAAACATGAGACTACCTATGCAAACATCAGAGCAATGACAGCCTCACGAGTCACACAGCTTCTGGAAGTTTTTTCTGCCTACTTGTGAGGATGGAAAAGGAAACGGCAACCCAGTCCAGTACTCTTGCCTGGAAAGTCCCATGGATGGAGAAGCCTGGTAGTCCATGGAGTCACAAAGAGTCGGACATGACTGAGCAACTTCACTTTCACTTTCACTTTGTGAGGATGAACGGGTGGAAAAGACCAGTGATGTCATGTTATTATGAAAGTAGCGGTGACCCGATGGACTCCCTGAGTCTGAGGAGCCCCCTGAGGTTCCTAGAGCACACTCAGAAAACTGCTGTCGGAAGGCAGTCTTAGTTTAAAATGCAGCAGAAAACAATGGCAGTTGTGATTCTAACACCACAGAGCGCGTTGGTTGCGAGGGTGCGTGTCAGGGCTGGGACATAAAAGTAGCATCCATCTCTAACCACAGGGCCACCTCTGCCGTTCCAGCAGCCTCCGGCCCCTCGGCCGTGGCCTCTGACGGTCTGAGCGGAGAGCGGGCATCGTGGCTGCCTGGGCAGGGCCATCTTCATTACATGTGGCCACTGGGTTCAGAAGATTAATAGCAACATTTTAAAAATTCACACAGACCTGGAATCAGCACGAGAAAATACAGATTTAAATTAACAAGGAAAAAGCAGAATCCCATCAAAGGAAATAAATCGTACTGGCAACTATTGTCACATAATAAAATGTATTCTATAACTGAAGGGCTTTTATATGGAGCTGTCTGCGGCTTAGTGGCCATGTTAATTGAATAAGGTGCCAAAGACTGACTTGGGGGAGAAAAATGAAATTTCCCTCAGCCTCTATTTAGCAGGAGTTGTTGTCGACAGCATGTGCGATGCTCACCTGTTTGTTACAGAACATCCAGGGCCCCTGAAGATGGACATGATGGCTCTCGGGGTGCGCCCAGTCTCCTCTGGGCTGTCCCAGGGGCAGGGGCAGGGGCAGAGAGCTTGGTAAAGCTCCCCTAGGATTCAGGGGCTGTTCTAGTTGGAATTCTCCAGTGACCGAACAGATTTTTGGAATCATGATCCATCATTTGAGTCAAGAGGCAGAAATTGTTGACCTCTAATGGTCAGTGCCCTGTGCCAACCTGCTGGGGATGATAGGTGCCCCCTGAGACAGAGCCATTTGTTCTAGGGTTTACTTCTCTTTGGTCTGCTGGTAATCTTTATGAACGCACTTAAAATCAAAAATATACTCCTCTAGATCAACACAGAGTGGTCTGGAGGGATCACAGAGTGATCAACAACGTTGAAATGACTCCAAGTGAAACTGGGGTCCATGGGCGCCCCAGCCAGCTTCATGTTCACCTGAGCGTTTAGTGCCATGATCTATTGAAGTGTCTGGCTCTTTCTTTTTTTCTTTCTTTCTTTCTTTCCTTCTTTCTTTCTTTCCTTCTTTCCTTTCTTTCCTTTCTTTCTTTCCTTTCTTTCTTTCCTCCTCCAGTAACCCCCAGTGTCATAAGTTGGGCATTACTTCAATCTCATTAGACAATCAGGTTATGGAAAATAAGCCAAAGAGTGTTGGGTTAACTGAGTACAATTCCAAGTGTAAAAATAAGGGTTTTATATTTTTTTTCTCAGTAGATGGCTATGGTAATGGGCATGGGCCCAGGCTATTAGTCTTCTAAAATATTTCAAGTGACTAAAACATTTTATCAGATGGCTGTACAATAATTTTTTAAGTAGTCCCCTATTTGATCTCTAATTTGACTCAAGTTTCTCGGCTTTATAAGCAGTGCCAAGATGAATATAATTTTTGTTTGCATAAAAATATTCATGAATCAGAACTAGTCACATTTTCCAAACTGTTAACCAACCTAGCCACAGGGTTGAAAAGACGAGTGGGAAGCCCTCCCCAGTGATCTCTAATTGCAGGTCAGAGTTAGATTCATTCATTCTTTCAGCAGCATTGGGTGATCTTGTCGGGTTCTCCCTAATGCTTTTTTAAATGCCCACTGTGTGCCAGCTACTGTTGTAGACACTGAGGATGCAACCAAGGGCCCTTGGTTGTCCACGTCTGTATGTAGCTCTTCCCTTGTTACCGGGTTAGACTGACTGTGACCGGTCGTCAGGGTCACTGAGCTAGTAAGTGGCATAGAGGTTGGGTCCCTGGCACCATCACTTTCCCAGGTGGACCCCAGTTTCCTGGTTGAGTGATCTCAGCCTGTGTACGGATGGTGAAGATGGTCCATCAGGGTGACTCTGAGATGCTGATGGTGACCCCCAGGGGACTCATGGACCTTGTCATGAATTCTAGCTCACTGTCTGTCGGCTTTGCCTTGGAGGGCCTATAAGTGATTGTTCCTACCTAAAAAGCTTGCTGAGAGGATCTGGCAGGTGATGTCCATGCAGGAACCCAGCCCAGTGCCTGGCAGGTGGGCGCCCACCAGACACCGAGGAGTTAAGACTCATTGCGCTCTGAGGATGTGGTAGAAAGCACCACTGAGATCATGTTCTGGTGGCATATAAGCAAATCAACAGTCCTACAGAGCCGGAAGGGCTGTGCAGAAAGGGGAAGGTGATGAGGGGAGTGACCCAGGGGCCCGGTTTCAGATCAGCCTGGAAGTGAGGATGGGCAGGACTGGCCCAGTGGTCAGCTGAACCTCAGAGCGCAACGTTCAATTTAAACCACAGGTGCCCTGTCCCCTCAGCCTGAACTGTCCACTCTCATTAACAGGAGGCCCTGATGTGCCTCCTATCCCCGTGTCCCTTCCTCCCCATGTCCAGTAACCAGAGAAGTGACGATGCCAAAGCAACTGTTTGTTGTGTGGGGTCTCCTCCCTTCAGCCCTCTCTGGCCGGGGGTCTTCCCGCTGCTCAGATTGCTGCTGTACACCCCCACCACCACCCCATCATCAGCCGCCAGAGCTGAAGCTTTTGGTGACTTGGCTTCAGTTGACTTGAATTCTCTTGGAATTTCCCACCTAACTGCATCAGCCCCACATTGTCTGTCTGTCGTATAATGATCAGAACCTTTTCTTTCCTTTTTTTCCCTTGTGAATTCCTGGTCACTGCCACCACTGACTTCTTACGTCTGACTTGTTTTCCTCTGTAGTGACGGGGTGTGTGGGGTATTGGGTCTCCTAGAGACCCCTGAGTCTAACTGAGCAAGCCCACAGGCAGAAATGCAAAAGCAGAGGCAACAGGAGTTCCTGTCCAAAAAGACACAGGGGTTTTAGTGGAGTCGGTTCAGCAGTCTTAATTGTTCAGTGACCGTCTGCCCTGGGGAAGAACCTGTCCTAGAAAATGGGGTACCAACTTGATGAGAGTTGGCCCTGCCCTTGAGGTGTCTTGGGACAACCGGGGTGAGAGAGGACATACAGACACCCATTCCCACCCAGGAAGGGTTTTTATCAAACGAGGATGCTCAGATGGAGTCTCGAAGGACCAACAGGTGTTTGGAGAAGAGGTGAGGAGCAGGTGGAGACCGTAGGAGGGAGCAGAGTGGATGAAGGATCAGGCTGAAGCAGACCCAGAGAATCACAAGACTTTTCACGCTTCCTGGTAGAGGCAGGAGTGTCTGGAGAGGGGGCTGGTGTGTGAGGACGGCTCAGACCAGGGCACAGGTGGCGGTCAGGCTGCCCAGGGAAAGTTCGTGGAGCGAGAAGAGAGCTATACCAGAACTTCTGCAAGCAGCAGCCCCGCAAAGTGGAGGAGAAGCGAGCGGGGGCCAGCTGCGAGGGAGGAAGAGAGCCAGGTCCCAGGGTGTGGGCGGGGGGGAAGGGAGGTGCGGTCTGCAGGGTGGGGTCAGCCAGGCAAGATCTGATGTGGTCGAAAGGCAGGAAGGTTTGGATGGGGATGTCCTCGTGGATGATGGGGCAGCTGTGGAGCCAGGCAGCTTGGTTCTCTGATCTATGCTTCTTAAGTTCTGTGGGTCATAGAATCCCCCTGGAACTGTCCATTTAGAGGATCACAGCAGGAGATTTGGGTAGGAAGCACTGAGTCTGCACACAGTAGGTGCTGCATAACTGCTTGCAGTTCCATGATCATCCCCATCTTCCCGTCTACAGTACATCTCAGTTTTTCCCTATCACTTTCCCACAGGGAGATAATCTTTTAAAGTTGTTAACTGGAGCTTATCCCTTCTCAGCTTAAAAAACCCTTCAGGATAAAGGTAGAACTTGTGCGAGGACCTGCGTGCAGTGACCCTAAAGCGCTTTCTCCAGCCAAGTCCCCCACCGTCCCCCAGGCCTTCAGACCCTAGCCACCCCACCTCCTTCCAAGCCCCCCCACCCCCAGCCAGACCTCCTGCTGCTTAGGAGTTACCCCAGAGCCCCTCCTTGCCCCCCATCCCCAGCTCCCAGTGGGAACAGCACTTCCTGGGGGAGCCCGGAGAGTCTTCCTGTTCACGCCACACCAGCCACGGCTCCTATAACCTGGTGGACCTGTTCCTGTCTCCTCCTACAGGGTTTGGTTCAGTCCAGTCGCTCAGTCGTGTCCGACTCTTTGCAACCTTGTGGACTGCAGCACGCCAGGCCTCCCTGTCCATCACCAACTCCCGGAGTTTACTCAAACTCATGTCCATTGAGTCAGTGATGCCTTCCAACCATCTCATCCTCTGTCATCCCCTTCTCCTCTTGCCTTCAATCTTTCCCAGCATCAGGGTCTTTTCAAATGAGTCAGCTCTTCACATCAGGTGGCCAAAGCCTTGGAGTTTCAGCTTCAACATCAGTCCTTCCAGAGAATATTCAGGACTGATTTCCTTTAGGATGGACTGGTTGGATCTCCTTGTAGTCCAAGGGACTTTCAAGAGTCTTCTCCAACACCACAGTTTAAAAGCATCCATTCTCGGCGCTCAGCTTTGTTTATAGCCCAACTCTCACGTCCATAACATGACTACTGGAAAAACCATAGCCTTGACGAGACGGACCTTTGTTGGCAAAGTAATGTCTCTGCTTTTTAATATGCTGTCTAGGTTAGTCATAACTTTTCTTCCAGGGAGTAAGCGTCTTTTAATTTCATGGCTGCGGTCACCATCTGCGATGGGGGAGCTCTGCAAAAGCAGGGCCCTGCCTGTTCTGCCACCCTGAGTCCCCCCTCCCCAGGTCTGGGTTGACTGGGCCAGGGCTCCCTTGGCCATCTCTGACAGCCGTCTGGCTGATCTGGCTCTGTCTTCTCAGCCAAAGAGGAGGCTCCCCCCACATGCTGTCACCCAGGTCAGCCTTTCGTCTGAGGTTCCGCCAACACCTGCCTCCTCTGCAAGCCTGCTGGAGCACTGCCGCACTGTGCCAGCATTTTGTGTCCTTAGGTGGGGCATACCTTCTTAGGGCTTTCGGGGCTCAGCGGTCTCAGGGCACGGCAGTGCTGAAGCTCAGTTCTTCCCCAGCTCCTGGAAAAGCCCTCAGGGTACAGTGGGTGCAGCGCTGGCACGTGGGGCACACCACGAGTGTGCATCACACAGGCCCCCGTTCTGGGGGGCCCCACACTGGATTCAAGGCTCTGCTGTTGCCATCTTGAAATGCTTAAAGATATTCCACCCAGGTCCCCACATTTTCACTCTACACCAGGCCGGGTTCCTGCCTTGCAGGGCCGGTATGCAGAGCCAGGAGAGACCCCGGGGATCTGTAGACCCCGAGGCCCCCGCTCAGGGCCAGCCAACCCTCTCTGTAGGGCTGCCTGTCATTGTTTTAGCTCTGCTCAACCACAACCACAGTCAGTAATTTATTCTTCTGTTTGCTTAGCTCTGCTGACTGAGTGCTGTGGTCGGAGGCATCGATCACCTGCTTCAACCCTCTGCAGCTCTCCTCCCCCTCCCAGGGTTCCCAAAGCAGCCCATCCTCAGAGTCACTGCTGGCCTGGTTCCAGGGATTTCTGGGCTACACCCCCTACCCTGCCTCAGGCCTCTGAACAGACTCCCCAGGTCGGGGAGCTGAGTTTGTTGTTAGCGAGCTCCCAGGTGCCTCGAGCACTGCCTCTGCGCTCCAGTGGGCAGAACAGAGTTCGAGAACCTTCATCCAAGCAGATAGATCCCAAAGTCCATAGTTTGGCTTCTGGCATCCTTTCCAGTCTGGCTGTGGCTTTGTTTCCCACTCTAGCCCTGCAGCAGAGTGGCCCCCTGACTGCCTGTACATAGGTTAGGTCCTGTCTCCTCCTGTAACCCACATCCAACTCGGAGGGGCTGTCACCAGAAGCCCTGTGCCCCCGCTTTCAGGCTGAGTGCACGGATTTTATCCTCCTTGGAGCACATCTCCTGGTGCACCCCAGTTTGTTGCAGCCCCTCTGTCCCCTGTAGCCTGGAGCTCCTTGTGGGAAGAGCTCGTCTCTGCATCCCCCTTTCATCAGGAAGGAGCCGGCAGTGCGAGTTTACAGCACACGCATCCCAGCGACCTGTGGACACTCCCCTCACGTGATGTGTCACTGGTTCCCCCCCCCCCCGCCTGCGCCCAGCAAGGCCCCACCGCCTGCTCCAGCGGCCGGCCCAACGGCACCAGTGTTCACCATCAGGGCTCACCCCACAGCTCAGCCACCTCACTTACAGCCCGTGGCTCTCCTCCTGGCCCCGTGGGAACAGGCCCCACCCAGAGAGCCTGCCTCCCAGAGCTGTTCTAGAAGACTACACGTTTGTTGTATAAAAAGGGCCGCGTGTGGAACGTCAGCTTCCTTATGTGATCTGTACCCTCCGTCCCAGTCTCTCCTGTTTGGGGAACGACTGAGTGCCTGGAGCTCAAGCCACTGAGCAACATCAAACCGGCCCCAGTCGTACCATGAAGGGGTGACTGTGTCCCGCAGACCTGTTGGGTTTTAAATGTCTTTCCTATTATCGTTGTCTTCTCAGCATTCACTAAAAGGCAGCTGATAACCACACCAAATGGATTATGCGCTTTGAACGAGGACACACTTAGGCTCTGGGCATTGTGAGCCTTAATGGCCAACACATGCGCCATAAAAGACGCACTGGGTCAATCGATGGTGCTTTCTGGGCATCTGCAGTGTGCTCCCACCTGAGGGGGACGTGTGCCGCTCACAGCAGTTCAGAGGAACATGCTATTCTGATTCTCAGTGGGCCTTATTTCCTGGGCTCACCTGGTAATAACCCCTAACATCTTCCTTCACCAAGTGCTTCCTGGGACAGGCGTGGAAGCCACTGGGTGGATAACAGGACCAAGACGACGGGACAGACCGAGGCTTGTGTTCAGAGCTGAGCATCCTGGTCCCCTTGGCGCGCTTTGCCCAGTGAGCAGAGATCAGGGTTAAGTCACCCACCTCCTCCAGGCACCTGGGACATCACGTAAGGCTTGGGAAACCCTTTCTTCCTCTTGGATGTCCTTGCCCGTAGGGAAAAGGTAGCTGCTGGTGTCCAAAACCTTCTCAACTCCTAGGGGCACTCGAGCTGCTTGGGTAGACAGAGGCCTGCCGTGCTGTGCGCTGTGGGCTGATGGTGGCGCCTGGGCTTTCTGAGCCTTGGGGACTGCACCATGCTCCCAGTAACCTCCTTTTTTCTCCTCTGTCCTCCTCAGGCACATCTCTCTCACGCTCCCCGCTACCTTCCGAGGCAGGAACAGCACTCGGGCTGACTATGAATACCAGCACTCCAATCTCTATGCCATCTCAGGTAGGTGGGCCCCCGCCAAGGGCCAGCGAGCACCTCTGTGTCCCGGGCATCACCCGCCACTGTGCGTCTCACTGGTCGCTCTCCCCCTGCAAGGGGCCTGCTCCCCACAGGGCCCAGGCCTCCCCGTTCCTCCGTGTCGCCGCAGCATGTAGTGACGGGCCAGATCCTCAGCATGTTTTGAAACTAATGATGAAAAACAGTGTGTGGCTTTCGCAAGCTTGAAGGGAGGTTTCTGGAGAATAGTGACCACATTGTTCACCTGCCAGGTCCAAGCCAGGTTCCCCACAGGAACCGGGGACCGTGCAGACCTGAGGCCCATTGCCGCCTGCCCTCCTGTCCACGTCTGTCCTCACCTCTCATTTCTCAAGACCAGGTTTGCAACCAGAGGGTACACGGGCAGCCTCCCCCCAACCCACCACCCCCACCTCTGTCATATGAGTCTGTGATTTCCGAACTCAGCCTTGAAATGGATAGTGTTACCTTGGCAGGAATTTCGTCAGTCCCAGTTTTCTTTTTCACCTTCACCCAGAGAGGGAAAAACTTACAAAGCCTTATTACGGAATTGAGATTCATTAGGTGGCGGGCAGTGCAGGTGACTTGCTAAGAGTTGAGGAAACCCACGAACTTGACTCCGATTATACGGGGGCCTCCAGTCGGGGGCCTTAGTGTATCAGGGGGAAATGGCACATTGGTGCCACTTACCAGAGCATGCCCCTAATGGTGAGTGACATTTTGAACACGGGAACATGGCATGCATTCATGTACCATAATGAACTGGTTATTTGAAAGGTAATCTTTTTTTCTAAAAATTGCAACTTCAGGGTACTAAATAGATGAACTAGAACAATGGTATAATTCGTGTCAGTATTAGTTTTTCTTGTTATGATCGCTCCCTAATAGGTTTGGAAGGATAAGCAAAGGCCAGTTGTTCCATTTCTGGGTGGCACTCCTGCCGGGAAAGGGGAGCGACAGGGAGGTCCCCATAGCCCTCGTCCTGGCCCCACGCCGGCAGCCGAGTCCCCAAGGGGAGCAGGCGCGTGTTGTCTGAGAGCAGCGTCTCCAGGGAGAATTTCTTCTGTGCTCTGGCTATTTCAGCAGAGTCGACAAGGAGCATAACAAGTGTGGAAAGATGACCTATTTTGTAGAAAAGCTGAATATTTCCCCAGATGCTTAGTGGCAGAGTGGTGCAAAACAGGCCTGTGAAATCCAGCGGGGTGAAATCCCGCTCCAAATGCACATATAGGCGGCTCAACCAAAGCAGATGCCTTTTCCCCCCTCCAGCTTGCAAATCTTTTTCCAGCCACAGGGTCTGGCTGCCCCCACCTCACCTGGGTTCTCTGATGGCTTTCCCAGCTGTTGACATTTCTGCAGAGAAGGGCCCACAAAGTGAAGTCTCTGGTTTGGCAGGAATGTTCCTGTCTGCCCCTGGACCACTGCTTCCTCGCCCCGCAGCTTTGATGAGGTGTTGTCTGGGTTCATTTCAGCTGTTAGTTTAGCAGTACCGAGGTAACAGTCTCAAGACACAGGGGAAGCCATTCAGGAACTTCCTGTTACATTTATGTAAGTGGCAGTCAATTGGATTTTATCTTCCAAACAGAGGTAGTTTAGGCCACAGCCCACAGCAGCAGGCAGCTCAGGCCTCCTCAGCGGCTGCAGGCCCCAAATTGCTCCGCCAGGGTCCAGGATTGCTTCATTGTGAGGCTGCCAGGCATGCCCCGCAGGGCCCTCTGGCTCCGTAAGGCCTGCAAGCTCAGCACTGGGCAACCATGGTGCAGCTGGGAAGCCTGCCCGCCCACCAGCAGCCTGCCTGCGAGCCGATCTGGCTAGAGGGAAGCAGAGACACCCTCCCCCCGTCACCCCCCGTTCCAACAGTGTTTGGCACCGAATGGCACGTCTCAGTTTGGTATTGCAAAGTTAAGGTTTCAAAGGTTTATTCCAGAAACAGTCAAGGTAACGGGTGCCCCAGGCCCAGCCTGTGCCCGTCGCCTGCTGCCATGATGGCTGATGCTCTGCTGGTAATGGATTGAAGCACCACGCTGTTCTCCTTCCAAACCAGCCCTGCACACATTGGCTGCAGACCTCAGGCCCTGAGCCTTTGGTGCAAACTCCTGGTCTGCTCTGGTTCTTTCCTGAAAACACTTGATTACCGCTCCCTTCATGTGCAGTCCCTTCTTAAGATAAGTAGATTTCCAAACAAGGTAATTAGAAATTTGAAAAGCAGCCCACGTTTCATTTGTACATGAGGTTATTAAAGTAATATTTACTTTTGCATATTTTCCCAAGGGTGTACCTGTTACGATCTCCCCTCTGTACTTTCACTGAGACAGTTCATCTGTGTCCTGCCTGCAGCGGGAATGACACTGCTGGGGGGTCTGGTGCAGACCATGTGTAGCTCTGTCCCCAGTACACAGAGGTGCCCCTGAAACACTGTGAGAGAAGGGAGGGAGGAAGAAAAGCTTTTCTCCCATGTCTACCTTGCCCAGGAATACCCTTTATGACATCTCAAGGGCGAGCATCCCAAATGCTATTTGAGCCCTCCAGCAGCTGGGGCCACCACCTCCGAGCAGCCCAGCCCATTTCCGCAAGGTCCTCCTGTGTTCAGCCATGCTGTCTCGCTGTACATTCATATCCGCCCAGTCATTTGGGGTACCACGCATCCCATCAGCAATGCGTGCCAACTATTCTCCACCATCCAGTCCGTGGGTAGCTGTCTCCTCCCCACAGAATTGGGGTGAGGAACTTCTACAGGCTCTGTGCTAAAATCCTGAGATGCTTACTCCTTTCTCTGCCAGCTATTACCCTCATCAGAATGGCCACGAAGCACAACTTTGATCCTCACACTTCCTCTTCCAGGAATTTCCTCTGGAAAATGCTTACAGATGTGCAAAAAAAAAAAAAAAAGATTTATCCGCAAGGGCGAGCACTACTGCTTTTTAAATGTAATAACTCAAAAAAAGAGGTGGGGGGTGGATATCCTAAATGTCTAAAACAAAGGCAAGTCGGTTAAATTATGAAACCTCCATACAGTGGCCTTAACTTCTCAAAGCATCAAACAAATTTTTTATTTAGATAAAAAGGTGTGCGTGAATACTGCTAAGTGACAACCAGTGTGTGCAGTGTGATCTCATTTTAAGGGATATATCCACAGGCCTGGAAACGTAGGTGTTCCAGCACCAAGATGTTCACAGTGGTTTTCACTGGGTTTTCCAGCTCTTCTTTTTGTTTCTTTGCAGTGTCTCACTTTTCTATGATAACACATGTTACTCCCATAATAAGAAAAAATACAGGCTTGAGGTTAATTCAGCACACTCTTGGGAAGCTTCCCAAGTGGCCACCGTCTTTTCTGAGGGTTCACAAGCTTTCCTCTGAGTGCTTCACAAGGACTTCCCTGTGGCTCAGATGGTAAAGAATCTGCCTGCAATTCAGGAGAACCTGGGTTCAATCCTTGGGTTGGGAAGATCCCCTGGAGAAGGGAATGGTAATGCACTCCAGTTTTCTTGCCTGGAGAATCAGTCCCATGCACAGAGGAGCCTGGTGGGCTACAGTCCATGGGATCACAGAGTCAGACACGACTGAGCAACTAACATTCTCTCTGACTCATACTGTGCTTTCGAATTCTAATGGAAATCACTTCCAGACCACAGATCAATAGCTTCTTATTGTCCCTTTTTATGGACGTGATTGTTTTCTGTTGTTCAGTCCCCTGGACCCTCCTGTCCACTGATGTTCCTCAGAGATCACTGACCATCCTCTGCATCTGCATCTTCTGGCCCTCCAGTCCCCACCTGAGCCCGAAAGCACCTGGACATGCCTGCTGTCACCTCACCTTTCTTGCTCCTCAAATCCCCCATCACCATGTTATTCACTCTCTAGGGTTTGAGGATGGTTTTCCTTGAAAGAGTAGATGAAGTAAAATGGTGGGTGCCTGGTGTGGCCCACTTTGTAACCCGCCTATATTAGGGTCGGCAAACCACTTTTTAAACTGGTCTCACTTGTGACCAGTGGCCGCTGGCAGGCGCATGCTTTCCTGATCGTGTTCTCACTGCTGTGTCTCCCTCGGTTAGATGCCCTTGAGGTCTTGTCCCCCGGGAGGACCCTCTTCAAGGCCGTGTTGATTTCTCTACATTCTGTCCCAGAGCCCCAGCTCCTGAGTTTCCTTGTCAGAACTTCGAGTGACTTAGTTTTCTTTTAAAGAACATCTTCTTGCTCCTGAAAATCTTCTATTTTGGTCCCAGGTGATGGGGTCCTCCCCTCCTCTTTTTTTTTCTTATTTTTTTTTTTAGATGTTTAGATGTCTGAGCACTTATTCATTTCTCTTCCACTTATTCGAGAAAGATTTAAGGTAACTCTGAAAACACATGTAGCAAAGTGAAAATGGAAGGGGAAGAGCAGAAGTGAATGAAAATATGGGATAGCAGAGTAGGGTGCAGCCGTGGGTGAAGTTTTGCGTGAAGGGGAGATTCCAGGTTTGGTCTGGAGTGAGCAGTCTTTTTATAGACAACATAGAAACAAGCCAGTTGTTTGGGAAGAACATTAACTATTCCCTTTATGAATTCTTCCTCACAGAAAGGGCCCTGTAAGGTGCTGGAAACAACAGAAGAGCTGCTTTTCAGTGAGCTTGATAAGTATAGATTGTGACCTACTCATGTTTGAAACCCTAAATGTTTGGAAGTTGAATGCAGTAATTTCTTTTTTTTTTTTTTTTAACTATGCCAAGTCTTCATTGCTGCACACCCACTTTCTCTAGTTGAGCAGGGGCTACTCTAGTTGCCGTTCCCAGGCTTCTCATTACAGTGGCTCCTCTTGTTGCAGAGGACGGGCTCTAGGGCACACAGACCTCAGTCATCCTGGTGCAAGCGCCCAGTGGCTCCGAGGCACGTGGGGTCTTCCCTGACCAGGGATCGAACCAGTGTCCCCTGCATGGGCGGGGGAGTTCTTAACCACAGGACCACCAGGGAAGCCCGCCTGAGATGTTTCTTAAGAAACGTCCTTGTGCTGGGCATCAGACCAGGGGCTGGAGACCTGGGGGATGTCAGGAAAGAGGAGCTCCCTGACGTCCTGTCCATCTTGAGGGCCTCCTGTGCCAGGGGTCCCTATAACCAGCGGCTCAGTTCAGAGACCCCAGGATTGTTTTTTCCAACCTAGGAATGTCCCATCAGTTTCATGGCAGGTTTTACTTCATGAACAGGGAAACGACACTGTAACGTTCTTTTGTTTTTGTGGTGGTTATAATTCCCAAAGAACTTATTTTTTTCTCAACATAGTCATATAAAATAGTAAAATAAAGCAGATGCATATTAAAACCAGCACGTAATAAAGCCAAAGCTCTCAAACTCAGACAGCCCACAGTTTCAGGGTGAGCCACACGCAGAAATGCGTGGAGGCCATGCGGCGCGGGGAAGCACCTTTTAGTGCCTGACATCTTCATCTGTCCATCAGCACCAGGCCGACCACGTCATGTATTTTGCACGTCGTCACTTTTGAGAGTGAAAGGGGCATGGAGCTGCCCCAGGACAGAGCCAGAGAACCCCAGCCGACCGTGGCCAACTGGGGGTGTGTTCACCCTGCCTTGAGCTCTTCTGGGTTTTTAAGGGTTTTTTTTTTCCTTTTTGGTTTTCTTTTTGATTGCTGGAAAAGCCAGCTTATTGCCCTCCACAGCTGTTCCCTCTTAAAAACCAGTCCGTTTTCAAGATGTTTGACATCAGGAAGCATTGAGCATGGACAAGCCCGAGTCCATCAGCAGGCAGTGTAGCCATGACCCTCATTCAGAGAGAAGGGGGATTTTACCTGAAACACAGAACCCGATACCAGCTGTGTGACTCTGACATCAGACCAGGAAAGCGCAAAGCAATTAAAAATAATTAATGATTTCTGAATATCAGCCTTCTCCATGCAGTTTTAATCTAGTCCTCATTTAAATTGGAAGACGGACATTTAATTATCAGTATTATGAAATTCATGATTTATATATTTCATCCAACTGGATAAAATTTCTGCCACCGGCTCTTCATCTTATTATGAAAAGAAAAAGAATCTGTGTGTTTTTACAATGTGATCCTTTAAAAACTCACCTATAGCATACCAAACAATTACGAATGTATTTTCCTTTCATTTTTAGTGATTGCATTATTTCTGTCTTTTAATTAGGAGAAGAAAATCTCACCAGGAAAGTCAGAAATAAACTTGATACTTTAATGACCATAAAGCAATGCCAGGTGGGAAAACGACCCAAAGGCTAAAACAATCGGGCTCATGAGAAATGAGAAATGCCCTTCTTTTCTGTGTAAGGGGTTCTGACCGACAGCCGTCCACATGCCATGTTTATGCTGCAGAGTTTGCGTGTGTTTGTGTGTGTGTGTGGCTCCACTTTCCCCACGTGTGTGGGTGAGTGCCAGCCTGCAGGTGGGTTCACAACCTCAAAGCTGAGGAAGGGCCGCCAGCTTCCAGCCGGAGCCCCAGAGTAAACGCTGGTTGCCCTTCTGCGTTCACAGGCACCTCTGCGGCCTGTGAATTAATGGACATGTTCTTGCGGCTTCTGTGGCCTTGAACTTCAGACCTCCCCTTGCCCGCCCTCCCCCCCCACAACCCGCCTCTTTTCCTGTATCCTCCACTGAGGATTTCAGACTCACCTAGGACTGCTCGGAGTGGTGGGGGGTGAGCTGGAGGGAGGGGAGGCAGGGAACCAAGGGAGGAACATGGGTTTGACGCGGCCGTAGATAATAGCATATGGGGAAGATTCCTCAGTGGAGTGAAAAAAAAAATTTATTTATAATGTGCTCAAATCAAGGAGGAAATAAGTCATTTTAAAGGCATATAAATTTTTATCATCCCCTCTAACAGCCATGGCGTCCCTTGTCTATCCATCTCTTCCTGTCCCGACAACAAAACCGAGCACAAAGGGAACTTGGAGAAGAGAAGGCAGAACCGAACGGGCGCGGGCGGGGACTTGCTCGCGCCGTGTATCTGTACATCCTGATGCAAAGGTGCCGGTGACAGGTGGCCAGGTTTGCTCTGTACACAAGCATGTGTGTGCTGTCAGGCACTCACACGCTGCCTTGTTGCGATTGATGAATTGCCTGCTTTCTTGATTAAACCTTCCGTCACTTAAGAAACAAAAAGCCTGTGTTTAGATGGCAGAGTGGGACACGTCAAAAAAATCTGTCTCCTTTACCTTTGTGCAGATGTTGGGCACAGACTGTAACATGTATTATTAAAATGAATGTGGCATTTACTGTGCATTATTCCTTTCCTGGGAGAAAGGACTGTAAATTATATGCTAATAATAAGCTTTAACCCTTTCGAAATGCAAAAGATTTAAGAGTGCAAATATTCATGTAGGCCCGGCTAATTGGACGTGCTCTCATACACCCAACCGTGGTTGCTGTGTCACCAGAGTTAATGAACTGCGTGTGCGGGCGGACACCCAGGGCGCTTGGGGAGCTCTGGCCTCCTGGAGGGGCTGTGCTCTGTAGGCGCCTCTGCTAGGATTTTGCAGAGAGAGACCCCGAAACCCCTCGGCTGGGCTCTGGGTCACCCTGCTGACGGATGAGGTCCAGAGCCTCGTCCATTTCCCCCGGCGCATCTTCTGGACCCGAGCGTCAGGCGTGGTCCTCTGTGCTGTGCGTCCCCGCCTACAGGGCCGGCTGGGCTCGGGCCTGGCAGTACCAGCTGTTGGTGCTCGCACCTCCTTGACCTGGCTTATCAGTCCCCAGTCCAGTTGCCCAGGTGGCAGACTGACGTCCCCGAAGCACACCTCGTGAGATCATGTTCACGCCAGTCCCAGCCCACTGCCGACTGCGTTCACGCGTACCTCTCCTGCCCAGAGTGGGGGCTGTCGATGGCCAATCTCTACCTGTCCGGAGTCTCTTCCTCCGGGCCCCCGCAGCCCAGGTAGCTCCCAGTGTCCTCACCATTGTGTCTTTCTGTGCACCTGTCCCTGCCGGTCCCGTGGCCCGACGGCCCCTCGGTCTCCTCTGCTGACCCATCCTTGAAGGCCTGCTTCCACACTGCCTCTGCCACGAGCTTTGTCTGATTCCCTCCCAGTTGGGGTGCTGGTTTCCTCCCCCTCGGCTTTGTGTTGGAGCGATTTCACCTGTGAGCACGCTCAGACGGCAGAGGCTGTGTTTAGAAGAGAGGATGAAGCCTGTCTTCACTCCTTTTTGAGTCATTCAGGATGTTATTAAAGGAGGAGAGAAAAGAACGACTGTTCACTTCTCTCTTCATTCAGCAGACAGCGCTGCCGTGTGCCAGGCCCCGTGTCCCCTCTTCCAGGGCAGCGGGAAGATTCAGCATGTGACTGACGGGGCATTTGGGGTCAGAAGCGCATGCGGCCATCGCACAGAGCCACCATGAATGGCCGCACAGGTTGTGCACTGAACAACCCACACAGTTGGTTCCCAGGTAGAGCTGTGCAAGGGCCCTGAGTTATGTGACCTTGGGCAAGTCACTTGATGCTAGTTATTCACCCCTCCCTGGTGGTTCAGATGGTAAGGAATCTGCCCACAATGCAGGAGACCTGGGTTCGATCTCTGGGTCAGGAAGCGCCCCTGGAGAAGGAAATGGCAACCCACTCCAGTATTCTTGCCTGGAGAATCCCCAAGGACAGAGAAGCCTGGCAGTTACAGTCCACGGGGTCACAGAGAGCTGGACACGACTGAGTGACTAACACTTTCACTTTTGAGATAATGCAGTAACTGCCTGTTGCCTTCCCAGTTGTTGTTACGAGGGTCCAGGGTGTGTAAGAGTATTTCATAAATCGGGAAGCAATGCAGGAATGTCACTCCTCTCGTTGCTCATCTCCCCTGCTGGAGCTCAGAGGTTTGTTGAGAATTATCACCCAGAGGACACTGGCTCATCTTCTCAGTCCTGCGCTCCGTTGTGTGATTTTATACAGAAGATTTCTTCTCAGCAGTCGGCGTGCTCTGCGTGCTCAGGGAAGCCATCTTCCTGGGGCCAGAGAAGCTTGCAGGAAAGGCTCTGGCGGGGCTCAGCTGGGCACCACCCAGAAAGGAGACGTCCTGTCACATGTCGTCACTTGGACGTGGGCTGCTTCACGTGGCCAGCGGCCCACAAGCCCTTTCTCGGGAAAGTGACAGGATGCTGTTGTGGGGGCAGGAAGGGAAGACGCGTTTGGCAGAATGAGCCAGCAACCTCCATAAACTCTTCCAACGCGCCTCTGGTTTTTCGGAGGAAAAGTGCTTGCGGCGGGGGTTTGGGGTGGGGGGGTGGGTGTGCCGCTTTCGTCTCCCAAGTTTTCATTTCTGCTTTTCCTGTGCTCCCCCGGCAGGAGAAAGTTAAGACTTTTTCCAGTTTCGTCATGGTGAAAAATAAAAATATAATGAGGTGACAGATACTTGAGTGTTCTTAAAAGATGGCCACCCCCTGCTGTGCCTTCGTTCTCCATATTTTTCTTTCAAGCGTGGCAGAGAGTAGGCGGCGTTGGTTTAATGGGCCACGTCCCCCTTCCTCTTAAATCCTTGAGTGAGGCAGCTGAGAGGCGGTGGGAAGAGCCCAGACAGGAGCCAGAAGGCTGGGTGCAGTGAAGTTTCTGCCACTTACCAGCCCCGTGACGTCAGGCATGGCATCAAACCTTTCTGGACCTGATGCCCCGGTCTCTCGACATCAGTAATTGCAATAAAAATGTTAATTATTCAAGTGTAGCAATAGTTCAGCTCATGTTTTTTGGAAGCATCCTCTGTGTCGGCCATTATCTGGCACCTAAGGGAGCAGCGATAACACCTCCAGGGGCTAGGGCCGTGTGGGAAGGAGCTTGTGTGGTTTTCACATTGGGATACCCGAAACATTACCAGCAAATGCGAACTTACTCCCTCCACGCTTCAGAGAAATTCCATCCAAACACTGTCTTGACCATAAAGGTCCCACACATGGACAGAGAAAAACCATCTCTCTGACACCTTTCTCTCCGCATGTGTATCTTCTTTGTCTAGTTTTTAAGCAGAAATATGTCTCCATTTCCCCATCATAATTCACTTCCTGGCAGGCAGCGTGACTGGGGTCCTTTCTGAAGGCCTACCCAGAAAGGGCTACCCAGCTGGCACTAGTGGTAAAGAATCCTCCCACCCAAGCAGGAAAATATAAGTGACCCAGGTTCCATCCATGGGTCAGGAAGATCCCCTGGAGAAGGAAATAGCAACCCACTCCAGTATTCTCACCTGGAGAATTCCTTGGACAGAGGAGCCTGCCGTCTGTAGGGTCGCAAAGAGTCGGACACGACTGAAGCGACTTAGCGTGCAGCCGGAGAAATGCTGAAAACAAATGGAAGACACTCAATCTCAGCTCTTCATCTGCTCTTAGCACGTCTTCAGAGGTTTTCTCTGGAGTGGGTGAAGTCATCAGGGTTACCAAACACTCCTGTCTAGGAGCAGCTTATATCAAACTAGCCTTTTGTTTCTCTTTATACCTCTGTCTGTCTCTGTCTTGCAGTAACAGACTATCAACTGAGAGGGAAAAAAATGATATAATTAAGGTAACTTCTTTAAGCACATTTCAGGAGCTGAAGTTGTTTTTGCTTTTATTAAAATGGATCACTTTAATTTATTTTAATAAATCTAACCTTCCTCTAGACTTACCATGTACAAAACTCTGTAGTAAGGCCTTCCCATGCATTTTGTTATTTAATCCCAGCAAATCCTTACCAAGAACCTTACAGAAAACCTTTGGGGTTTGCACTGTTACTGCTATGATCTCTGTTTTACAGATAGAGCGGCCAGTATTGCTGAGTCCCCATGTTCAAGCCGTGCTCAAGGCCTTAGAGAATAAATACCTGTAATAATAATGAAAGTGAAAGTGCAAGTTGCTCAGTGGTGTCCGGCTGAGTACAGTCCATGGAATTCTCCAGGCCAGAATACTGGCGTGGGTAGCCTTTCCCTTCTCCAGGGGATCTTCCCAACCCAGGGATTGAACCAAGGTCTCCTGCATTGCAGGCAGATTCTGTACATTAATATGACAATAATAATAAATATTGTGCAGGTGGAGAAACTGAGGTTTGAGAGTGGTTTACCCATAGTTAGCAGTGCTAGTCAGCGGAAGGGCTGACATTCAAGCCTGTCCAGCCCCTAAGCTCCCTGCCACTACCCTGGGGACCACTCCTGCTAGCTGGGGACCCTGCCCCTCCCTGAGTCAAGTGAAGTTGGAAGGACACACACACCCAGAGTGGCTCACAGGAGGACTCGGTCTCAGTGTTGCTTAATCTCAGGTGGCCCCTGGACCATCGTCTCTGGGACCTCGTCATAGTGAGGCCTTCCATGCTTGACTGATGATGCCCTCCCCCACCCCCGCATCCTCAGGGCACCTCCAGGGGTAAGTGTGGCTCCTGCTGGGCAGAACAGTGCAGAGCTGAGCACACAGCCCCTCTTGTAAAGCTGAGTGGCCTTAGGCAAGAGCCTTCACCTTTCTGGGCCTTAGTTTCCTCGTCTGTCAAATGGGAACAGCAATGGTTTGCAGTGAGGGTTAGAACCGAGCCTGGCACATAGGAGGTGCTGTGGGGTGTCCTTATGATTGTAATTATCCCACAGCTTTTCCTCTGCCCCTTCTCAGATCCTTTCCAGACCAGCAAGAGCAATATTCCAGATGCTTCAAGGAACCTCCCCGCCATCAGCAGGCAAGGCTACTGCTGGTCCTGCTGTTGGAAACCTCTGTCTGGGGTTGGGGGAGCTCTGGACACCTGGGTGTCCCCTTGCCATGGTCTTCCATCAGCCCCGTGGTGACAGTGGCCGGCCCAGACACACCTTCTCCCGTCTTGGGACTGAACTGTAGGCGTCTTCCCCCACCCCAGCTCTCTGAGCCCTGCCGTGGGCAGGGCTCCTGTGCGAACTGACACTCACCGTAGTGCCACCTGCTCTGAAGCTTCACCCTCCAGGTTGGGCTTCCTAAGGTGCCAGCCTCTCCCGAGGTGACTGAGCCATCCCAGACCCTGTGTGACCCTGTGTGCTCCTGGTCCCAGCTCCCCTCCTGCCGGCTCCACTGCCCGAGTTCTGCCGCCTGTGTGGCCCCGCTTCCAGGCTGCAGCCTGGCTGACCTACCTCAGTGGTCCTCAGGGATCAGCTGCCAGCTGGGCGTCTGTAGACTCCTGATGACTGAGTGAGTAATGACGGGGGTGTTGGTAGAACTCGGGGAGTGGCTGGACGGCTGCACAGGAACCCGTGATGAGACGGGAAGTTTTCTCTGTCCCCCACACAGGACATGAGGATGGGTGCTTTTAACTGCTAGCCTCAGGACCAAAGAGTTCTGATCTGTTCTGTAGCAACGAAGCCACCTTTCCCGTGGACAGAATACCTGCATCCATCCGTTGTCGTGCATTTGGCGTCCGTGTCCTGAATACCCAGTACTTTTTTTTCCCATCTGTTTATAAATGGCCAGTGACGGTCTTAACCTGTTTATGTTTAAAGAACAGACTTCATTGCTCCAGCCTAGAGTTGGGATGGGGTGTATTTATCACATGTCCCAGAGAACGCGGGGCCCTCAGTCCTCAGATTTGTCTTTCGATTGTCTCCTAGACAATGAGTGATGCAGAGCTCTCAGCCAAGGTTGAGATCCTTTGTTAGCGAGCGGTTTCTCGCGCCTGGCTTGTTTTATAGCGTGAACGATCTGATGATCCACCGGCGAGGTGACATCCATAATTTTGAATGAGAGAGCAAAGCTTGCCTCGTCGGCCCTAAGCATCGCTCCTGGTGACACGCTTAGAAGTACTTAATCGCTTGCTACCTGGAGGCAATAAACGCACCCATCTTTCTGTTCCATTGCCTCCTGTGTTTACCTTATATATGCCCTGGGCTAACAGAATGCCAGTGTCACTCCTGTCAGAGGGTCCCTTGGCTTGTGAATTACACAGCCGCCTCTCACTGTTCTTCTGGCCAAAGGTGGTTGGGCCTCTCGTAGGCCCAGCGTGGGCACCTTCTTTGGCGATAAGCCTCTTGGCTGTTGATGCTGCTTGTAAACTTTGCTGTCTGATTGGTTTTCCCGGTTCTGAGAAGGGTGACCTGTTCTTGGTTGTAACGTCTCGTTCAGTGCTCAGTTCTCCACTGGAGTCCACGGTCTGTCCTGGGAGGTTAGGACCACAAGTCTCACACCCAGGCAGCCCAGCCTGCAGGAGGTGCTCTGAGATCCTCATTGTTGGATTGATTCTTGAGACCCACCCTTTGTATCCGCCCTCTCCCACTTCATGACTTTGGACAGTTTATGTAACCTTTCAGTCATTTCCTCGTCTAAAACTTGAGGATTAGGGATAATGTATGTGAAGTGCTTTGTACTGAGCAGGCCCCCCAGAAGTGGTAGCTCGAGTGACTGTCATAGACCCTGGCATTTCCAGGGAGCACGGGTCATATTTCCCCCTGAAGTAGGACCCCCACCCCCACCCCACCTAAAATGCAGTCAGGAGGGGGGCTTAGGTCCACTAAGGCAGGGCCGGAGGGGGGCTCACAGGTTGGAGCCTGCCCAGGTCAGCCTGAGCCTCCACCCTAGTTTAGCAGTCTGTAATTGCTTGAGATACAAGTTTGTTAGTGGGTGAAACAGTTTTAAAGAAAACTTCTCAGCATTTAAATCAGCCTCCGGTTTCCTCCTTCCCTTCTCCTTGAATCATCTCTGGACTGAGAAAGGAGCATTACCTGTTCTCTCGAAACAGTTTGACTCCTTTCTTCTTTGTCTTTTGGCTTTCTTTCCTGCCCCTCCCATCCCAGGACCCTTGCCCCAGAGCCCTTACAGACCTGTGAGCCGAGGCTTGGTCTCAGGATTTGTCGAGAGTCCCACCACCCACCGGGCACATCCTGAAGGCTCCCTCATGTTCCAGGGCAGCCACCGGGCCAGTGGGACTCCAAGGCCTGTGCCAAAGGCTGGCTTGGCAGCCATGGGACACACCGTGCACTGAAGACCATCTTTCTTGGGGTTTGGGAGAGTAGTTTAAGCAACTTTCTGAGACATTCCCATCTTAGGAAAGGATGCCAGACTATCTGTCAATGCTGAGGGATTGCTTCTTTCTTCAGACTACTCTTTTAAAAAAGATATTGTACCTTTTATTTGGATTTAATGAGGACAGACATTTTAATCAGAGGTTAGTCATTTATTTTTGCAAACTATTGTTTTGATTCATCATTTTTGCAGATAATTAAATGGTTCAGTTGGCACAGTGTGTGTACTTTATTAAACAGGTAATTTTGGGGGGGGGGGGAAAGAGAGAGATGCTGTTTTTTGGATCACTGCACAAGAATTGCTTTTATCTTCATCTCTGAGCATAGTTTCTGGTTGTGTTGCCAGGAGGTTCTCTCAGCTTCAAGCGTTTGGTGTCCTCTCTGGTTTGGGGGGTGCTTGCCCTGGGATGATTGGGGTATAAACTGCTATGCCCTTTGAACTGGGAGATGAAGAAATCCTGTGCTGTTACCTTTCAGAAAGTCTCCAAGGTTTTAATTGGATTGGGGGAGAAGAGCCTACAAGTTATGAACTTTGCAGAGCAGCAGTTCTTATGCTAAAAACAGATTAATTGTAGCCCTCGCAGGGGGTGGAGTTTAAAAGTCAATTACTACTTGTCCTATTATAATTTATACACCTAAGATTTGAAAAAGTCTGTCACTTGGTGCAAAAATGAAAAGGTTACGTGTACTAGTGTGAGTATTCCCGTGACTTTTCATTTGTAAATGCTTTAGCTACACGCATCTGTATGTAGGCAGCTTGTAGGTGCAGAGCTCCAATATTATTGCAGCTTAGAGCAGGGTTCCTCAGGAAGAGTAACCTTTAAGATTTCATTCTTTGAATCCATAATGGCTTGGAACTTGGTCCTTTGTCTGGCAATTCACTCCATTTGTAGGCACCCTGGCAGCCCCAGCTAGGGCCTTGGGGACACTCCACTCCCGGGTCACAAACCAGTAAGAGATGGCCCTTTAGGGGTCAATTTTTTAAAAACAACAAATTGCTTGCGAGGTTTGCTCTCTTTGATTTTTCCATGTTTGCATCCTGAATCAGTTCACTCACTCATTAAAAGGATTTATTTTAGGCAGACCAATTAAAACTTTGGAAGCTAATTTTTTGCTGAGCAGCGCAGACCTCAGGAAGCACGATTTATCACAGGGCTTCCGCCCTTTTCCACCAGGAGCTGTCTGATGGCACTGCCATCCCCAGTGCTCAGAGCACAGACCATCGGCCCTTCACGGGTGGGTGGCTCCTGGCCTCCATTATTTCCTGGGGAAACCGCAAGTCTGAGAAGCCCAACCCAGCCCGGGAGTGGCTCGCAGGATTTGTTTGCTTGCACAAACCCCACAGTTTAATTTTTTTTAATAGGAAGCTGCTGTGTAGTTTGGATATTTAAACAGTTATTAACCGAATGACAATTAACAGATTGCATAGACAGATTTTCTTTTGAAAACCTCTGAAATTGAGTACAGTTTGCAAAACTATCACGGCCTAGTAATGACAATGAATTTTGATTTCCCGGAACTGATATTAGACTCCTTATTAAACTATGTGCATCTGCTTTTAATTTACTCCAAATAATTGGAAAATGCAATGAAGCTTTCCAATTAAAGCACGGCTTTATGCTGTTTAATAATACCCCCATAATATTATAGCTTATGAAGTGACAGGTGAGTTGGTGTATGAATAAAACATAAAGGCAGCAATAAGGGACAGAAAACCGGAGACAGTTGTGGGGATTTTAAATGCTGGATGTAATTTGCATATATTAATCTCTTCTTTTCAGCCTTATCAGGCGTTCTTCAGTATTTGAAGTTAAAATAGCGTTGACAGGCGGGAGTACGCTTAGTTTTTTCAAGGATTTATTACTTGTATAATTTCTGATCTTTAATAAGCAGATATGACTGATCCTCATAGTTCTATAGAAATCGGTTAATTGTTCCAGATGGCGTGTACTGATTATGCAAAATTACTTTTCACACCATTTTTTTTGTGATGGAGTTTGGAGTAAAATTAAATTTTTTATAGCCTTCTTATCATGCTGTTTTACAGTGGTTTTTCCACAGAAGTTGAATTTAATCTACTATATTACATTGACCAGCACAGTTATTCTAATGTAGCATTTTGTGATTTGACAAAGAATAATAGAACATATTGCTCATTGTTCATTACTGTGTCCCTAATAAAAAGGAGCTCCTGTGTATAGAACATAGCTGTTATTTATGAAGAATGCCTAATTCATACAGTTAAAAATGCAAAATTGTACTATGCAGTAGTTCCTTGTAGGGAGAGAGTATCTGAGAAAAGCAAATGGAACTAGGCTTGTTGCTACAGATTTTACGTGCTAGAAGAGGGGTCTTTTTTTAATGACCAGAGAGTTTAAATTGTGCTACTTTCTTCCTCTGTGAGGTGGGGAAAGAAAAGGCTAGATAATCTCGTTCTATTGATATTAAGAGAGGTGTTACCGGTTGACTTGTCTTGATTTACATAATCCCAGAAGCCTTTCATAATTGAATAGCGTTTATAAAAGGTGGTTATACTTTGGAATAAAGTATCAAAAAAAAAAAAAAGCCTAGAAAGCCTCAAAGACAATTCGTCTCTAATGTTTTCCAAAGCGTCAGTTTTTGCAAAGCATCTTGTGTTGGTGTCAGATCCAAGTCCAGGCTGTGCATTTTACCAGGTGACATTAATCTAGGCTTATCCTTGTCCAGGTTCTCGGATAACATTCTCTCTACAGTTCAGCTGGTAGCGGGAGACGACCCAGCAGGTGCACCCCCAAATGGGATTGTAGGGCTGTTATCGTGATGCAGGGAGAGATCCAGTTTCTTTCCTTTGGGAGAACTCCTCCCAAAAGCAGAGGGAAGGAGGATAGGTTTTTCTGTTGCGTGAGAAGAATCCTGTTTGGGTGTGTAGCATTTTAAATACAGTGCAGAAAGAAGTAACCCATTTCTGTGTGCATAATCTGAACTTGTTTTCAAGGGACCACTGTGTGTATGAAGCCTTATCAGGATTTTTATAGACTCGGGATGAACGTTTCTGTTTCAGGTGGAGTTGCATAATCTGAACTTGTTTTCAAGGGACCACTGTGTGTATGAAGCCTTCTCAGGATTTTTATAGACTCGGGCTGAACGTGTCTGTTTCAGGTGGAGTTGAATCCCTCGTGCAGAGAGACTCACAGATCTTTCTGTGGCCCAACTGCTCCATCCAGGTAGTTCGTTTAGTTCTGTGCATCATCACCCCCTGCCCATAGCAGTCTTCCCGCAGGCCTCGAGAATGCTTCCTTGTTTGAACAGACTTGAGGCGGATTTGGATCTGTTTTAAAAGGTTCAATTCCTTTAGCCCTGGGGGAATCAAACTTCTTTTAAAAATATATATTTTTTTCTGCTAGCAACACTAATTGTTGTTTTTCTGCTAGCAACATTGCTTGTTGATCACAGTGCCCCGTCCCCCTCTCCCCGCCCCCCAATCCCCGAGTAGAAGCAAGACTTCACTGATGCCTCTCTGGCAGGTTCGAGGGGACCAGACAAACAGGTTGCAGACTTCAGAGGTCGTCTATCCAGCTGTGTCTGCTGAGGGTGGGACTTGGGATGCAGGGCAGGGGTGCTCTCGGGGTGTGAGCTCTCCAGAGAGCCCAGAAAAACAGATTCAGTTAGATGCCCACATGTTACCATTGCCAGTATTGTGTAGATTGTACTGTTTTCTAGTCTTCAAAATATTTTCAGTTAAGTTCTACTTTGTATCTAGTCTGGTCTTGAAAGAAGTTAAATAGGAAGGTAAATATATTTGGCTGCCTGCAGTACTGGAATGACTAATTAGACCAAATATAAGGAAATGCAATTCAGAGCCCAGAGCACTTTCAATAAGCCGTACTAACTGAATTCTGTATTCTCTTTACCTCCAGAGTACTTAAAAAACCTGAAACCTTTCACCTGCCCTCTTTTGTAAACTCAAGACACATTTTTATGAAAATGAAAATTATATGAAAAAGAGCATGCATAAATCAGACATGATTAAAAATATTTGTTCTAATGCAGTGATAATGTGGTAGTAATGCTTTCATCAGTATAGCTTAAGGCTACATTAAGTGGACAGACTTTATATGGATTCTCTAATTTTAATCTTCAAAATGCTATCTAATGTCTCATTAAGACTTGCATATAATGTATCTTAAGTACAGTCATTAAATATAGTTTAGGGAGATTTATGTTCAGATATTGCTTAAAGATGTTTTAATAGGCCCATTTACTCTGATGATATTAATGAGCTCTTAATACAGACTAAGCTTCTAAAACTAGTTGTAAAGCCTCCAGCCTGAACACAACAACTTGGGATTAAAGCCAGGTTTGCCCGAGAACCCGCATGTTCGACCCACTGACACGCAGGGTCAGGGCCACCCCTCTGCGGAGCCTTGAGCTTTGGAAAAAGAGTCTCCCTTGCCTTGGTCTGGCTGCTGACCCAGATGACTCCTTCCTTCTGCCAGCCCTGAGTACAGGCCCAAACCGTGTGCAGGACACATGCTAATCTGGCCAAATCGCCCGTCTCCAAGGTCATCTGAGCGGCGGCGGCGCCCTTGGTGGTATCGCTGGGGCACGGGAGGGTTAAAGGGGCTTTGCTGTGCTTCCCCCGTAAGCATCTGCCAGGTAAGGTGTGCACAGTCTGGCGACATCATGGGAACAGCTTCGACCTGCCATAAGCAAACTGTAAATGGTCGCATGGGTGTGCTTTTATCACAGACATTCGTAGTGACTGAAATACATGTATTAAAGTGTCCTGCAGATTCAGAATTGGAAAGAAAAGCCCAGACCTCCAGGAGTCTCTACGCGTCCACTCCTGTGGACAGTCGCCCCACCCCACCTCCCGCCACCAGGCCCCGCTTTTAAACATGTTACACACACAAAAAATCTCCATGTTGGTGTTTCCTTTTCTTTCAGAAAAAATACTGAAAAGCATTTTTTGTTTGTTCCAATTATTTTAGGGGAGAGGAAAAAAAAAACCTTTGAATTCAGAGACTTTTCTAATTACTAAATTGGTTTGTTATAAAAAGATAATAGCAAATTTCTTCTTTTCATAATTGGACATCTCTTCCCTGTAGGCTAATGCGTGCACAGCCCATGCATGCACAATAAGTTGTGCTTTTGAAAAGCCATAACTAGCTAATAACAGCTACAGTGTCATCAGAGAGTAATGGTGTGCTGATTAGCATAATTAATGACAAATGGTGGGTGCGGAATTGGTGGATTGGTTTAGCGGATGATGAATGCGGGCAAGGCCTGGGCTGGGGCCTGCCAACTAGGCCTCGCTGGCTGTCAGCCCTTCTGTTCTTGCCGAGGCAGCCCTCATTAGTCACGATGGGAGGTGCCAGTTCGTATTCTGTTTGGAGCACAGAAAACTTAATAATCCAAGCGAGTGTGGCTTCCCCTCTCTCCAGTGTATTTACTCACAAAACTCTCTCCTCGTCGTTCCCACTGTGGGCTGACCCATGAGGACACAGCTCCTTCGAGAGGCTGCTGTGATCCTAGAAGGGGAACAAAAGGTAATGCGGTAGAAAGACACGCGTGTGGCCTGGTCCTCCCTTGACCACAGATGAATTACTCCTGTTCGGAGGACTTCTGCTTGTGACTCTGTTTATCTGGGTATTTATAGGGGGAAAAGAAATGAACTCAGTAAGCTATACATTCCGTCCTGAAATAAGACTAGCACATTTATCTTTGACTTGATTAATCAGACCTAATTTGCATTCTCAAATGAGACTGATAAAAATGGATTTACCTTTTAACCTTTAGAGGGGAGAAAAAGTATTTCTCTGCAAGATTTCCAGGGCTATCTTTCCTTAACTGATAAGAAGCAACTCCTTTATCAATAAAGATGAAAATCCTTAATTTGCGTTAGTGAATGAGACTAATTATTATATAGTTAATTAGCATCTGGAAATGAGGATTATCTTAATTACAAAGCACAATTTCCCTAATAGCTACAAAACTGTAAGTTTGATCCGTGTGGAAATTGGTAACTATTATTATGTAATTAGTGATAACATTAATAGTACAGAGTATTTAGACATCATTTGCATATGCAAATGTAATTTACCTGAGCCAAACAAGTGGACCATTAATGATTAAAGCATGATAGAGCTGAGTGAAAGTTCTAGATAGCTGAATAGTATCCATTATGCAGAGTATCTAAATAAATGTCATAGAGTAGATAAGGACCTTTTATATTTAGATGCTCAGAATGGTTTTTGTTTTAAGAAGAATTAGGACCAGAAAGATTAAACACAAGGCTTCACTGCTTATGGAAGTAGCTGGCCACATAGCCATCTCCTTGACTCTGCTTTCCCCATGCTTCCCAATGTCCCTTGAACCTTAGATGTACTTGCCCTATATATTTTAACATTTCTGAATATTGGCTTTGTCTTACAATTGATGCGTACTCCTAAAGCACTTTTACACACACATGAGCATAGTGAATTATGAAGTTGATGGTGCAGCTTACAGTTCTTAAGGGAGTATTCAGAGCTCTCTGAATTGTATCTGTGTGGCCCCGGAGTCGTCTCCCTGTTCAGAGCTGCTGCTTTACCTGCATCTCCTCTGGTGCCCAGCCGCTCCCTCTCTCAGGCTGTAGCAGTGTTTGCCAGAAGATGGGGTGTGTGCCCGTGAGGGAGTGAGATGTGGATGGCCGTTAAGATGTTTTTATTTCAACTATAATAGCATATCAGCAGATGGTATTGTTAAGAATAAGATTAAGGCAAGTGCAGTCAACAAACAACCCCCCAAACCACCGTGGCTTACCATACCGCCATTTTGCATGCCACTCAAGTCCCAGGTTGGGGAGTGCAGGTTGATGGGGGTCCTGCTTCATTTATCATCTCTTCTTGGAACCCCGGCTGAAGGAGCAGCTCCCATCTTCCAAGACATGCTGTTCTTGGAGCAGAGGGCAAGGGCAGGAGACCTGGAAAAGACACCCAGTGGCTCTGAAGCTGCTGGTCTGACATCAGAAGCCTCTGGACAAGGCATCCAGACCAGTCAGGTCTGGGTGCGGGGTGCCTGCTCTTCACCAGGAGACCCTGACCTCCCACCTCTCACAGGGAAGTGGGATCACACGCCCAGGAATGGTGACTTTGTGGGGTTTAAAAAAAGTAGCTTAGAAAAAAAAAGTTTTTTAATGAAATAACATTTTTTTAATTTTAAAAAATTTTAAAGTGAGTTTTCAGATGTACAGAAAAATATAAAGTCAATTATACATAGAAAAAGCACAAATGAACCTGAGACGCAGGATAGTTTCCTGACGTGTGGGAAACATCGGCCTCGAGTGTCTGTTGCTTGTCTTCAGCTTGGCAGGAGCTTGCATTCTCCTGGGAAGGTTGGGGAGTCACTCAGGGCTTTGCACAGCTGTCCCATTGTGGTGGACATAGCACTCCCCTCTGGGATTTAAGGCCCGTTCTGACCGCTTCCAAACCTGAGAAAGCCACTTCCTTTCCCAGCTGCAGAATGAGGCTTTGGGGCCAGGTGGTCCCTGTTGCTGCTTAGCCCTCCCACCACCCCTTCAGAGCACCTGTTGAGAGCTTGCTCCTCGCAGGGGCTAGAACAGAGGTGCTCCAGAAAGTTCTGCCTCAGGGCTGATGGGACTCAGTGGTTCCTGTAAGAACCTAAAAAAAAGTTTGTTGCTAGACAAAACAGTTTATGATAGCTGTTCTGGTATCCATGTCTGATATTTTTTTTAATAAAAAACAGATACAAACTTTTCCGATTTATAAAAGTAGAAAAATTGGAAACTATATTAGCACGTACGGAAAAGCATACGGAAGAAGATGAAGATCATTCATAATCCCATTATCCAGAGAAACAATTAGTTTAAGGTGTACACCATGTATTTGTTCTTGTTTATAAGTTGCTAAGTGAGTCTGAGTCTTTGCTACCCCATGGACTGTAGCCCACCAGGCTCTGCTGTCTGTGGAATTTCCCAGGCAAGAATACTAGAGTGGGTTAGCCATTTCCTTCTCCAGGGCCTCTTCCCAATCCAGGGATCAAACCCAAGTCTCCTGCATTGGCAGGCAGATTCTTTACCACTGAGCCACCAGGGAAGCCTTTATATACCATATATATTTATATATAAAAGTATATTTCTACCTAATTGTCCATTATGGGGTTTTTTGGTTAGATTTATTGAGGTGTAATTTACATACAGTAAAATTCACCCTTAACTTTATCGTGTATTTCTTAAAATTATAATGTGTACAGTTAATGAATTTTGACAAATACCAAATCACGTGATAAATGTCATGTATCTACCACCAGAAGTAAGGTAGGAAATTTTCCCATTACCCCCCAGAGTTCTCTTGTTCCTGTTTCCAGTCATTGCGTGCACCACCCCCAAGTCCCTGGCAGTCACGCATGTTTCATGTACAATAATGGAATTTTACAGTATTGTAGTTTCATGTGTCACCTGGTGTAATGTTTTTGAGATTCGTCCACGTTGTTGAATGTATCAGCAGCTCCTCTTTATTCCTGAGAATGTCCACTCCTTTTGACTCATCATTTGGGCTCGTTGAACAATTGCACAACTTTCCTCCTGAATCCAGCGCACGTTTTCTGGCCAGTCCTCGGTGACTGGATACGTCCATCATCTTCGCTTCTCAGAGTAGTACTTTGATGAGCATTCGTTTGGACAAATCTTTGTTCCTTAGGGCAAGTGTGCATTTTTAAACATTTCGATGTGTAATGGCAGATTGCCCACCAAAATGGTTGGATCCCTCTACACATCCACGTCAGCCAAAGAGGCTTTCGTGCCCTGAAATCTTACTAACTGGCTGCTGTCTCCCAAACTCCTTATCAGTCTGAAAGTTGGGGTAGTGAAGGGGTAGTTCCCTCCAGCCCTTTCCTGGGCCAGCCATCCCTCTTTTCTGTTGAAGTCCAGTTTTTGCTTATTGAGCTGCAGCATCTCTTTGAGGAACAGTCTTTTTTCGACTCTCACCTTACTACTGCCTTTTTTCAGTTTGTGATTTGACCTTTAATTCTCCTTTTCCTTTTTTTGTTGTGCCTTTGCCATCACATTTTTTTTTTTTTTTTTTTTTTTTGCCATCACATTTTTAAAATGCCTTTTCCATCTTATCATATATTCTGGTACCTTCCTTTTTTTTTTAACATTTAAATCTAAATTTCTTCTGTAAATTCTTCTGATATATGACATAAGGATCTAATTATGTTATCTCAAATTATTTGCCTTTGTCCCAGCTCTACTACCCTGGGTCAGGAAGACCCCCTGGAGAAGGGAATGGCTACCCACTCCAGTATTCTTACCTGGGGAATCCCAAGGACAGAGGAGCCTGACGGGTATAGCCCATAGGTTCACAAAGATTCAAACATGACTGAGTGACTTAACATTTAACAGCACTACTTATTAAATCTTTTTTCACCAACTCATTTGAAAACAATCTTACATTAACCTCCTGTTATCTACTATGATATATTTTGTGGCTTATATCCTGTTTCATTGGCCTGGATACATATTCTAATGAGTAGATCACACCACTAAGTATTATACATGTGTATGTTTTGATATCTTGTCTTATTATTCTTTATAGTTGATTTTGAGAATGTTTCTGGTAATTCTAGCTCAATTTTTTATCCAGTTGAAATTTGGAATCACTTTACGGTCCAATGAAAATACTTTCAAGGTTTTGATTAAGAAAATATAAAAATTACAACTTAATGTTGGGAGAATGATCATCTTTAAAATACTTGATTGTTCCTTCTAGAAATGTAACATGACTCTCCATCCATTCAAATGTTCCTTTATATCACGCAGTGTAGCAGTGTAAAGTATTATAGTTTTTTTCCTGATGATCTAATTCCTAGGTTTTAAATTTGTTCTTATTATTGCTTTGCCCGTGATGTTTTAACTGAGGATTGCTTATATATGCTTTAAAAACTACTGTTGGTTACTGTTTTTAGATTTTTTTTCCTTTTTAAAATGTATTTATTTATTTTGGCTGTGCTGGTCTCCGTTGCTGCTTGCGGGCTTTCTTGAGTTGCAGCGAGCAGGGTCTACTACTCTTCATCGCGGTTTACGGGCTCTAGGGCGTGGGATCAGTCGTTGTAGCGCACAGGTTTAGTTGCTTTTTGGCATTGTGGGACCTGCCCAAATCAGGGATCAAACCCAAGCCCGGGTCCCCTGCTTTGGCATGCAGATTCCTAGCCACGGGACCATCAGGGAAGTCCCTACTATTGGTTTTTGAATGTTCATTTTGTGGCTGGCCCCCTCTCTGGTTGCTTGTTAGTTCTGGTAGTTTCCAATCCATCACCTGGGTTTTCTCGGTAGACAACAGTGCCATCTGCAGATAAAAAGATTTTGTCTCTTTGATAACACTGATACCGCGTTTCTTTTTCTTGCCTTATATTATTGGCCAAAACATCAAGAACAGCAAATGATAATGGCGGTAGCGTACATTCTTAGTTGGTTCCCAACCTCAGAGAAGATGTTTCTAGTGTCCCGCAGTCAAGGCTAAGGTAGGCTAGTAATTTAGGAGAGAGACTTGATTATGCTAAAGGAATAATTCTTCCTTTTCTATATTCCTGGGGTTTTTTTTTTTTTAATTCAGACACTAATTTCAATTTCTTATGAAAATAACTTCAGAAACTATCAATGTATTATTATATTCATTCTCACTTCATTTATTGATATGAATCATTTTATTTTGATGATTATCATTTAGAAAATTATCACAGTATTTTGTACTAAATCTTACTTTAGTACGGTGCACTATTTATGGTACTAGATTTGAGCTGCTGTTATTTAAGTTAGGATTTTGATATATTTTATATATGTGAAGTTGGATTTAATGCTTATTAAGATATTGTTTTTGTGTGACCTAAAAATTGTTTTTTTTTCTTCAAATATAAGTATATTTAAAAAATATTTTAATTTCTTGGGGGGAAAGAAAATGAAAAAAAATCCCTGTAGAAACTAAATGGACTTAGAAGCATTTGGGGGAGCTAAGGGTGCTTTGGGAAAAAGGACACAATTCCAGTTTCTTTCACAAATGATAGATTTTTTTTCAATTTCATCATTTACATTTTCTTTGAGAAAAATCGGGACTTTTCACATAAGTGTTAAAGTTTAGTAGTACAAAATTGTGCCTAAGAGTTTATTTTAATTTTAAAAGTAATATACCCGTGGTCATATATATCACTATTGGGCTTATTTTTGCCTTTTTTCTTAGTTATCCTTACTAAGCACTTGTTTTATTTATCTTTCAAGCAACCAGTTTCTTATTTTTTTAATAAAGGCATTAGGCTTTTGGTTTATATTTCATTGTTTACTTTTATTAGTTCCTTTTTCTACTTTCTTTTGGCTTATTCTGGGATTTTTGTAGCTTCTTGGGTTGGACCATCACCTTATTTGTTTTCAATTCTTAATGATTTTCAGTAAAAAGTATTCAGAGCTATATAAATATTCTTGTGTGTTACTTTGATGGCAGTCTCATATATAGTACTCATAAATACATAATAATTTTAGTTTTGATTGCCTCTTTGACTCAAGTGGTTAGAAAACTTTTTTTCTGAGTGAGTGGGATTTTGTTGAATTAATTTCTAATTTTATTGGGTGGTGGTCAGAGAATGTGACCTCTATAATTTTTTTCACATAATTGGGTCTTTCTTTGTCTTCTAGCACATGATCAGTTTTAGTAAATGTTCTGTCGACACTTGAAGCTATGTCTTCTTCCGTGAGGCAAGGTGTTTCACACACACTCTACCATTCTTTGGTCAAGTAGGAGGATGGATCCATATCCATGTGCACGTATATATTTGTTCATCATATTTGACCCAAGATGGAAACCCTTATTGTTTTTTAAATTTCTGATTGTGTCGTTATCATTTTGATCATCGATTTTGTTTGTTTCAACATAATGTTATTCAGGCCATGAAGGTTTATGATTGTGTGTTTCGTTGTCATTCAGTCACTAAGTCGTGTCTGACTCTTTGCAACCCCATGAACTGCAGCACGCCAAGCTTCCCTGTCCTTCACTATCTCTCAAGAGTTTGCTCAAACTCTTGTCCATTGAGCCAGTGATGCCATCCAACCATCTCATCCTCTCTCACCCCCTTCTCCTCTTGCCTTCAATCTTTCCCAGCATCAGGGTCTTTTCCAGTGAGTAGACTCTTTGCATCAGGTGACCAAAGTATTGGAGCTTCTGTTTCAGCATCAGTCCTTCCAATGAATATTCAGGGTTGATTTCCTTTGGGATTGACTGGTTTGATCTCCTTGCAGTCCAAGGGATTCACGAGAGTCTTCTCCAGCCCCACAGTTTGAAACCATCAATTCTTCAGCACTTAGCCTTCTTTACGGTCCACCTCTCACATCTGTACATGACTACTGGAAAAACCATAGCTTTAACTATATGGACCTTTGTCGGCAGAGATGTCTCTGCTTTTTAATATGCTAAGTTTGTCATAGCTTTTCTTCCAAGAAGCAAGCACCTTTTAACTTCATGGCTGCAGTCACCATCCGCAGTGATTTTGGAGCCCAAGAAAATGAAATCTGTCACTGTGTCCATTGTTTCCCCACCTATTTTCCATGAAGTGATGGGACCAGATTCCATTATCTTTGTCTCTTGAATGTTTAGTTTTAAGCTAGGTTTTTCCACTCTCCCCTTTCACCTTCATCAAGACGCTCTTTAGTTACTCTTCACTTTCTGCCCTTAATGTTGTATCATCTGCATATCTGAGGTCGTTGATATTTCTACTGGCACTCTTGATTCCAGCTTGTGCTTCATCCAGCCCCGCATTCCACATGATGTGTGTTTTACCTTTCATCAAATAAAATTCCACCTTTTTGTTCCATTTGTGTTTGGGGCCTCAAGTTCTATAATGTTCTTGTCCCGTGTTGGCTCTCGAGTGATCTACAGGGGTCCTGTAGCTGTGGGCTCTGTCACCCCTCCCTCTGCTCTGGCTGAGTGAGGCTCCACGGGCTGCTGCCCCCTTGCTTGGGGCTTCCTCCCGCCCCAGAGAGCCTTCCTGTCCCCTCCATATCTTCACCAGCCCCCGCCCTGCACTCCAGCCCCAGTTGTTCCCAGAGAGCATTCATCCTTGGTGACCCCCCCTGCCCTCTGGTTCCTTCTACAAGTGCATCCCGCCCACCTTTGTACCTGTGCGTGAGCAGTCTCTCAGTTGCCCTTCACATGCACATCAGCTGCCCTGCATAGGCTTGGTCCACTCCCTGAGGACAGGAGCTCTGCTCTATGAGTCTCCCAGCCCTGGCACATGGTACCCAGTCCAGCCCTGCTCAGTCTGTCTTTGCCACATAGTTCCCTTGTTACCGAAGGGGCTGATTGCTACTGCTGGACTGCTTTGTTCTTAGAGGGCATCATGAAACACCAGCTATTTCACCTTTCAGAAATTACTCTAAGACCCTTGCTCCAAAATTTTGATCATCGGCAGTGCTGTGTAAGCCATGCACATTCCCTTTCAATACTCCAGTGACACACACATAAGATCACTAGGCTTTGGAGACCCCCGCCGTCCTCCCTGCCGCTCTCACTTGGACTCCCAAGGCTCCCTGCACCCGTGTCAGACTCGGGCCATGAGTATTCAGGAGGCCGTGTGCTCGTTCAACAAGCAGTTACTCAGAAACCCCTGGCCGGGGTGTGGGGGTGGCGTTCAGCCTGGGGGCCAGGTGTGGTTGATGACACATACAGTGTCTGGCAGAGCCTGGGGCCAGTGAGTGGGTGCTCAGAGTGTGGCCACCCACACACACATTGCTGTAACCCGGCCCCAGAAATGTTCAGATCAGACTGTGGGGATCAGACATGTGCATCAGCTTGTGGAGACATCACTGAAGAAGGCCCATAGCGCCGCATCCACAGAGCGAGCCTGGTGGGCGGGACAGCCGCAGAGAGCCACGGCCCTGCTCCCTCAGGTCATGAGGCTGACAGACAGCACGGCCTCCCTGGTTTCCTGTCACTAGTGTGGTTTCGGATGAGAGTAGATATGCCTAGGTGCCTCCTCGCTAAGACTTATTCCCACAGGAAGGCAGAGGCTCATCCTTCATGGTTAAGAGTAAAGGACGGCCTATAATTGGGGCAGATTTAGGCACTTGGTATCTTTCCTGTCCAGAGACCCCAGAAATTCCTGAACCTGGAAGGGGCTGGCCTAGGCCCAGGAAACCCTGAGCCCCGTGGGCAGCTGTACCCAGGCTGAGGTGGCTGCTATATCATCATTCATACTGAGAAGGGTCGGCCCTTGTTCTCCCTGGACCAGCCTTCCCACAGAGGAGCGCGTGGCATGCTTCTGCCTGGTTTTAGGAATAATAATATGCACTGAGTGGAGCCGCTTTCACCACAGGGATTTATTAAACTGTTATTCCCATGTTATACATGAGGAACAGAGGTTCAGAGAGGTTAGCAGGTTTTCCCCAAGGTCACACAGTAAATCACGACCATGCACCTGGGTGTGTCCGTGGTGCCTTCTGCAGAATTCTGTCCCGGCTTTTGACCATCTCCTCTTGGTTTCAAGTTTCTTTCTCATTTCCTGGACTGGATGCTCTGTGGGGAGGTGCTTGGCCTCATCAGTCTTTGTACCCTCAGCCTCCTGATGCATACAGCGACTAAGTTGACTGTGAGGGCTCTGCGGTCAAGTTCATATCGCCGTTGGGTCCCCCCGCCCCACCCCAGCCCCGCAGCACAGCAGGGGCAGAGCAGCACAGGGCAGTCACCAGGTGATGAGCACTGCGGGTTTACCCGCCCCGTGCAGCGCCAGGACCCCAGCCCTCCCTGGGAAGGAAGGCCTGGCTCCCAGGGAGCTGCTGGGGAAATTCCATCTCCTCTCATTAGGCAGCGTAACTGATGGCCTGCTGAGCTTGCAGTTCCGTCCAGGGACTGGTGGGCCCTCCCGTGGGCTCTCAGAGCAGCCTGGGAAGCCGGCCCCGTCGGGGTAGCACAGATGGCAAGCCCAAACGACAAAGTAAACTCCAATATGTCTTGGAGACATTGTCAGCCTGCAGCTTATTTGTCATGTCACAGCGGCCTCGTGGAGCAGGGAGCCGCCCCCCCCCCGGCCCCGCGCACCCCACCCCGTCCAGCTCCCTTCCTGTGTGGGGATTATTTACAGGAAACTGATTTTGGGTAGAGTTGGGGGTAGAGCACAGAGACGTTTCCACAACAGACGTTGGTCATTTTCCTTCATGTCTGGGAGGTGAATAATAACCACAAGAGCAAACACCAGGCATTGATGAAGTGTCAGCCCCTGGTTCTGGGTGCTTTACCAAAGCCGTTTCTCTACTCGGAACAGCCCTAAGGGGCAGAGGTGTCCTTAATCCCAGCTTACAGATGCAGATGAAGGCTCAGAGAGGTTAGTTAACTTACCCACAGCCACACAGCTCAGGCAGGCTGGGTCCACAGCTACTCTTAACCTCCGCACCCTAGTGTCCAGTGTGTGGTGGAGGCTGAGAGGGCCCTGGCCCCTTACTCAGGGCCGGGAGTGCTGGTCACTGCGTCGGGGTCCCAGGGACACCCTGGGGGCCTGTGGGTGCCGACCAGCTGCTCCCCTCAGCCTGAAACCAGAGACAATAAGGCAGGACACCCAGGCCATCAGGTCTTCCTCCCCCAGTGACCAGGCCCCCGGGTGACAGCCATGGCAGGGCCCGCCGGAGATGTCTGCTCCAGCCCAGGCTGTGGCCCGGCTCCTCAGTGGTGACATCTTTGCATCGCTGGAAGGGCAGGGGTCAGAGGAGGAGCAGGGGGCCTGGGGCCCAAGCCTCCCCCAGCTCCACCCTTCACCCCAAACCATGATCAGGAGGCGGGCCATCTGGGCCTCAGTTTCCTCAGCTGTGGAAACAGAAATGGAGGCATGAAAAACCTCCTCAGAGAAGACGGTGGTGATTCAGCAAGATACATGCCCTGGCCCACAGCAGGAGCAGTAAGTGGGCACAGTGAGGAGGGGACACCCGGTGGCCCTGCTGAGGGGACCCCTGAGGGGTGGCTGTACCCACAGACCCCGCGGTGCTCTAAGGAGGAGCCCTGGGTGTCAGGCCGTAGCAGGACTCCCAGACTGGGGTTCGGTCAAACCACATCCCCAACCCCACAGGCAGCAGGAGTTCAAACATCCTGGGGGAGCAGGAAAAAGAGTGAGAGGGGGCCAGTGTAGCTCCGGGTTTGACGGCCCTCGTCCCTGCCTTCCAGAGGCGTAAAGAGAAAACCCTCAGGGCCAGGCTGGGTACCCAGAATGCGTGTCCCTCACAACGATTTATTTTTCTTTCCGATTGAGCTTTAAAGATGCCCCGGAACACACAGCCTCTGGTCACAGGTGAGCAGTGAAAAGCCAGGTAGAATGTAAAGAGCCGATTTGGTGAACCGTGATGGGGCGGGAGTTGTGTGCCCAGTCTGTATGTAATTCCAGGCCGGTTGGCTGACGAGGGCCGGTTGGCTGACGAGGACCGGTGGCGATGAGTCACATGCTGTACCCTCTTACTGCAGGTAACAGTTGGAGGAAAAGCCCGTTCCCAGCAGCCCAGGTGCACACAGAAGGAGGGGCAGCTGGTGAAAGCCTTCTTCAGGCATTCAAAACGAGGTGCCTTTTTTCGCCTTTGGAAGATGGAGGAAGGAGAGAGGTTGCCGAGTAGCCTGGAGGGTCTTCACGCTGTGTGTGCCCTAACAGTGTAGAGGATGTGCACGAGCACGTCCGTGTGGCCACACACACGCGCGCAGGTGCACACCGACGCACACCCAGGGCTCTCGGGTAGAGTTTGCATTGGGCCCGCTGTTGGGTGTCGGCCTTTCAGCCAGTGGTTTGTTAAACCCAGAAGGGCCGCTCCGCAGCAGTCATTCTGCTCGATTCTGGGCCGTAAACGGCGGAGAAGGCAGCCCAGGCAGGGGCTCTCCTCCAGGGACACGTGTGCACCCAGTCCCGTCTCCTGTCTGTATCGTCAGCATCACCGGTCCTGCCACCATCCAGACCTGGTGTGAGGGTTCTCCAGGCCCCAAGAGGGCAAAGTGAGAGAGAGAAAACCAGTGTCTTTTGTGCCATCAGGGAAACTCTAAGCCAGGAGGCAGCACGGTGAAACCAGGGGACAGAGTCAGACGTGCAAGCCCATGGCTCTGATCTGGCGCCACCCGCCGCCCATTAGCGCCTTCCCTCGGTCCCTTCGGCAGTTTGAAACCATCTCGCTGTACCAAGGCCTTGCCCTTCGGCTTTTACTTTCAAACTTCAAAGGTTACTTTTGAAATAGTTTTTCCAATGAAATTCCAGAGGTTTTACACATGTGTGAAAGGAGGAGCTTGGCTGTTAAAACGTGTTTGCTCTGCCCGTCGGTCCTCTTAACTACAAAGGTTCCGAGACCGCCCCCACTTTGTTCCCTTAAATGTTAAACCAGCTTCCTCGCCGCCACGTGGTGCTTCGCCCCAGCCTCTTCCTGGCGTCCCCAGACTGGTTTCTGTTCAGCTGGAGCCTCACGGGGCAAAATTGATCATTTTCTTTTTTTTTTTATTTTTATTACTGGAAGAATTATTTTGTGTTTGGGCACTGTTCACAGCTTACTGCCATGAACCCCGGTCTGTGTAACTGAGACAGCTCTGGTGTCCAGTGTTGGGCAGAACGTGTGGTGGCCCTGGCTGCCTCTCAAAGCACTTCCCATCTGAGAGTGGGAGTAAGTTTTCGGTGGGTGGAATGTGGGCATGGTTGATTTTAACCCCTGCGTGTCTTTAGCCCCACAGAGACCCAACTAAATAATTGGGGTGAGGGTGAATTTCTCTGTCCCTGATGCCCACATCTTGTGTTTTTGCTGTCACGGGCGATTCTAGAACAGTAAACGTTGATAGGCCACCGTAAACATCTCTTCCGAATACAGTAATCAGACCACGGATGTTTTCAGGGAATGGCTCCCTGAAAGATATTCCCCAGATTTAAAAACAGCTTTTTAGCCCATAATTTCTCCCACAAAAGCCTAGCAATGTAAAAGTGAAACGTTTTGTTGAGCCTGTAGAACTAACGACTCTATAAATAAAAGTTGACATCATTTATAAAGTTTTTAAAATAAATTTTGTCATTTAAATAAATTCCTCCGTATATTACATCACCGTTCATAATAATTTTAACTGTGGGTTTTATTTATGTAGAAAAGAATTGGGCCAAGACCCAGGCTTTTGCTGATCAGGCTATTGGTGTACTTGGCCCAGGTTCCCGTCTCGCCCCTTCCCACGCCCCAGATCAGGATGTTCAAAGCGGTGGTGTGAATCCAAAGAGCCTCAGAGGGACTTCCGAGGCAGCCCAGTGGATAGGCCTCGGTCCTTTTGCTGCAGGGACCGGGGTTCTGTCCTTGGCCGGGGAACTAAGACCCAGCAAGCCACACAGCGCGGCCAAAGAAAGACAGACGGCTGCGGAGCCCCAGGAGCTGCTGTCGTAAAGCCTCCTCGGACTAGGAAGCTTCCTCTACTCCAGGGTATTAGGTCAGGGGTGTTATTTTCTTACAGCAGAAGCCAGTTTCGTCTGCAGCGAGTTGTTCCTCCTCGGCCCTCAAACCTGGTAATGAGGCTTCACCAACAGCTGCGTCTGCCCAGAGCAGACACCCCCTTGTAAAACGCAGAAGAGACAGAAAGGCCTCTGAAAATTCTCAAGCCGCGTTTAGTCTCGGAGGTGCTCCCAGGTCCCTGCTTTCTCCAGAACCACCTGGAGAATCTGTACTTTCTGCGAATGTCCTCACACCGCAGGGCAGCCAGCTCTTCGCTGTCGCCCAGGATCCCCCTCTGTCCCTTGACGAGCCGGCCTCATGTGCTTGGCGCCCCGACGCGCCCCAGGTCAGCAGCGCCCCTGCCCCACCTCCCATCCCGCTCTGTGACTGACCCCGCGCTCCGCCTCCCACCCCAGCGATGCCCCTTCACTGTCATCCCTTTTTGACTCCCCTTTCCCTTCCAGCACCAGCAGTTGGCACTTGGTTGGGGTCAATTTTTTTAACGTAAAGAAAGTTACTGCTTTTGCAGGAGAGATGTGGGGAGTAGCCCAGTTGGGCTGAGATTCAGGTGCAGAGTATCTGATGGGCTTCCTTGCTGACCAGATGCCCCCACTCATGAAATCCCAGCAGTGCCCTAGCAAAATGACCAGTTGCTTCACATCACGGCCTGCAGGGTTTCCGCCGATAGCAGATACCACGAGTCCGAGCCTTGAGTACCAAGTACCGAGGGGGAGGCTGTTTCAGGGGCGAGGACAGCTCCCTCTCCGCTTCCGATCACACCACAGATGACCTCGGAAACAGGGGGGTGTCGCCTCTCGCTCCAGAGGGGAGAGGAGGTGTGCTGGAAGGGCACCCCTCGCCCCTGGCCACTGAGGACTTTACAGGCAGAACCGTTAAAGCCACCTGGTGTTTTCACAACCCTCCGTGTAAATGAAATCACAGCTTGGTGCTTGTCCAACAGCCTGGACGGCATCAAACTGCTAGCCCCAACCAGCGGATGCCGGTTTGCTCTCCACCAAAAACTAAACAATAAAAAGAAGCAAAAGAGGTGCTTCTGTCAGAAAGTGCGTCTGTCAGAAGACGATTTGGAAACTCTTTCACAATAAGGACTGAAGTATGAAAGTGAAAGTCGCTCAGTTGTGTCCAGTTCTCTGTGACCCGCATGGACTGTATAGCCATTCTGGCCATGGAATTCTCCAGGCCAGAATACTGGAGTGGGTAGCCTTTTCCCTTCTCCAAGGGATCTTCCCAACCCAGGGATCAAACCCAGGTCTCCCGCCTTGCAGGCGGATTCTTTACCAGCTGAGCCACCGGGGAAGCCGCTCGCCCGCCACCCCTCCCCGAGCGACTGTTAATGACCTGTGTCCTCAGAGTCCCCTGGGCCCTGAATTTTCTCTCACTGAAAGGCGGCCTTTGACTTTGGATTCAGGGTCTCTTCCAGGCCTCTGCTCAAGCGGTTCTTCCACTGACCCAGTAAATGATTACATAGCAGTCAGGAGACCTGTATACAACACTCAACTTTGTCATTGGCCTGCTGGTCACACTGAGCAAGCCAGTAGCCCTCTCTGAGCCCGGTGTCATCCTGGTGAAACTGGGCCAGGGTCAGCCTCATGGGCACAGGGTGGAGACTTAGGCTAAAGGAAATCCTGGGCATGGGGCCCAGAGGCCAGTTACGAGGCCCTGCGGGCATCCACCTGGAGCTGCTCAGACTCTAGTGAGTGCTCCCTGGCCTGGCCCAGCTGTCCCTCCCCACTGGCCTAGAGCTGTGCCCACCTGCAGGATTTCTGTTTCCCCTGTGGGGTCTGGTCTTTTTTATTTTTATTTTTTTTAAGTTCATGTAATATTCACCCTTCCCTGGGGCTTTAAATAAATGTATTTTTAAGAACAGGCCCCTGGTTTCCTACTGACCTGCATTTCTTCGTTTTCTTTTTTTTTTTTTTTCAACTTTATTTATTTCGGGCTGTGGTGGGTCTTTGTTGCTGCACAGGTCTTTTCTCTAGTTGCGGAGAGCAGGAGCTCCTCTCTAGTTGCCGTGTGCGGGCTACTCGTTGCAGTGGCTTCTCTCGTCGAGGAGCACCGGCTCTAGGGCGTGAGAGCCGCAGTCCTTGTGGCCCGTGGGCTCAGTCGTTGCAGCTCTCCGGCTCCAGAGCAAAGGCTCAGTCATTGTGGCCCACAGGCTTAATTGCTTCACAGCATGGGGGGTCTTCCCTGACTGCGATGGAAGCCGAGCCTCCCACACTGGCAGGCCAATTCCTCTACCACTGAGTCACCGGGAACCTGCGTTTCCTGATGATTGCCTGCCCCTGGCCTGCAGTTTTTCCTCCCCCGTTATTACCTCCACAGCCCTGAAGTCCTCCAAGTGGAGACATCACTTAGGTGTGTCTTTTTGAACCCTTTGTTCCTACTGAAGTGTGGACTTTCACACTTTGTCCTGACAAAAAGATTCCTTTCAAAACTCCAGGGCAGATTTTCAAGCTCCTGGAAATCCTCAAGAGAAGCCCACAGAGGTTGAAGGAGGAAGCTTGAGTCCCGTGCAAGTGAGAGCCGAGTTCCTCGGCTTCAGAGTGTGCTGAGTTCACTTTGAGTGAGGTAGACAGAAAAGCCTTCAGTCTGGATTTCAGAAAGACAGCCACAGTGACATGAATCTTTTTCCTGCTATTGAAGGTAAAAGCCGTAGAAACGCTGAGTGCTCAGAAATCTGAGTACAAAGAGATACAGAGACAGAGAAACCAAGGACCGTCCTGGGTTCCTTCTTGCTTGTGAGTTTTAGAGGCTCAGTCCGCAGAGGGTCTGGACCAAAGAGATGCCCAGGGTTAGACTCCTGCTGCTGCTGCTGCTGCTAAGTCGCTTCAGTCGTGTCCGACTCTGTGCGACCCCGTAGACAGCAGCCCACCAGGCTCCCCCGTCCCTGGGATTTTCCAGGCAAGAACACTGGAGTAGGTTGCCATTTCCTTCTACAGCATAGCAAATAATCTCCTTCATGGATCACAGCCTTGTCGTGGCAAAGGGACTTGGTAACACAGTGAAGCTATGAGCCATCCTAAAGGAAATCAACCCTGAATATTCACTGGAAGGACTGATGCTGAAGCTCCGATAATTTGGCCACCTGATGCAAACAGCCGACTCACTGGAAAAGACCCTGGTGCTGGGAAAGAGTGAAGGCAAAAGGAGAAGAGGATGGCAGAGAATGAGATGGTTACATAAAATCACTGACTCAATGGACATAAGTTTGAGCAAACTCTAGGAGATAGTGAAAGAGAAGCCTGGTGTGCTGCAGTCCATGGGGTGGCAAAGAGTGGGACCCAACTGAACGACTGGACAACAACGTAGCGAATAATCCATCAGCGACGAGAGTCTCTGATTATACTTTGGCACTGGTGTTACTTGACACCAGATTTTACAGGAGTGTCAAGAGCCTGGTCTTCTGAGCTAAATGTGGGTGATGGTGCTGCCTTCACCTTTCAACTGGAAGCAGGACTCCCTTGCCTCTCGAAGACATAGGACAGAGTGATGCCATCTGCCTCGCAGGGTTGTGACAACTTTCTCCAGGTGTCTGCTGTGGCCAGTGCTGCCCACCCCCACCCCCTGACACCGTTGGTCCTTACAGATAACGGAAAGCCTTGCTCGTGCAGAAAAGCTTCACAGAGCTACACCCATGAGACCCTCAGCGAAGCGCTGTCTGGCTCCAAGCCCAGAGAGGAGTCACTCCTGTTGCCATTGTCCCTAGGTTCCCAAGCTGGTCTCCGGGGGTTTGGGGATAGGAAGCTGCAGTTTTAATGAGCACCCCAGGCCATTCTGAGACACCTGGAATTCTGAGAACCTGCTGTTGGAGAGTCTGGAGTCTGGGGCCAGCTCTGAAGACACCACCTTTGAAGTCCGCTTCCCTGTCACTCCCCACCCACTGTCTGGACCCGTACATTGCCCACAGGGGCGCCCTTTGTCTTCTTGCAGGATGTGGTTTGCTCTTTAGAGAGAGAGCGCACGTGACCAGGAGCATGAGCTGGCTTCCTGAGTGGTAGTGCCCTGGGTAAGCAGCAGTGCCCCTGGCGGTCGGGATCATCTGCCCGGACTCTCCATCAGGGCTCCTGTGAAAACCGAGTGTTTCCTGCCTGGGGCATCCGTGATCTCACGGAGCTCAGTCAGCTGCTCTGGAGGTTGCCTGCCTGTGTCTCTAAGGACCCCCTGGCACTCCCCCAAATAAATCTGTTGTATCCCACGCAGCTTCCAAACCTGGATGAGTTCCATCAAGCCACGTTTGCTTGGGTGACTACGCTCCGAAACTGCCCTGACGGGGCATAAAGAAGCCCTGCTTGCCACGTGGGACCAGCGCTCACTGCAAAACGAGGCAGGACCTGGGCAGAGGTGCCCTGGGGTCTCAGGCAACCTCGACCGGAGCTCTGGTTCTGTGGCCACCTTGCTGTGAAAATCCTGAGACCCTGACCCACGTATCTTCACCTGGAAAAGGAGGCCTTTCTACAAACAGACCACCAACCCACTGGCTTGGACCTTTCCCACGTGCCCTTTGACTTGTTTATCCTCAGAGTCCTAACACCCGTTTCAGCTCCCACCAGCTGTGTTTTCAGCTGTCCCGCTAGGTGCCCCGGATGGTCCACTTTTGCTGCACTTCCTGTGATTTTAATAATAATAATTATACATAATCTCATGGGATTGTCATAAGAAATCAGTCGACACACAGAAAGCACCCAGACCAGGGCCTGGCAAAGGGCAGTTCAGCTGAGATCGAGCCGCCCTGCCGCCACCTCTCTGGATGTAAAGGATTTTGAACTCACGGTGGGTAGGCACTGTGGGATTTAAAGGTATGAGAGAAGGAGCAGGGTCCTGTGGCTCTAGGTGACCCCCAGTGGGGGTGAGGGTTGGGGGGTGGTAGAGCCCTTCCCCAGGATTAGGGACATGAAACAGGAAGCTCTCTCAAGGCAAGAGGGAACCAGATCCATCCTTGCTCCCTTCTCTTTCGGAGGAGGGCAGGACAATGCCTGCGGCCTCCACCGTGGTCCCCTCATGGGTTCAACCACGTGCAGTGAGCAATTCCCGCCCACAGGCAGCGCTGAAGCTCTTCAGGGATTGCTGTGTCCTATCTGTGAATCACACTGCTGGGGAGTAGTTTGCATAGATTCCCAAGTTTGTAATTAAAACAATTGAGAAACAGTTTTCACTATATATTAAAAAAAAAAACAAACTGCATAGCTGAACAGGAAATGTCTTTTAAGCAGATGTTGTGCTGTGAGCCCCGTAGAAATATTATCTTCTCATCAGCCCTGCATGGTTATCTCAAGGCTCGAAAGAAACCAAGGGAACATCTTTTCTCCTAACCCAGCATTTCTTTAGCGCCTAATATCATTTCACATTTAAAGGTGACAGCAATATCTTTAACGTTTTTCTATTGGATTAATAACATTTAATGTTCAAAGCAATAAAGCGAAATGTTTTTGTGAGGGTTCCTTATATCACTAGCAGAAAAGTCAACTTTAAAAAAAAAAAAAGACCACACACACAAAGTGCAACAGACATCAAGAGCCATAAACTCGAAAGGGAGCGTGGGCGTGGAGGTGGTTTCGCAGAGTCGGCGGGCGTGGGTGTGCAAGGCCTGCCCCGCCTGGCGCCTGGAGGGACTTGTGCACTTGGAGCGCTTGGCACCCTCGCCCACTCCCCCAGCCATTCATCTCCCCCCCGGCAGCGGAATATGACAATGTTAGCATTTTTCATTTCCCTGACGTTACCATTAATAAAGCAATGATCCAAAAGGGGCTTTGCTGACTCTGTTCTTTATGCTTCCATCACTCACGACTAGATAATTTCACACAGGATCGTTTTAAAATTAAATGACGATAAAAACGCTCTGCTGTTCTGTGTTCACCAGTTCATAGAAGTCTATCAAGTCACTAATGTGTCATGACAAACTGCTCGATGGATACAAGAGTAATTAATTATTTGAATAAATAACAAGTTGAACTTGGGGCTTTGAACCACAATGACACCACGCATCCCATTAAGGGTGTCTTGGAACCTTTTCAGGGCGCCGGTCTGAAGAGTTAAAACGCAGGCCAGGGTATTTGGAAATGATGAAAAACAATTTCGTAAACACAGGGTAACGTTTTAACGGGGAGAAAGCCAAATGTGTCACATTGCCGTGCCCACACAGACTTCAGTGTTAAAAAGTTCTCCGGCTGCGGCCGTTTCAAGATACCACTTCATCAGTGATGATTTCAGAGAACAATTATACAGATTTTCATAATCACCATTAATCTCTGCATATTTTTTCAAGATAATTACAGCAATTATTATTTAGATTTCTCTTTCTATGTGCCCATTGTAGAAAGGAACAAGTGCTTATTATACTGGATAGTTCAAAGAACCTTGGATTAAAATTCTTTGTCATCTCTGCACTCATTATTTCAACTCATGTTGTCTCTGAAAGTTCATCAGCTCTAGAAATGAGCGCAGTATGAGCAGGGCTCTATTATTAAACCTTAAGGTTGAGCTCAAACCGTGGTGAATTGTTCGTCTGTGGGACTGCTGGGTTCGGTTAGAATTACTGTCAGGTAGAGGGAGACGCCCCTGACAGATGCAGTCGGAGACGGGCGGCAGCCTCACACCCAGCTTCCGTGATCGACTTACAAAGTGAGCTCACAACCAGTATTCAGAGAGTACATTTCTCTGACATGCCCTTTAAAGGTTAATATTAAATCTGAAATCTGAGCACTTGGTGGCATTGTACTTCAGAGACACTCCCCAGTATTCCAGATGAAAGCGGGTGTCAGCCTAGGCGTCGGGTTTGTCTCTGGCTGCTCCTTTTTCTGACATCACCGTGGTCCAGAGAGCTTGTCCACCGGAGCTGAGTTTGGGGCCTGTGATACACAGCTCTCGTGAGAAGCATTTCCAGGGAAGAGCCCCTTGAATGTCCCGCTGGTTGGAAAGGCACCTCTGGGCAGGTCGACAGGCACGCCTGTGCCCCATCCCTGCTACGGGGGGCAATTTTGTCATCTCCTGTCATTGCACATCTCTGTGGGCACCAGCAGCCTGCCCACCTCAGCCAGAAGCTGCAAGTCTGGCTATGTGATGGGGGAAGACGGCCAGGCCCTCAATTTTGAACTGGAAAGTCCAGTGTTTGAGAAAAATGCAAGACAGAGAAATAGGGTTTTTTTTTCTCTTCAAGTTAAGTTTTATTATAAAGTTATGACCTGGTTCAAAGGCACACGGCAGTGCAGTCTTACTTAAACAGGTTGGATTTTGATTGCTGCAAGACTTCCTGCATCATTTGGTCCGTGTCTGTCTGTGACTGTGCCTGGGCTTTTGGAATCACCCAGCAGCTTGGGGAGGATGAAACTTGGGGCCTCCCGGGGTAGCTGCTCCTTCAGGGTTCAGGCCCTGGCTCCAGGGTGCTCATCCTGAGTTCTCCCATCCACTCAGGGGTGCCCAGACCCTGGTGAATGTGATCCCACTACTCAAGATCAGAAGATCTCTGTGCTGCGGAGCCAGAGGATCACATTTTGTTCCATTTTCCTTTAACCTGTGGGCAGTCTCTTACCAAATCTTAAAATTTATAGCATATACCTTTCCAGCTGTGTGATGCTCTAGCCTGTTATCTTATTGTTAAAAGTACTTAGGCAAATAAACAGTTAATTAACAGCTTACTCATTGATCGTGGAATCAGAAGAAAAGGAATTAGAATGTCCCTTTTCCTAGAGTTCTAGAGAATTCCCATCTGGAAACACAAATTCCTTCGGGAACGCCAGCCTTCCCTCGTTTATCTGGGGTTGCTGCATCCTTGCAGGCCCCGGGCTACAAGGGAGCTCGTAATCTGGGGAAAGGCACTGGGGCAGGTAACAGGAGCCGAGTAGTACTGGGAGCAAGGCCCCTGACTCCAACGAGTGACAGCTCAGGAGGTGACCCAGAGGGGTAACCTTCAGCTGGTTTGGGGGTTCACGGGCAGGAGTGGGCTCTCCAGGCCGAGCACAGAGCAAGGAGATGGGTGTATGGCAGACAGAAGGCCTGGCTTGGTCAGAAGTGGTAAGCAGGTTATGGTAACTAGATCTCAAGGTGTGCGGAGCCAGTGGAGGGAGACTGCAAAGCTAGGTTGGGGTCAGCTTGCCAGGGCCTGGGCTAAGACCTTTGGGATATCAACCTTTAAACTTGAGGAAACAATTGAAGAGTTCAAATAAAGGAATAACACAAGGAACCCTGCACTGAAAACCAACTCCAAAGATCCCTGGGCTGGATGTGTCTGTCTTGGCCACGAGTTGTCTCCCTGGGGCGAGTGCTCAGAAGACCCTGTGGGGACCCTCCCCTGACCCCCGCCCTGTGCTGGCTGCTTCACAGCTTCCAGTCGGCATACCTTCCATCCACATGCTCGCCCTTCCTCATTGCGGCTTTCTGCTCCCACCCTTCCCTGACTGCTTCATGCCACGTAGGGAGGTGTCCCCATTTCTGTACCAGCTTTGTGGCCCTGACCTGGCCCCTCCTTCTGGGCCCTTCACAGAGCAGGGGTGATGACACTCATGGGTCCGTGCAGCGGCTTCGTTGGTTGTTGTTCAGTCTCCAGGTTGTGTCCGACTCTTTGTGACCCCAGGGACTGCAGCACCCCAGGCCTCCCTGTCCCTCACTACCTCCCGAAGTTTGCCCAAGTTCATGTCCATTGAATCGGTGATGCCGTCCAACCATGGACATGTGTGTGTGTGTCCCTGACACTGTCGCCTGGACAGGCACCCCAGGGCAGTGCTCCCCTGAGCATGGGTCAGTGCTGGACAACCCGGACACCTTCTCTCTGCCCTTTAACTCCAGGAGAGGGGAGGCCTCTGGTCCAGAACTTACTATAACCCTTCGTGATTGTTGCTCTTGGGAAGGCTTTTTGCGTAGAATCTAGAGAGGAAGGGTAGAGAAATCAGCTGTTACCTATAGTGGGCTAGCCTGGGTGGATTTCGTCCATTGTATCTTCTGAGGTTTAAATCCAGGTCTCCAATCACCAATGCATATTTAATACTTAAGATGATTCTTATCGTTTAGTGAGACTGAAGAAGGTCAAGGCTGGGATGGATTTTTGACATCATTTCATCTGCACACTAGAGTCACCTGGGAGCTTTCAAGACTGACCGATGCCCGGAGTCCACCCCCTCAGACCAAGTAAATCAGAACCTCCAAGGGAGAAACAGCAGCAGTGGCAATAATTTTTTAAAATTGCCAAGTGAGCACCAGCCAGGTGGCTGATGTAGGCCCAAGCCGTTCACTCACAGATGAGGACGCTGAGACTAGACTGGCCTCTGACTCCACGGCCAGTTCTCTTCACTCTTATTTATTCTTGGTGTATCATATCAGAAAGTCCACGATGTGGGCGTGACTCAGCCGTGGTGAAATTTTGCTGGTTGAAGTGTTGTTTGCCAGGTTTCTTCTCCGTGAAGTTTCTATTTTTCCTTTTGTAATTAACGCGTACTTTGTGGGAAATACTTCAAGACTGTGTAAACAGCTCATTCCAGATTTTCACCTCCTAGTTTTAGCATCTGTTGATTTTGTCACTCCATCCTTCCTGCAGTATTTCTTAGTTGGCATTTTATGATAAAGAAGAGTTTTCTCTTGTCCCCAGTTTGTGTATATTGATGTGGACTAATGGATTCGTATTCATTCTTACCATTCTTTATTTTGATGCTCATCACTGTGATGGGAGGCCCGACCTTCTGCTGTTTTTCCCTCATTCTTTGAGAACGTCTTTACTTGGTGCAACAAGATGTTGCATGTTCCTTCCCTACCCAGCACTCAATCAGCCACTTCTCCAAAGAGCCCTGTTTCTTTTAGAGAAGAATCCTGGAATCCCAAATCAGGGCACTGGGCATTATCACTTTCAAGGTGCCATTGCTTTTCTGGCTCCAGGAAATAGAAATGTATTACGTATGGGTGTGTTGGGGCACATATAGATACATGTAAATATAGATATGTACATACATAAACATATCTATATGTGTTAATGTTGGTACCTGATTTTCTTCTTTTGAAGTATAGTTGATTTACAGTGGTGTACTAATTTCTGCTGTACAACAGAGTGACTCAGTTCATTTCAGTCGTGTCCAACTCTTTGCAACCCCATGGACTGCAGCACACCAGGCCTCCCTGTCCATCACCAACTCCCGGACCTCGCTCAAACTCATGTCCATCAAGTCAGTGATGCCAGCCAACCATCTCATCCTCTGTTGTCCCCCTTTCCTCCTGCCTTCAATCTTTCCCAGCACCAGGGTCTTTCCAGTGAGTCAGTTCTTCTCATCAGGTGGTGAAAGTATTGGAGCTTCAGCCTCAGCATCCATCCTTCCAATGAATATTCAGGACTGACTCAGTTATACACATGTATTCATTCTTTTTTTTTTTATTGTTTCCCACTATGGTTTATACAAGGAACTGTATGGATACAGTTCCCTGTGCTGTACAGTAGGACCTTGTTGTTTATCCGTTCTAAACGCAGTAGTCTACATCTAGTAACCCCAAACTCCCAGTCCTTCCCTCTTCCTCTCCCTCTCGGCAACAAGTCTGTTATCTATATGGTGGAATACTGTGTTCAGTCGCTCAGTTGTGCCCAACTCTTTGTGATCACACGGACTGTAGCTCACCAGGCTCCCCTGTACATGGAATTTTCCAGGCAAGACTACTGGAGCGGATTGCCATTTCCTCCTCCAGGAGATCTTCCCAACCCAAGGATCGAACCCATGTCTCTTACATCTCCTGCATTGGCAGGCAGATTCTTTACCACTGTGCCACCTAGGAAACCCACAATGAAATACCATTCAGCCATAAAAAAGAATGAAATATTTCCATTTGCAGCAACATAGATGCAACTAGAGATTATCATACTAAGTAAAGTAAGTCAGACAGAGAAAGATAAATACCGTTATGACTTCACTTATACATGGGATCTAAAATGTGGCACAAATGAGCCTATATTCAAAGCCAAAGCAGACTCACAGACACGTATCTGCTTATTAAAACCAGGTTACTGCGACACATCTAGTTTCAGAGTACATTCTCTTCTTCTTCTCATCATTTTGCCAACTTCTCTACCTCGGCCTTCACGTTAACAGTCAGCATCCTTCAGTGTTCCATCCTGGGCCCACTTATCCTCAGTAATCACGATGCTGGTAACACCCAAACACTCGCTTAGGTCTCACTCCCGTCCTTGTATCCGGGCGGTCCTCACCAACCAGCCTTGCATTCCTGGTGCTTGTTTCCCCACCAGTGTTGACCAGTGTCTTCCCTTGGATGTCTCACAAGCCCTTCAGACCTCACACATCCAAAATGGGACCCTCCAGCTCACCCTGCGCTTCCCGCCCCCATGCCCACATCACACCCAGCTGTTTGAGGCAGAACCTCAGAAGCACCCTTGACTCCTCTGCTCTTGTTCCTCATAGCCCATCACTGAATCTCTTGATGCGCCATCTAAATACCCCCCTCTGTCCCCTCCCCTCTGTTCTCACTGTTGCAGCCCTAGCCCAGGTCCCCAGCACCCCTTGATTTACTGTCAGAACGTCCTCCAGGTGGTCCCACCTCCAGCCTTACTCTTAGCACAGCATGGGAGACGTCCCTAAAATATAAACATGATACCTCCTCTCCAGCTCAGAACCCTTCAGTGGCTCCCCAGGGGCCTCCCGGGGACGTTCAGGCCACTGTAAATGGCAGTCAAGGCTGCTTGTGAGCTGGCCCTCTGTTGTCTCCACCCTTACTTCTGTGCAGCTGTAACAAAGACTGAGATAGATCTGTAGCCACCCCGACACAAGTTCTCTGACAGGTGGAAAAAGCAAATTGCAGAACAGTCAGTTATGCTGTAATGCTATTTTTGTTAAAAACACCAATGAAAAAAGGAAAAGGTGAAAGTGTTAGTCGCTTCAATCATGAAGTCTTTGCAACCCCATGGACTGTAGTCTGCAGGGCTCCTCTGTCCATGGAATTCTCCAGGCAAGAACACTGGTGTAGGTAGCCATTCCCTTCTCCAGGGGATCTTCCTGATCCAGGGATTGAACCCGGGTCTCCTGCATTAGCAGGCAGATTCTTTACTGTCTGAGCCACCACAGAAGCCTATACCCCCAAAAAAAAAATGCTACATTTCTTCTTGACATGCAAGCTCATAGGTGAACACAGGAAAAAGAGGGACTGCAAGGGCCATGTGCAGACCACTACCCTGGCTGTCCCCAAAGGACGGGGCTCTGGAGTCAAGGGGCATTTTCACATAACTGGACTATTGGGAGTTGCTTCTTCAGAAAACATTCATTTATGGAGAGGTTGAAGAAAAAAAAACAAACTTAAAAATATACATGAGTTGGTTTTGAGACGGTGAAAAGAGCCCGGGGACACAAAGTGCATCTCCTGTGCTGGGCTGGGTCTGACCCCGCCCAGGTCTGTCCCGCCCCCATCGAGGCTTGGCCTCAGTCGCAGGACAGTGGCTGTGGGTTGACGAGCTCAGTGTAGACCTCGCCCGCCTCCCGGAGCAGCGTGCTTGCTCCTGGCGGCAGTGCCCCTGGGCTGGCCCCGCAGTTCTGCCTCTTGTTCTGCGCTCACAGAGCCCCTCTTGTTGCTCTCAAGCTTATGGAGGAGGTTTTACACGTGGGCACCGGGGAAGCAGGTGTGAACACGTGGTGACAGTGACCCGCCCGGGAGCCCCTCAGCAAGCCACGGGGGAAAGTGTCGCTTAACTGGATTTTATCTTTACTTTGAGGGAAATGTAGCTGGTCCCTGCCCCAAGCCTTGAAGTACTGATGGAGTTTTATACTTCCCTGGTGGCTCAGATGGTAAAGCGTCTGCCTCCAATGCGGGAGACCCATGTTCAATCCCTGGGTCGGGAAGATCTCCTGGAGACGGAATTGGCAACCCACTCCAGTATTCTCGCCTGGAAAATCCCATGGACGGAGGAGCCTGGTAGGCTACAGTCCATGGGGTCACAAAGTGTCGGACACAACTGAGCAACTTCACTTTTCACTTTCTGCAGCCGAGTGAGGGTGTTCTCCTTCATGTATTTAGAGTCCCTGGTGGGCGTATGGGCATGGCAGCCACCCACGGCCCAGCAGAGACCCTCAAGGGTCCTCCCACACAGCTCCTGGGGCCCTCGGGGGTGCTGCTCAGAACGGTGGGGCAGGAGGACTGGAGGGCCCCCAGACTTGTCCCAGGATGTGGGGACGGGGAAGGGTGAAGCAGGCTGCAGGACTAAAGTGACAGTTATTGTCAGGTGCTCTGCGTTTGGAAGGTGGGGGCAGAGGTATGGGGAGGCTTCCTAATTACCACACAAAATAGAACCTCAGAGACCATTCATTTGTGGTGTGAAGGCATCTTTATTTGAAAAGTGCAGTATTTCTGACTAACCTGGTAAAATTAGCCTCCTGATACCCAGGGGCAGTTCTCTTCTCAGCTTTGGGAGCTCTTTTCCAGGGGACGTTTAGCACCCGGGCTAGCATGGGCCTTGCTCTCGCAGGGAGCTTGACCTGTGACCGTAGGGACAGCAGACGCCAGGAGAGCCGTGGTCAGAGCACCCAGGGAGGCCCTCCCGGGCAGGCTTTGCCTCTGCACCCCGAAAAGCCTTTGGCCTCAGATTACATAATTGAATGTGGATGCAGTTGTGTTTTTATGTAAAAGCAGAGAGAAAGACAGAAAGGTCTATCTTGGAGGGGCTTTTCCATCTAGCACAGGGGTGATGACAGTTAACTGAGGACTTAGTTCGTACCTGGGGCTTTACGCTTTTAACCTCATTTAAACTTTGCAGACGTCCAGGTATGACTTCCTTCCTTCTGCAATCAAGGAAGCAGGCTCAGAGAGATGACTCACTTGTCCTGAGTCAGAGGTGGGCAGTGGGGTGCCTGCCACAGACCCCCGGCCTCTTCCCAGCAGTGTACTGCGGCCTGGGTGTGCCTGTCCCCTTCCACGAGGACAGGTGCCTCCTTCTTCCCATGGAGCCGCCTCGTGCGTGGGACTCGGGAGGCTCTGGTTGTAGCCGATAAAGCACCGCTTTTGGCTTGTGAGTAACGTGGCTAAACCGATTACTATGGGGATCCAGAAGGAAGTTGTTGGCCTTGTGTAAACTCAATTGGAATGTCACCTAGCAGATAGCTCTGGGGCGTCCACAAATATCTTCCAAGGAATTTCCCCAAAGTGAAATCACAGAGAAAGCAGAACGGGCTTGGCCGTTTTGGTTTGCAAATGAGTTTTCAGAAATGGTCCTGAGATCTTGAGTTGTTGGCATTTTTCCCATCACAGGCTGTAAAGGACTTTTGAAAGGCCCCAGGAAAGGGGGAGAGAAAGGGCCGGGTTGCTGATTATTTACAGCTCCGAGCCCCAAGCAGGTACCAGAATTAAAGGCCTCCCACCATTCCAACTGCATGTAATTTTATTGTGAAAATGACTGCCTGCCAATAAGTCACGTTGTTCACCCTCATCTCTGCGAGGACTTCTGAGGAAGCACAACTGACCTCACTTAACACCACTTGGCAGCAGTAAGCAGACGACAGTTGAGATGCTGGTGATGGGGTCTTTTTAAAAATTTTACATTTTCACCATCGTTGTTCAGTCGCTAAGTCATGTCTGACTCTTTGCGACCCCCTGGACTGCAGCATGCCAGATTTCCCTGTCCTTTACCATCTCCCAGAGTTTGCGCACATTCTTGTCCATAGAGTTGGTGATGCCATCCAACCATCTCATCCTCTGTCGCCCCCTTCTCCTCCTGCCTTCAGTCTTTCCCAGCATGAGGGTCACATTTTCACCATATGACTTTATGAATCCTTGGATCGAGTGTGCTGGAATTAATTCATGTGTTGATTGGAGTATTTCCTCTTTGAGGAAGGTATCTGCTGGTCCTGGGCCTGGTGCCTTTGGGAGCTGGTCAGCAGTGGGTTTGCGTTGAGCCTGCAGAAGTCCAAAGGTGTGTGTTTGGAAGCGAGAATGAAGGGAAGGCACCGAGGGATTGCCTTGGCAAGTAAAATTATAGTTCCCACACGCAGGAGCTATGGCCCTCTCCTGTTGCCAGGCAGAGTTCCCGCAGATTCATGGCAGAGGTGTCTGTGCAAACGGGAATCCAATTTATGTCCGAACAGAAACGACATGCAAATCGGACTTCTTCCCCCAAGGAAAGCCAAGGCAGGTAGCACGGTCAGTTGGAAAAATAAATAAATAAATAAATAACCCCCCCCCCACTTTCCTTCTTTAGAAGAGGGAGTGGTATTAATATAGTAGCAGATTAGAGCTTTATTTGTTTAAACCGTGCCGATTCTGTAAGCATTCACAATCCTCTTGACTTGTAGTGCCTGATTGTAAAAAGAACAGTTGAATGAGCTCATTGTTCCCTGGTTTTTTTCTGTAATGTATTTTACAAACACCCCGGTGACAGTCCTGACACGCTGATTTCTATGTACCCGCACTTCAGTTTGGGATTACAGCATTAATAACAGAGTTCCATGCATCATGCCATTTTTAAGCATGATCGTTATGATAAAGGGCATATACTTAATTACAGGCCTGCTTAATTACAGCTCTGTTGAAGCTCGTTTGTTTAGGAGAATGCTAATTGCGCTACGGAGCCCACGGCACATCCTTGCTTTCATCTGCTGTGTGCCGCTCGGTGCCGAGGATCAGCGTTTTGTTAAAACTGCCACCAAAAATAAAATTGAAAAAGAGAAAAAGGGGGAGGGGGAGAAGGAAGAAGACGAAGAAAGCACTCGTCCTCGTCCTGAAAGGCGGCCTGCCCGGCACGGGCTTCTGTGGGCCTGCACAGAAGCCCGTGTCTGCCGTGCGCCCGTTTCTACCCTCGCGGCCCCTCCCGGGACAGATGCCGTGTGGTCCCCGCTTTACAGGCAGGGTGGCCAAGGCCCAGAGAGGTGAGACGGCCACACGTCTGCTGCACATCCTCCCTGCCACAAGCACGGCATTGCCACCGCCAGCTGGGCACCTGGGCTCAAATCCTGGCCCCGTCAAACTCCCTAACTCCTCAGCCTCGGGTTCCTTAAACGTTAACTTGCCCGTGATCATCATGGAGGTGACGTTATTTGGTGCATGTTGGCTCCCTCGTGTGTGGTCAGTAAATGCGATTTCCTTTCCTTCGCACTCTCTCTGGCCTGGATTTGGGCAGGGGAGAAGTTCTGCTACATCCAGGGTTTCAGGGGGCCAAGGGACCTGGACAGTGGACCCCCCTGGGCCCCGGAAGCTCCACCTTTGATGCCGGTGAGCAAAGGACAGACCTCTGTGTCCTGGTTCAGGGTTGTGCCCACAGATCGGTCAGGCTGTGTCCGTGTGAGAACCGTGTGCAAGCCCAGGCTGCCTGTGAGGGCTGGGGGGCAGGGGCGGATGAACAAACGTGTACCCGCTGAGCAGTGGCTCTGTGGGGGCTGCCCCTCAGCCCCTCCACCATGTGTCACCCTGACTGGGACCCGGCAGTGGTTGAAGGCTAGGAGGAGGAGTGGGATGAGGCCAGAGCACCACAGCGCAGTGAGGAAGGACACGTGCTCCCCCATGAGGAGCACAGACGATGATTTATGAGATCTTTTGGAACATGTAAAAAATGAGCGCCATTGATTTTAAGAATTATGTCTCACAAGCCTCTAGATATCTTAAAATATGGAAAAGCTGCCCAGATAGGGAGAATAGAAATGGATGTCCTAGAATTAGAAGGGGATTTAGCAGTCCCACAGATCAGCTTTTCTACCGACACACAACATCCCTTTCTAACCCCTGACAAGTGGCCGTGCGTCTGGAACTTTTTCAGCCGGTGCTGTGTGTCCTTCTTGCCAGCTTCTCCAGAGGAGGACAAGGTCTCCCCCGGAAATCGTGCCCCGACGCCAGCCCCTCTTCTTGTGACAGCTCTCAGAACACGTGCAGACACTTGACCATGTTCACCTCCAAGGCTTCTCTTATCTGGTGATGGTGGGTGTTCAGTCACTCAGTCCTATCTGACTCTGTGCAACCCCATAGACTGTAGCCCACCAGGCTCTTCTGCCCGTGGGATTTCCCAGGCCAGAATACTAGAGTGGGTTGCCATTTCCTTCCCCAGGGCCTCTTCCCGACCCAGGAATCAAACCTGCGTCTCCTGCATTGCCAGGCGGGTTCTTTACCGCTGAGCCAGCGGGGAAGCCCCTCTTCTGTCTGGACCAGAACCCATCTAGCTGTACTTCTTCCTGCATGTGGGACACTGGGCTCTCAGGTGCCCCCCTAGAGCAGCAGGTCTGATGACTTCCTCTCCTTCCCTCCTGTGGGCTGGCCTCGGGTCCCTCACCAGGCTGTCCAGGACGACGCTCTGAGACTGCAGTCCCAGCATGGAACCCCTCCCTTGAGCCCAGAACAGACCCAGGTGGTGATTGCCCTTCCCTGGCATGGGGAGAGCTGCACTGTTGCTTACAATGGCAGCTCCCAACTTCTAAACAGTCCGGTCACGCTGTTGACTTGTTCCACTATGGACAAATCTTTTTTTTTCCGTGTCTTCTGCTGTTATTCTAGCATGAACATCTCTTTCATTCCATCTGATGCAGTTGGCATTTTGGACCTAAGGTACAGGTCTTAACACTGACCTTTAACAAATTCCATCTATTAAATGTAGCCCATGACCCTGACTTTTTGAGATCTCTATTGGATTTCTCTCCCTTATCCAGTCTGTGGGCTGTCCCCATCAGCCGCATATCGGATATGCCTACTCTGCGTGCCTTCACTGAAGTAATTGATAACGCCCCGGGCACCCTCCAGAGAGGTTGCTTGAGGTCAGTGTCAATCTATTAATCAGCTTCTTGAACATCTAGTCCAACCAGTTATGGATTCTCCTACCCTTAACATTGTCCCAGCCATACTTATCTGTCTTGTCCATTTGGATAACGTGAGAAATCTGTCAAATGCGTTGTTCAAATCTGCCTTCTTTTTAGCCTACCATAGTCTTGGCTATACTAGATTTTTTTTTTTTTTAATAAATGAAACTTGGTCGGCAGATCATCTGTTCAGCAGACTCTCAGCGGCTCCTGGGGACCTGGCTCCCCTTTTCAGGGATTCCGAGCGTGTCACCCAAGAGTCTGGTCCTCTCGAGGCAGCGCCCGCCCATTCAGCGGCTTCTGCCCCCAGGACCCTGTGGATTCACTTTCTTTTCCTCCAAGACTGCTCAAGTCTGTTATCTAGAAGAATGCAAGGAGTGTCTGGCTATGCCCATCTTCCCGTCCTGAACTCTTAAGATGAAGTGGAAACTTATCCCCAGATTCTCATCTTTCTCTCCCTCCCCCTCAAGGTCGGATTAGGTCCACGTGGTTCTCCACAGCAGCTCCTCTGCTGCTCAACCCCTCAGGAGGCCATCACCCCCTGTGCTGAGGGCCACCCTCATGCTGCCTCTTGCTTCTCAGTCTTGGGAATGCATCCTCCCTTCTCTCCAGACATCTCCCAGGTTGGAGCCCCGTTACAGGGGATGCCGAGCTCCCCAGGCACCCCCTGTGCTGGGACAGGAAGGCAGAGCTGACTCAGACGTGGATGGCCAGAGGCCCACGGCCAGCAGAGGAGACACGGCCATAGCCAGGCACCCAGGGGGGCAAGCAGGGCTTCGGAGACAGCGTCCTGCAGGAGAGCACGCTGAGGTGACCCCAGAGGGATGGGAGGGGCGGGGGTGGACATGGGGTGAAGGGGAGGGGCAGGGAGCACCCCTCCTTGGCATCCCCACCTCTTCCCTTCCAGCCTTATGCTGGGCAAGGGTCACCACCCTCTCTCACTTCTGCCCAGGGCTCCCCAGGCCTCTTGTTTCCTGTAGTAATCCTGCCCTTGCAGGTCAGCGTACCATGTCTTTCAGAACATAAGTTCACGGAACAGACGTTGATATTTTGCTTGGAAACAGATGTCACCAGCGAGAAGGGCGATCTTCATCATATCTTTCCAGAACCCCCAGACGCTATGGTGGTCTTTAAACACCAAAGGCAGAAAGCCCAGTGAATGACCAAACAAGGTTCCCAGCCCAGGAATGCAGCCAGGACAGGTGACCACAGGGGCTTTGAGAGTGTGAGGAGAGGTAAAGTAGGCTGTGGTTTCCAGCGTCTGATATGGGGTAAGCAGGATGTGGGCGGTGGCTTCATGCTGAGGGGACTGACTGTGGAGAGAAGTGTGGATCCAGAAGACAGTGGTGGGTGTGACTTGGGGCTGTTGGCGCACATAGTCACCTCCTGGCCAGTAGGTCTGATGGGAAAGAGCTGGTCGAAGGGCCAGCTGGACACTTGGCAAGTGTGTGGTATTGTCAAAACCGTGCAAGGCCCTGGTGTGGAAGCAGGTTTGCCGTCAGAAACAGCAAGTATCCCTCATAGAAGGGCCAGAGATTAGAGTCACTGCTTCCACCTGTGTGGCCCCCGACCCACTGTCTGTGAGTGATCAGAAATGCTGCCAGTGTGGCATCAGGAAGCAGCCAGGGTCAGAGTGCCATGTGGGGTGAGCCTTGACTTCAGCCACGGTGGGTGGACGGTGGCAGCCACGGGGAAGGGAGCTTGGCCCTTCCCTTGGGTTCTGGGTGGGCCTTGTCCTGTCTCTTCTAGAAGGCATCACAGCCTTTCAGGGATCATCTCTTCAGGGCCGTTATATTCCCAGCTGTGAATGCGCGTGCATGGCTGTGTCACTTCAGTCGTGTCCAACTCTTTGTGATCCCATGGACTGTAGCCCACCAGGCTCCCCCGCCCATGGGATTCTCCAGGCAAGAGTCTTGGAGTGGGTTGCCATTCCCTTCTCCATGCTTGTAGAATGCGTGTAGGTGCTCAGATTTCCTTAGTATATTTGTGTATATGACGTACTGCGTAAGGTGACTGTGGGCTCCCCGCTCCTTCCTGGGGAGCTGTCACGCTGTCCCCAGTGCTTAGCTGGGTCTCCAGGCAGACAGGGCAGGTCCCTGGGGCCTCTGTGATGCGAGGTCTCTGGCCACAGACGTCTCTGTCCGAGCCCGTGGTCCGCGCAGCCCTCCCGGGAAAGGAGGGGGTGCCCCACGCTGTGGTGGGGCTGGCCACACTAGTTCCTTCTCATACTTCCCAGAGAAGGGTCCATTTTTTTCCTCCCCAGAAACGATGAAAGTAGCTTAAAATGAGACATTTGGTTCATCTTGTTGATCAGAGAGGATTTGTCCCCAGATTCTTTTCTTACTTCCTTTTCTTATTTCTGCTTCTGCGACTCTTTATTTCTTAGGACTGAAAAAAATAAAAAAACAACGTTGTCCACCACCAGTGTCCCAGAGAAGGCCCCCTGCCCCCCTCCCCCCGAGATGACAGGGAAAGCGGAGACCTTCATTCCCAGGGAACTAACTCATCACTCCACCTCTTGCCGTGACCACAACTCACCAGAAAACCGCGAGGCGCCCCACGCCGTGCCTGTGGCTGGGCCTGGTGATGCCAGTCTGGCCTCTATTCAGGGCTGATGGGGGCACTGAGCCCCGGGAGAAGCCCCTGCCCACCTCCCCAGCCTGTGGCCGCCCAGCCTTCACGCTAGGAGCGTCCATGTCACGCTCAGTACAGGGTGACCTGTTCCCCTGGGTGCCAAGGTTTCCTCATGGACGTCAGAATCCCTCATCCCGGGAGTAGGGGGGGCAGCCCCAGGTCGTGGCTTGGCGGCGATGATGACCTGGGGACGTGGTGGATGCAGGGCTGCGGGAAAGGACCTGAGCCCCTGACCCCTACCTTCCCCGTTTTCCTTTCTGGGAGCCCGTTCCCACCGCTTCTGTGTCCTCTGAACACCGAGCAGACAGTTGAGCCTCCGTCCAGCCCTGAAAGACCAGGAGCCAGCAGTGATGGCCGCGTAGCCCCACCCACCGAGCTCACGGGGACAGCTCACACCAACTCCTACGCAGGCCACACCGCCCTCCTTTTAAACCCAAGCGCACCCAAGGTCGTGGCCAGGGTTCAACCCAGTCTCTCTGACTCCAGAACCACTCTTTCCCCCCACAACCTGGGCCTTCCCTGTGAGCCTGACGGCCTGGCTGTGATCAGGACTCGGCCAGGAGGGCGCCTCACGAACAGAGTCACTGCCCACCTCCGCCCCGAGCACCCGGCCTTGTCCCTTCCACCCCGTGCGCCTCTGTCCTGCCCCCAGCCCCTCAGTGGCTCCCCCCATTCACTGCTGCGACCCTTGCTCTCAGCTCCTGTCTGCACCTCCCGCCGGGTGTCTGCCTCACTCACCAGGTGTGTGTCGTGGGAGCATGGGTGGTACCTGGGCACACGTCACCCGTGGCCCCACTCACCTGTGCCTGTGTCAGCCGGCTGCAGCCCCTGACCGGCCTGTACTGTCCGTGTCAATAGCTCAAGTTACTGAACGTCAGTGGATCTGCAGTGCCATTTATTTTCACTTGTTTTTTTTCCCTCTTCTTTTGCAGCCATGGATGGTGTGCCTTTTATGATTTCAGAGAAGTTTTCTTGTGTTCCAGAAAGTGTAAGTTTCTTGCATGATCGCCCTCCCCTTCAGCTTCCTTCACCCCTAGCCTAAGCCCTCTCTTTACAGCACTGCAGGGCCATCCTGGCAGCCCCAAACCCCTCCCCTGCCAGAATCATCCATCGCTGCCCTTGTGCCCCACCCCACTCCCCACCACCAGAAGCTCGAGAGCAGGACTGTATAGATGTTCGTAGAAGGTGCTTGATAAGTGAGAGAAAAGAAGGGGTGAGGGTGGGGAGGGAGCGAGACAGATGAACAGACACCCTTAGACGCAGCCACAGCCGAGGTTTCTTGATTCAGATGTGATGGTGAATTTTTCTGAACCTCGCTGGCTGTAAATGTTCCTGGTTTCCAAGCTCACCTTGTTAATTTCCGCTCTTCTTTATTTAACATTGACAACGTTCAGCAGAAAGCAAGCTGCTAACCCTTTCCCATTGTCATTGCCGCATCCTGTGACGACCACATTCTCCACTCAATGAGTCGCAGTCGTCTGAACGGCAGGGCTGGGCCTGCCCTTGCAGGCTGCTCTGCCTGGCAGCTGTGGGTCTGCCGCCCACAGCAGGCCAGCACAGACCCCACGGTACATGAGAGGGAACCGAAGCCATGCTGTACCCCCGAGCCGTCTTTAGTGACAGAGGGACTGAGTGAACTAGCCAGGCCTGAAGGCCGGGCCCCAGACCTTGAGAGGCACGCGGCATGCACGGCCTTGCAGGGCCCGCCTGGCACCGCTGTGCCCTGCCACCGGCTGTGCCTGCACCCCTCAGCGGTGCAGGCCTGGTCTGTGGGCTCAGTAGACTTGTTCCTGGATTTTTTTCAAATCCTTGCTGCAGAAATTGCTCTTGAGTAGTTAATAAACACGACAGCCCTGGTTTGGGCACCAGCTCAGAGTCCTTCAAGCAAAAGTGTTTTTCTTGGATCCAGCTTAAAACCACCCAGCTTGCGATCTGACCTGCCCTGGAGTTTCCATTTTCATGAAATATAATAGGCCTCCTCTGAACCCTTCTGGTAAGCAGCTTAATCTTGGGAAAAAAAGAAAAAAACACGCCCGTGATGTTGACACGCGGAGCCTGTGTAACTTCAGCCGACCACTCACTCCACTTGGCTGTGTTGCCATGGAGACGCTGGCGCCTCTCCCGCCCGCGCCGTTGGAGAGGCCGTTCTGTCCTGCGCTGAGGCTCCAAGCGGGCAAGTTTAGTGGGGCAGTTACAGCCTAATGATGCAACAGCTGGACCGCCGCTGGAACCCCGGGCCGCGCAGGCAGGCGGCCCGTGCTCGCACCGCTCGGGCTGGCAGCAGGAGAAAGCCAAACTGTTTTGTGGCCGCTGGCAGCGCAGCTCCAGGAGCCGAGAGCCTAATTCGGTGGCCCCGTCCCAAGTCCGGGTTCTGCCGACTCAGCGAGTGCTCAGGCAGGCGGACGCGGGCCAAGTACAGCGCTTCCCCCTTGCTTCTCTCTCTGATCTCCCAGCAGCCCGGCCTGGTCAGCCGGGAGGGGCTCGCCCGCGATGCTTTGTAACCAGAGAGGAGGTTGATGGAGGGATTAACCTGTCCTGCTACATCCCGCCCAGAGGCAGAGGCGCTGAGCCCCGTCAGAATCCAGGTCCTGGGGCTCGGAGCCGGCCTCTTTCTACCACCCCTTGCAGGGAATCCACCCGCCCTGGCCCGGCTCAGGCTCCAGCTCTTGCCCCCTGCCTGTGGGCTGCAGTTCAAAACCACGAAGGCCTCTGGGGGTTTTGTCTGACTCTCAGGTTTCACCTGTTCACCCCCAGCTGCTGGCCCCAGGGGGGGCTATCTCGGGAATACAGACCATGGGGATCCCAGAGGGGACCCAGGCCAGGGACCTTGGAGACAGGGCTCCCTTTGCCCCTTACTGTGCGTTTCAGCCCAGGCTTCTCTGGGCCTCCAGCTGACTCTCCTTGCCGTGTGTGTTTAATTTTTCATGCTGTCTGTGGAAAAGCCAGCATTTTCAAAGAAGAAAGGTCCCCATCTCTATGAAGTTTTAGAAACAAACACCCCATTAAAATGGTGTTATTATTTCCCACCACCGTTGATTTCTCAAACGACTATTGATGGGCAGTTGGTTAGTTCGTTCACCTGGCATTTTAAATGACCTAGAATTCCCTCCAACCCCTTCCCTGATGCTAAGGAGTCCCAGGCAAGAGATGGGCTGCCTGCCTCCCCAGAGTTCCTTAGACCCATTCCAGCCCACAGGCGGGGCGGTCAGGGCAGTGTAGAGAAGCTGTGGGCACCTCCATCCCGCTGGCTGCAGAAAGAGCACGCTCGCCTTTTCGGGGGGTGGGGGGTTGTCAGAGAGGGACGAGAGGCAGCAGTTATTGGTGACAGCGACAGCCTTTCAGGAGAGCTGTGGCCGCCCCCCACCCCCGACCTGGGTGCCTAAGCAGGAGTCCCCACCAGAAGGGACCCGGTGGCAGCCAGGTTTTCTGAGTCTGCTCCTGGTCCGTTTACACTCACGCAGCACTGTGGAGCCACGCTGACAGTTTCTATGGGAAAGGAGTGGAAAAAACACCAGATCACAGCGGGGTTTGAAGTGTCGCAGTTGTGAAGAAAAGCAAATGTGAAGCAGCACTTTTTCCAGCCATGTAAAAGGATGACTTGATGTATTTTCAGATGCAGCCCTTTGATCTCCTGGGAATCACCATCAAATCTCTGGCAGAAATTGAAAAAGAGGTAAGCAAGCTCCCCAGAATGGGGCAGGGGGAGGCCCGGGTCCTTGCTGGCCAGCCCAGCATCTCCCTTCCACATTGAGGGTGTGTTCCAGGGACAAGAAGGGACCCCACGGTGGGACGGCCCTCTGAGAAAGATGCTTTCACTCAAGTTTACTTCTTAGAAAAAAGAAACTCACTTTTTAATGTGTGTATTACTTAAAGTAATGACAGAAGGTTTTACATGATAACACAGAACAGTCAACACTGCTTCATTTTGTTAAAAAACAAAAAGTCTCAGCTTAAAGAAGGCAGAGGTTGGGGCCAGGGCGCAGAGTTGGCTCTTCCTCCTTCAGCTTTATTATTTGCCTCCAGTAGGGGTTTGGGGAAATGTCCAAGCCGTTTCATGATTTAGAGGAAGGATCAGGACACATTCCATTGTGCTTGATAAAGCAAAACCCCATTTGGCAGCCTGGTTAGAAAGAGTTTGGATGTTTTCCTAATAAAAAGAGATCCCAGGATTTGGAAGCACATGTGATGCCTCTGAGGAAAGAGAGTGGCGATAACGGAACGAAACTGGGGGTCCGCTCTCCCGGTGGTCTCCCCACTTCCGTCAGACAGCGCGAGCGTGCGTGTCGTCTTCCGTGTGGGGACGGTTGTTAAGTGGTCACATGCTTGCAGCCGGCTCTCCTCAGAGAGGGACATTCGTCTCAGAGATGGAAATGGTAGAACCATTTCAATATTCTCAGCTCCTCTGGGTTTTCTCTCGTGTACCCAGCTAGCAGAAGCAGGTTGCATTATTGAAAGATGGCTGAAATCAAGGAAAATTGAATCAATATAGTACAACAAATTTCTAAACCTGTCACAGCAAAAACAAGACAAAAAAGTCCGCCTTTGTCTTGGGTTTTCAGTAAATCGTAAAACCCAAGCTGACTGTCATCTGTAGATTTTGGGAGGGGTAGAACAATGACCGGCTGCCACAGCAGAAGAACACGCGTGGGTGGGGCCCCAGATCAGCCCTGGCTGAAAGTGAGGTGACAGCTCCCACCCGGAGACTGCCTTTGTGTGGGGTCCCCACAGGGTGGCGCCGGTGAGCGTGTCTGGAGGGCCTTTGCAGAGACCTGCTCTGGCCGCAGGCTGTGAAGCAGGGAGCTGGCCTGTGACCTTTCAGGATGGACAAGGTCACACAGACTTTAAGGGGTGGGGGTGGGGGGGCCAGGGGTCTGCCCCTTCTCTGCTTAAAGCTAGGGTAACAGGAAAACTTGTCTCATGAACACTAAAGGGACAGGTGTGAAAAGCATCATAGACAGCAAGTGCCCGTCACCGTGGGCTGGTGGGGGTGGGTGGCCCATGCAGGAGACGGGGCAGCTGTGAACATCACCCCCTCTCTCCCTGCCCGTCCTCCCGGGCTGTAGCCAGAGCCCCGTTTATTTAAGTACCTGCCACGTGCTTGGCTCTGGGCCTGGACTTTACCTCCATCGTCACCGATTCTCACCCCGGGCTGACCAGGTGACAACATTCCTCCCCATTTTGTGGGGCAGAACTTGAGGCTCAGAGAGGTGAAGTTATCTGCCCAAGATGAGAGGGAGATCTCGCACGTCGCACTCCAGACGCCCTCCCTTATGACATAAAGTCCGTGGCCCCCTGTCCTCGGGCTGGTGGGGACAGTGGTACCAGGGAGGCCCGTCAGCCTGGGTCCTGACCCCACCCAGGCCTTCAGGTGACTGGGACAGGATGAAATAGGAGAGAGCCCAGTGTGCAGAGCCAGGGCCCGTGGTAGTAACTACCATCAGTTCTCTTAACTCTTCCCATGGAAGGACCAAAAATGCATCTGTTTAGAGTATGGCGTGCTGATGTCGGGTGCTCTGAGCAGAGCCTGGCAGGGGTAGCATCCTCAGCTTCTCCATGTAACCTTTCTGAGCCTCAGTTTCCTCTTCTGTAAAACCAGGAGAGTATTAATGAAAATACCCCGTAGCATTTATGGGTGTCGCTGAGACGGTCACGGAAATGGCTCAGAGCAGCACTTGCTGTGGCAGCTGCCCAGTTAGGTATCAGTTCAGTTCAGTTCAGTCGCTCAGTCGTGTCCGACTCTTTGCAACCCCATGAATCACAGCACGCCAGGCCCCCCTGTCCATCACCAACTCCTGGAGTTTACTCAAACTCATGTCCATCGAGTCGCTGATGCCATCCAATCATCTCATCCTCTGTCCTTCTCCTCCCGCCTTCAATCTTTCCCAGCATCAGGGTCTTTTCAGTGAGTCGGTTCTTCACATCAGGTGGCCAAAGTATTGGAGCTTCAGCTTCAGCATCAGTCCTTCCAATGAATATTCAGGACTGATCTCCTTTAGGATGGACGGGTTGGATCTCCTTGCAATCCAAGGGACTCTCAAGAGTCTTCTCCAACACCACAGTTCAAAAGCATCAATTTTTCGGTGCTCAGCTTGCTTTATAGCCCAACTCTCACATCCATACATGACCACTGGTAAAACCATAGCCTTGACTAGACAGACCTTTGTTGGCAAAGTAATGTCTCTGCTTTTTAATATGCTGTCTAGGTTGGTCATAACTTTTCTTCCAAGGAGCAAGTGTCATGGTTGTGGGCAGTGTTTTTTTTATTTATTTTTGGCCATGCGGGGTCTTCATTGCTGCACATGGGCTTTCTCGAGTTGCAGCAGGCCAGGGCTCCTCTCTCGCTGTGGTGCACAGGCTTGTTACCGCGGTGGCTTCTCTTGTTTCGGAGCTCCGGCTCTAGGGCGCGTGGGCTTCAGTAGTTGTCGCATACAGGCTTAGTTGCCCCAAGGCATGTGGAACCCTTCAGGACCAGGGATCGAACCCATGGCCCCTACATCGGAAGGCGGACCACCAGGCAAGTCCAGTCGTGTCGTGGTCACTGTCACCACCGTCCCTCTGGTCCACAGGAAGCGGGGCGAGTTGGTGCAAGTCCGCCTCATTGCAGTCTGACGCGCTGCCCTCTGGCTGCGGCAGAGCAGAGAGAGCCGGTGGACCACACCCGGCTTCCTTCCTTGTTTTCAGTGATGGGTTAAAAGCATATGTCTGTGTTCTCTTGTTGAAGGAGTTTAAAGTGGAGTTAGAGAAAAATGTAGGGAAATGGGGAGAGGTTAGATATGCTCAATAGGCTGGGAAACCATCAGAGACATCCCCACCATCAGGGATGCCGTGGGGGTTTTCATTTAATCTGAGGATTTAGAAGTTACTTCCACCAGCCATCTGCATGCATGTAATGGTGATTATTAGCATGTTGACATTCACACACTCCTTCTGCAACAACGTCAGCAAGTGTTCTCCATAAATAAACTGGAGAATTTGCCCCTGTCAGCCTCTGAACTCAGCATAGCTCCTGGAGCTGGAGATGGAGGAGGCGCTGAGCCCATGGCTCCCTGGCCCCGTGGCCCCGCCCTGGGGCTCCATGGGCTGGCCCTGAGCACCTGGGGGGCCCCTTGCTCAGGGTGATCTTGCCTCTTTTCCCACACACCCGGTCTGGCTGTCCTTCGGGGGCGAGGAGCATTGCTTGGGGAGGATCCTGGGGCAGCAGGAACTTGGCTGGGGGCTTGTTTGCTCTTGTTTACACCATCTAGCCGAGCGCCCTCCCCCAAGAAGTCAGGAGACTGCATTTGGGTTTGGGGTGACCATGACCTACACTGTCCCCTTGCCCATCCTGAACACCACCCCCCACCCCCAGCCCCAGATCTCACCCGGGATTTGCCAGCAGCAGGGAGAGTCTGGCGTCTGTAGGGGCTGCTTTGTGAGGGGCAGACTCTCCCCTCCCCATCCCTCCATGCCCCCGGGGGGAGGTGGCGTCACCCCGGCTCACAGCAGAAACGTGTGCCCGGGCGGTCCTGGCTATAGAGGAAGTGGGAGTGCTCGCCCCGAGGCAGCCGTCCAAGGGTGACGTGGGCTTGCTCGCTCCCCTCCAGCTTTCCCGTCACCTGCCCTGCCCTGCCTCAGGGCACCACCATTTGGCCTCAGGGACAAGTCACCCCCTGAACCAGCCCCATCGCTCTGTCGGTCTTGAGCTTGGTAATTTGGGACCAGAGAGGACACCTGTCTGCAGGTGCCCCCCGCCCCCAGAGCAGGGACCCACCGGACCCCAGCCCGTCACACCCAGGAGTGAGACGTGCAGGGAGACTGGGTGTCAGCCCCCCCGCAGTGGGTGGCAGTGCACCCCCTAAACCCAGAATCCGACCACCTCAAGGAGAGGCTGCCGCCTGGCCCTGCCAGCAGGAAGGTGGCACGAGGCTCGCTGGCAGCGTAGCCCAGAGCCCTCCGCCGCATGGTGTGTAGACAGCGATGTTTGTGGACTGTGCAGACCGTGGAGGAGACACAGCGTAGTGGAGGGACACGGTTTTCGAGTCCGGCCCCCCTGCCCAGGTCGCATGCCAAATCCGCCACCCATGCTGGACCCTGGCGCAGGTCCCCTGGCCTCCCCATCCTCGGGGTGGCGTGCAGGCCCGTGGGTCCCACCACGGCCATGGAGCCCACAGGAGGCCCCCGCAGGCGTGGTGACACCAGGCTACGTTTCATGAATGGCCCCCAAGGAAGGTCACGATTAGAGAGTCAGTGGCCGTGCCACCCGCCACGTTTGGGGGGAAGTGCTCGCAGGTGGTGTGAGCTGTTGAAGTGAATGAAGCCCAGGTGAGTAAACCAGTTCCCACTTTGAAGGCTGTCACTCTCCAGGCTCCAGCAGCCACAGCCCGTGCTGTCCACGTCTGCCCTCGGCTCAGGGCAGGGGCTTTGCCACGTAAATTACCCCCAAGGCAGGAGAGCGTGCTTTTGCTCACCCCCTCTGGGCCACGGGAGGTGACCAGGGAGCAGCCAGCGGCAGCTGTCGGGGTGTGCCGCGGGCGGGGGCATTGCAGGGCCCTGACCTGGCCCCCGTGCCCCAGGCAGCAGTCGTTGGGCTCTGCAGGAGGGCGGCGGGGGTCCCCAGAGGGCTGCATCCAGTGAGAAGCCCTTGTCGTCCTCCCTGTTGCCCAGACAAAAGGTTTTCTCCGTTCAAGAGTCAGGAAAAGTGTAATTTCGCAGCCGACCCGGTGATGAAGCGTCTTCTCTCAGCGCCAGGAGATGGGCATATAAATATTCTCTGTCTCTGCTGCTCTTTATTTCCCTTGTAAGCAGGCGCCCCATCCCTCCCTCTGATGGATGCCCCCTCGCAGCCAGCCCGGGAGCTCCCCAGCTCCTCAGTTCGGCAGTGATTCCCCGGTCTCCTTGCCTCTCCCGTAGCCTGTTCATCCTCCCCCCTACCCCAGCCCCACCTCCCTCACCCACCGCCCTGTCCCTTATGGCCCAGAGACAGTGGCCTCGACCACAGATTGCATGCCGTGTGCACAACACCGCAAACCTCTTAAAAATAGGAGCCAAGCGTTCCTGTGACTGAAAGGGCAACCCAAGAGCCTCCCAGCCCCATACACAAAACCTTCCCCCACCGTGGCTGCCGCCCTCCCGTGGAAAAGACCACTGCGTTCACCCCCCTTCAGTGGGCACCCCACTCAGAAACGTGGTGAGGAGCATCGTCATTAGCCCAGCACACTCCCTGGTGGAGCAGACGGCCTCCATTTTCACTTGACTTTAAGGCTGAAAGACAAGGGAGAGTCTAATTAATAAAGGGACGATCTGATATTAATCACTCCCTTAAAATTGACAAGGGAGGCAGTCCATTTAACCACTTAATGGCTACAGGTTTTTATGGGCTGCTGTTTGCAGACGTATTTAATGAAGAAGTTATAAATCCAAAGGAGCTTAAAATTTTAATTTTACACCTAAATATTTTCCTTGTTCTCATCTTTGTAGTCAGTCCTCCAGAGTGTAGTCACGTGGAATGTTCCTTAAATGAACATATTTGCTAACTGGCGCAATTTCAGTTTTTAAAACATTGGTTCCAGCAATTAGGCATTTTTTTTTTCAGTTCCCAAATGACTAGAGAAATTCGTCTTGATTATAATTGCTCTTAGCCACGCATATCTAATTTGTGTCTTTTTAAGTGTTAATTAGTAAACAGTTTGAGCTGACATCTTTATGTGTTTGTGTGTTGAAAAATGGGGCTTATTGCTTATTTAGCTTGGGGCCAATTCCACTCACATTTACGTCACGACATTGAGGTGAAATTAATGGAAACATATTTGGCATCGCGAGGTAAAAAGAATTTTTGGAACCAACTTGTGGACGTCCACTTTGCATGGACTTCTGCAAGCACTTCCAATATATGAGATTAGAATGGATTTGGGAGCTGCATGTGCAGGGAGAAAGGGAGGCAGAAGATTTTTGTATCAGTAATGAAATGGCAGAGTCCCAATTTTATAAAAGCAAAATGTTCATATCCCAGCGCAATTGTTCATTCTTCCTACTTTTGGAAAGCTTTCATTGTGCATATTAATGTTAGAAGAAGAATTTTGCAGAGGACGATGTCACAAAATGCGTGATCACTTTCCACCATCTAGTGGTCAGGTCTCAAACTGCAACAGGAAATAAGGTGTCCTTTATCTGTGAGATTTCAACGTTTTCATCCCCCAGCATCTTTTTTTTTTTTTTTTTCTTTTTCAGTCAGGAAGCTGATATGTTTGGGGAAAGAAATTTGCCTACTTCATTTATTAAATAAAAGCTAGCTAATTCGATAGACGTTAACCTTTCTTATGTATTGTTCTCCCCCTTTTTAATATTGTTTTCAAAGACCCAGGCCTTGTTCAGTCATGCCACTGAATTCTTACAGAGCTGCCCCACTAAGCTGAGATCATTTCAGCCAAAAACAAAGGAACCTAATGAATTGGTTCAATGGATAGCCATTCCAGAGGCATAAAAGAAGGGTTGTTGTTTTTCAGACGCTAACTCGAGTCCAACTCTTTGCAACCCCATGAACCACAGCAACGCCTGGCCTCTCTGTCCCTCACCATCTCCCGGAGCTTGCCCAAGTTCACATCCATTGAATCGGTGATGCCATCCAACCATCTCGTTTTCTGCCACCCTCTTCTCCTTTTGCCTTCAATCTTTCCCAGAATCAGGGTCTTTTCCAATTTGAAATGGGAGCTTGGGGACCTGCATATCCTGGACTCTTCAGGAGTCTGACCACAGCTTGGGAACCACTGTTTGGTGCCACAGACAAGACTAGTTCTCGCCCCATAAAGTGTGGCAGCCATTGTGGGCAGTTTATCATCTTCAGTATCTATCCTGCCAATCAGAATCAATTTTTTAACATTCAGTGTTTTCTTTCCAAGTGCAAAGGTCATACCTATTTTTTAAAATGCAAACACAACAGAAACATGAAAAAAGATGAGAGTTCCCCATGGTCCACTCCTGGGAGAGAGAGACATGCACAGGTCAAACAAGCATCACAGGTGTTCAATACTGGACATGACGTTCCTGTATCTTGCTTTCGCACTGACCAATATATCTTGCACAACCTTCCATGTCATCGCACGCAGATCTGCCCCATTCTTTTTAATGACTACATGTGGTTCCCTTTTATGATTGTGTCATAATTTATTTAAGCAATCCACTATTGATTGGCTCTTGAGTTTCCAATTATTCACTATTACACTGCTGCAGTATATTTCCTTGTACATGTCTTTGCTCCCCTGGGTCTTTCTTGAGAAGAATGCATGGTATTACCATTTTGCTTTCCAAAAAGAGAGTGCCCTTTTAAACCCCCCTGCCCCCCCCCATCCTGTGGTGTGTGAGGGGGGTACCTGTTTCCCACACCCTCACTATAAGCATCACTGGTATTTACAGGTGGACATCTTTTCATATATTTATCAGCCATTTGTACTTCTTTTGTGAATCTCTTCTGTGTGTGCCCTTTGCCCAGTTTTTTCTATTGGCTTATTTAGTTTTTTCATTCATTTTTGAGTTTTTTATGTTCTTTGTAACAACCTTCTTTCTGTCCTGTGTTCAAATACACACACTTTAACCAGTGGCTTTTCACCTTGTTTAAAGATGTGTTTTGCTATACAATAGTTCTTAATTTTTCATGGGCAATTTTGACTTTGTTTTAATGTTTTGTTTTTGGCTTCATGTCGTACTTAAGATTATAAAAAATATTCACTCCTATTTTCTCATACCCTTTTGTGTTTTAATATCTTACAGTATTAAATAGTTTTCAAATACTTGATCCATTTGAAGTTTATTAGAAGGTAAAGACTAGAACCAGCTTTGTTTTATCCTAAATCGTTAACCAGTTTTCTTATTGTTTACTTTCTTCAGTAGTTTTAAGTGTTACTCTTATTGTATAGTTCCATCTGTAAGTGAATCACTGGATGTTTTTCTTGACTCTTTGTTCTTTTTGTATGATTACCACACTGCTTTGATTCTGATAGCTTTATAATAAGCTTTAATATATGATAAGGTTAGTTCTTCCTTCTCCCCCCACCCCAGATTTTTCTAATTATAGTCACGTGATTATTTTTCCAGCTGAACTTTAGACTCTTTTCAGGGGGAGAAACGCCACTCTAGATGTTTATTGTAACTGCACTGAGCATGTAGGTTATTAGAGGGACGTTTGGTGAAGAGTCTCCACCTGGGGCTTTGTGTCTGTCGCTCAGCAGGGTAGAAAGGTGTTTTTTTTGCAGAAAGTCTGCACACTTCTTTGTAGGTTATTGCTAAGTGTTTGGTGTTTTTGTGGTTCTCATGAGCAGGCTCTTTTTTTCCATTATATTTCCTGTCATTTTTTGTATCAAGGAGCCGTTGACATTTATATTTTATTTTAGGGGCTGGCTCTCTCACTGACTTCTACTTCTGTTGGTTTTCAGTTCCTTTTCTTTGGTTACGCAGGCCGGTGTTAATGTCGTCTTGCAAATGCCAACACTGCCGCCTCCTGCCCCCTTCCTGAAGCTTCAGCCAGCATTGCGGCCAGAACCATCAGGTCACTGGGCCTCCTTGTCTGAACGGAAGTTTCTAGTTTAGATACTCACCCATAATGCTGCATTTTGGCTTGCTATATATAGGCATCATTTTTTTTTTATCATGTTAAAGAATTAGCCATCTATTTCTATTTTCCTAAGTGTTTTTATCAGGATTGGATGGTAGCTTTTGATAAATGTCTTTTAATCATCCATTGAGATGATCATATTTTTTTCTCTGCGGGCATATTAATATGGTAGATTATATTAATAGAGTTCCTAATTTTGAGAGTCTGAGTCCCCTCCCCCCTCCACCCTCTCTGGTTCTACCAGCAGCAGGTCTATCTGCCGCCTCTATCCAAGCGGCAGCCTCCGCCCAGGTCTCCAGGTTGCTCCCCCAGCAGCCCAGGGCGTTCATCACACAGATGAGGGAGCCAGGCTGAGCCCTTGGAAATGAACCTGCGGCAGAGCCAGTGTTTGACAGAATCATCTGCCCTGGATACCGTTGAGTTACACCTGGCTCATGCAGAATAGAGGTCAAGGTGAATTATTTGGTCTTTTTAAAGTCCATCCTAAAAGGGCTTTTCTGTCCTTTCCTTATGGTTTGGGGAACTCTCATCCCCCAAGTTTTAAAGTAATACCCCCTACACCCCAGGGACTTCCCTGGCAGCCCAGTGGTTAAGACTCTGTGCTTCCACTGCAGGGGGGCATGAGTTTGATCCCTGGTCAGGGAAATAAGATCCCACATGCTGCACAACGTGGCCAAAAAAATAGTTAATACCCCCAAAAAATAGTAAGACCCCCCCCAAACTGAACTCTTAGAAGGTTGCCTGACATGTAGGTAAAAAATGAGCATAAAGATGACAAATGGGGAGGGCATTTTCCTGTAGTGATCACACAGCTTCTTTTTCACTCAGAAATCAGTGTCAGAAAGCACCATTGTTCCAAATATTTTCCACAAATAACCTGGGAGAGGGAAAATACGAATACCCATTTTTTAGGTGATATTTAGATGAATTCTGAATTGCTGATTCACTGAGGGGGCTAGTCCCGTGGCTGTTTGTTGACGCAGAACAGGTGTTTCTTCTGCCACAAAGGTATCTGTCAGCCCCCAGCCCTGCCCAGAGTCTCACGCAGACGACGCTGGTTGACACACAGGTGCCCGCCAGGCCCGCAGCCCCGAAGCACAGGAGGGGCCTGGAGAAGCAGAGTTTGTTGATACTCACTCAGAGATCTAAGTCCCACCATAGAATGCGCATTCCCCCATTTTCCTTAAAATGCCTGGCCTTCTCAGTCTGTATTTCGTTTTCCTACTTTTAAGCATCATGGGTACAAGAAATATTTCTTGCTTACCCTGTCCCCATCAGTCCACACAAAATGCAGTCACGGTGATAAAACGGCAGAACACTCCGGTTGGGTGACTTATAGGGAGTGGTGGTGACCGTGGCAAATTGGAAAACCCGTGTGTCTCTAAAGGAGGCAGCCTCCGTCCACCTGTGTGAGGCTCATGGTTGAGGTGTGAGTCAAGGGACGGCGTTGCCATAGCCCCCCCCCGTTTTTGTTTTTTTTTTTTCATAAAATCTGGAAAATGTTGGCATTTTATGCCGTCTCTCAACTTTTCCACATTTATGACTATTTTAAAACACCACACAGGCCAGCAGCACGTGAGCCTCCAGCTTGCACATGTCTGAGCATGAAGATACAAACACAGATCACATCTATACTTATACCTTCACCATTCACAGCCAGGGTGGGGGGCGGTGGTGGTGATGTGGGCGAACCCTGGGATCAGCACTTTGCCTCCATGAGTTAAACACCCCAGGAAAGAGGCCATCACACCATCAGCCCAAAGGCCATGGGAATTCAGAGGACCCAAGGCTGGACCGACACACCACTGCTTCCACGAAAGACTGAGAACCCAGATGACCTCCACATTGTCTGAGAACTGAGTCCCTAAGCTGGCTGTCTGCTCTGCACTGAGCTGCCCCTCACTCATCCATCCATCCATCCATCCATCCCTCTGTCTATCCATCCATCCATCCATCCACCCACTCACCTCTCACATCCTGTACCATCTGTCCATCCATCCATCATTCGTTCATTCATTCATCTCTTCTGGGCCACAGCCTCTACCAGGCTCTGGAGCTACAGAAATGGCCGAGCCCCCACCCTGACCTTGCACTTAAGGAGGAAATGGACAGTGATGTGGGGCCCTGGAAGCTAGTAATTATCATCCCCAGAGGAGCACAAATGTCCCAGGGGGAGTAGCCTTCCCAAAGGCACCAAGGTGTGGTGCTTGGAGGAAGGCGGGGTAGGGGGGGTCTGCAAAGCCATGCGTGGGGACAGGTCTGTGCAGGAAGCTTCCACACCTCATTCCTGGGACTGGGGCTCCGCCCTGGGTGGGAACATAGGAGGCACTTCTCCACTCTATGCTCCATCGGATCCTAGGTGGAGATGCTCCTGAGCGAGGGTGCCCTGCCCTGAGTGGGGGCGCTGTCCTGGCACTGAGCCCAGGGCAGCAGGCTGTGTAGGGGGCAGGTGGGTGCCACCATCCCCTCCGGGGAGTCCCAGGCCTGGAGCAGGAAAGGGGGGGGTGCCCCGGAGTCAGAAGACGTAGGGGCTGACTCTGCACGTGGTCTTAGTCACCCTGCAGCCATGCCGGGTACGGTGCCCAGACAGACGTGGTCCCTGCTCCCGGAGCAGGGGCGTCTCAGAGGGGTGCTTTTCCAGCCCCTCATTTAGGGTGAGACGGAGCAGCAGGACTGGGTGGGACTCCGGGTTTCTGACTCTGGGGTTGCTGCTTGCGGGTTAGCAGGGGGAACCCGAAGGGAACACAGAAGAGGCTTCCCAGAAGGTTCACACCGACCCTGCTGTGGGCTTGTTGTGGGACCCGCCTGCTTCCCAACCCTGTGGCCTCACTCAGGCCAGTCACCTGTCATCGAAAGAGTGGTGGTACCAGCTTCACTGGCAGAGAGGATTCTGTCCCGGACCCTGACTGGGGACCCGGCAGCTCCTGCCCCTCCCGTCCCCTTAGTAGTGACCACAGGGCTCGTGGGCTGTAATCCAGGAGCCCTGACCTCCAGGCCCAGCTGTGGACTCTCAGCAACTGAGGGGTGAACAAGGCACTCCCCAGCTCTGGGGTATTCTAGGACCCCCTCCAAGGTCTGGGGGGGCCTGTGCTGGCTGCCCCACATCCCCTGAGCCCCAGTCTGCATGTGACAGTCCCTTCCTGGAGCCCTTTTAGAGCCCTTCTACAGGCTTGTCAGCCCGGGGCCTTCCCCTTTCACCCAGGCTTTCAGATGTCTCTCTGGAACTGTAATCCAAGTGTGAAACGAGACTCCTGTGGGAAATGGGGAGACCCAGACTCGTCCCTGGGCCTCTGGTCCTCCCTGGCCCTTTCCACAGCTCGAAGGAGTTGGACGTGTATTCACATCAGCTGGACAGGCCCTCCCAGCACACAAAGGCCTGCGTCGTGGGCCGTGGGGGCCCTCAGGGCCCACTGCTCATAGGGGCACCTGCCCCTTCCCTCCCCTGGGGAGGGGGATGAGATCCAACAACCAGGCCTCTGGAAAGAGGACATGGGAGGACATGAGCCCTCATGTAAGGAGAGGAAGCTTCCAGAGCTGGAATTCCCCGAGGATCTGAACCAGGCATTGAGCATGGCAGGTGTCACGGCCTGGCCCGCGGGGCTGGCAGGTGCCAGGACAGGCTCCAGGAGAGGTCGGCTGGGGGACGGTGGGGTCACTGCTCAGAACTCACCCGCCGCCACGTGCCCGGGGGACCCTCACGACTGTGGCTCCAGCCCCAAACCAGACTTGGCGTCGGCCGGCGTCTTGTTCCTTCACTCCCCCAGCCTGTCTTCACCCGGCCAGGCCCCCGAGGAAGGCCTGCTCCTGCCACCATCCTTCCAGGCCCTTCTGTGACCCCACCTGCCCCCCCATCTCAGAAGCCCACCCGTGTAAGTGGTGAGTACAGACCCCTGTCCTGAGGCCGGGTCCCTGCCCCAGGCACCCTCAGGGCCTCGTCCAGCCCCTGGGGCCCTTGGGAGGTCTGATCCTCCCCTGAGCCTCAGCTCCCACGTCTCAAAATTCAGGTTCTAAAACAGCTCCTCACTGCCGTTTCTCGTCCAGCCTCCCGTCGATGTGATGGTTACGAGACCCAGGGAGGGAAGCGGGGAGGGTACATGCTTGCCTTACTCTTCTGCTGTCCATTTTATTTAGTAAAAGAACCCAGGTGGTGGTTCTCTGCCTGCCTAACCATTGAAATCACTTTAGTGCTTTTAAAAAAGCACTGATGCCTGCCCCGCCCGCCCGGTTAAACCAGAACCACCCTCACCCCGCCCGCTGCCAGGTAGGGCCCAGGTTCAAACCCTTGTCTCTCTGATACAACCCTTGACTGATGGAGGACTGGGTTTTCACTTTAAAGGCGCTTTCACGCCAGTTGTCTCGGGTGATGCTCACGTCTCCGTGAGTGGATGCGGGCTTGCTCCCCTTTCCCCGTCCCTTTCTTCCTCGAGGCTGAGGCTAGAGTGCCTTTGCCTCCACGGTGTGGCCTCCCAAGGCCAGGATGTCAGCCTCACTGTGACAAAAACTCTTGGAACCTGGGAATTGAGCGCCATGGCTTATGAGTTGTCATGATGGCCCGTGTCCACCAGAGGGCGCTGTGGCTGGGGGCGCTGCTTCACGGGGGTCTCAGCTCTGTGAACCAAAATGCCTTTTAATTGAAAAATTTTTTTAATTCAAAAAGGATTTGCTGTTTGTGCGCGAGTGCAGGTCCTCCTTATGCAGGAGACTTAATGTCTTGAGTAAACAGATCCGGGGCCAAATCCACCTTCAAAGGTACTCACTGTTTGCCCAAGGGAGCGAAAGGGCTTCCAGAAGCGGACTAGTCTCTTGGGCAAACACTCGGGGCCCGCCCGTCCCGGGCAGGGGACAGCGTCTGTGGGAAGGGTTATCCGCGGCCTAAGGGGGATTATGGCGGGGGGACATATGTTGAAATTTCATTTGGGGAGTTAAGAGAAAACAAGAGGTGGGGGAGCGGTGCTTTTCTCCAGCCAAGATGACCTAAAAAGGGAAAAATCTCAAGGGCAGGGGCGGGGCGGCGGTGGGGGTGGGGTGCAGACCGTGCAGTGGGTCCCTGGCCCGCTCTGGGGGCAGAAGGCGGTGGCATACTCAGCCCTGAGTCGGGAGAAGGCGGCTGTGTACCCCTGATTCTCCCCCAACACATGCCCACAGCCCCTCACCCCAGAGAGTGAAAGAAACAGGAATTTAGTTCATCCTTTCTGAAGGCCCTTCTGCACCACCAGCCCGCCCCCTGCCACCCAGGACCCTGTCCCTTCCTGGCCACAAAGACCGGCCTCCCGACCCCCCGCCCCCACCAAGGCACTTCCACCCCAGCCCGCCTGCCCCACCTTGTCCCCACTGCCCCATGCCCTCAGAAAGTACCCTTTCGGGGCCTACCCCTGGCAGCATCCAGGTCTCTGGGCCTGGCCCCCGGACCCCTGGCTGCGGACGTCTGGGGGCCGGTGCCTCCATCCCCTTTCACGCACCCTCTGTGGCCGGCCGGCCCCCAGCAAACTGAGGCGGCTTCCCTGCCCTGAGCGCTCCTGGCACCTGGGAGCCGGGCACAGCAGGTGAGTGGCGCTGGAGAGTGGAGGTGACCCAGCCCACAGCTGGTGGTGCCACTCCAGCCGGCTGGAACTGGGCCGGCTCCCTCTCCTAAGTGCCTCACCTCGGCTGTACCCCAGGCAAGGCCTCAGAGCAGCCCAAGTGAAGCCCCACCACCACCATCACCAGCCTCCTCCCCACACCCCCCCCCATTCCCTCCTCAGCGCCCCCTTCAGCCCTAAAGTCTCTGGCCCTTCCTCTCTGCCCCTCCCGTCCACTCCTGTGTCCCGCTGGTGGGGCCACAGAACCGACCTGCAGCCTCAGGTCACTGGGGAGCTGGCCCACCCCCCAGACCAACTGAGGCAGGACCTGTGTGTGTTAAAGGCTGAGCAGCCTGCTGCTTCCAGCTGGGTGCCACCCGCTGTCCACCCCTGAGGAGAGACCGCACTCTGCTGTCCACGTCGGCACCGCCCTGGAGCCTTGGCCCACCCAGCACCGCCCCTGCTGAGGTCAGCACGTGTTTTTAGTGACCCTGTCCCCGCCCCAAGCCAGTGCAGCTCAGGCCAACTGCTGCCCCCTGGTCCCCCCACGCACCTCCCAGACCCTGGGTCCACTGCCAGGGCTGGTGTCCTGCCTTCCTGGCCCCAAGCGCCAGGCCCGTCCTCTTTGTCTTCCGACCCTCACGCTTTCCTCCAAACATCTCCGCACTGTAACTCCAGATACCCTCTTCCCCAAGGGCTCCCACTTCCACCCCTTCATTCCTGGTTCACCCAGGTCTCTCCAGCTGGGCAGGCGGCACCCCCGAGTACTCCTCAGGGCCCACCCTTGGCCACTGGCAGAAATGCCCTCATGTTCTCTCCCCCAGGCTGCTCTCTTCCTGTATTGCCCATTTGGGTTAAAATCACCGGAGTGCCAGCGTCCACCCCCTGCCCCTCTGTAGGGCTCGCTCCTGACCCAGAGCCCAGCACGGGTGGGAGGCGGATTGTTTCCTGCTGTGATGCTCCCGAGAAGCCACCAGGTGGCGGCATTGTCCCAAACTTTGCCCAAAGTCCTCCTGGTCCGAGGCTGTCCGCTCCTCCAGCTTCCTGCAGCTGGAGCGCCCAGACCGTGGACGGAGCCCAGGTCATTAGCAGGAAAGTGGGGCCGCATTGATGTCTTCCCTTACATAGCCAACAAATGTACAGTGAGTGCTTGCCTGGTGCCGGGGCGGGCGGGCCCTTAACCTGCCGCACCTCATCCCACTGTCAAAGAGGGCCCCGGGAGTAGAGATGGTCACCCCCACCTTCTTTATTGTAATATAAATGGCATATTAGCTTCAGGTGTACAACATGTTTTGATATTTGTATATACTGCAAAACAATTATCATAATAAATACAGTTACCATCTTTTATCTTACATAGTAATAACTGTTTTCTTCTGATGAGAATTTTTAAAATTTAGCAACTATCAAAATATGCATTGCAGTATTGATATCTGTGTTCACCACACTGTACGGTATATCCTCAGGACTTAACCACTCTGTAACTGGAAGTCTGGGCCTTTTCACCCCTGCACCCATTTCACCCACCCGGCCTCTGGCGTCTGCTCTGTCCAGTAAGCTTGGTCTTGCTGTTATATTCTAGGTTCCACATATAATTGAGATCACAGGGTGTTTGTCTTTGTCTGTCTGTCTGACTGACTTCATTTAGCACAACGCCCTCAAGATCCATCCATGTTGTTACAAATGACAAGATTTCATTCTTTTTTTATTCTTTAAGTTCTTGTACTAAGTATAGTTGATTTACAATGTTGTGTTAGTTTCAGGTGTACAACAAAGCAATTCAGTTTTTTACCCAGACACACACACATATATATGCCCTTTCTCAGATTCTTTTCCCTTATAGGTTATTATAAAATATTGAGTATAGTTCTCTGTGCTATACAGTAGGTCTTGTTGGTTATTTTATATATAGTAGTGTATATTTGTCAATCCCCGACTCCGAATTTATCCCTACCCCCTGCTTCCCCTACCACATGTCTCTTTTCTGTCTGTGGGTCTATTTCTGTTCTGTATACTGTTCATTTGTATCCCTTCTTTTAGATTCCACATATAAGTGATATTCATGATGTTTGTTTTTGTCTGATTTACTTCATTTAGTATGATAATCTCTAGATCCATCCATACTGCTGCAGATGGCATTATTTCTTTTTATAGTTGAGTAGCATTCCGTTGTGTATATATAGGCAAAATTACTGGAGTGGGTTGCCATTCCCTTCTCCAGGGGATCTTCCCAACCCAGGGGTCGAACCCAGGTCTCCTGCATTTGTAGACAGATTCTTTACCATCTGAGCCACCAGGTAAGCCTATGTATGCACGCACGCACGCACGCACGCACACACGCACACACACACACATTTTCTTTATTCATTCCTCTGTTGATGGACATTTAGGTTGTTTCCACCAGGTAAGCCTATGTATGCGCTCACACACACACACACACACACACACATTTTCTTTATTCATTCCTCTGTTGATGGACATTTAGGTTGTTTCCACGTCCTGGTTATTATAGAGTGCTGCAGTGAACACTGGGGTGGTGCATGTATTGTTTCAAATGATGATTTTCTCCGGATATATACCCAGGAGTGGGATTGCAGGATCATATGGTAACTCTATTCTTAGTTTTTTAAGAACCCTTCATTATGTTCTCCATAATGGCTGCACCAATTTACATTCCCACCAACGCTGTAGGAGAGTTCCTTTTCCTCCACACCCTCTCCAGCATTTATTATTTATAGACTTTTTGATGATGGTCATTCTGACCAGTGTGAGGTGATACCTCATTGTAATTTTGATCTGCATTTCTGTATTAGCAGTGTCGAGCATCTTTCTCTGTGCCTTTTGGCCACCCGTATGTCTTCTTTAGAGGAATGTCTATTTAGAACTTCTGCCCATTTTTTTATTGGGCCACTTGTTTTTTTATATTGAGCTGTATGAGCTGTTTGTATTAATATATTTTGGAGATTAATACCTTGTTGCTCACATCATGTACAAATATCTTCTCCAATTCAATAGGTTATTTGTGGTTTCCTTTGCTGTGCAAACGCTTTTGAGTTTAATTAGGTCCCATTTGTTTTTTGTTTGTTGGTTGGTTTGTTTTTATTTCCATTCCTCTAGGAGACAGATCCAAAAAGAGATTGGTACGATTTATGTCAAAGAGTGTTCTGCCTATGTTTTCCTCTCAGAGTTTTATAGTATCTTGTGTTCACATTTAGGTCTTTAATCCACTTTGAGTTTATTTTTTGTGTATGATGTTAGAGAATGTTCTAATTGTATTCTTTTACATGTAGCTGTCCAGTTTTCCCAGCACCACTTATTGAAGAGACTGTCTTTTCTCTATTGTATGTTCTTTTTTCCTTTGTTGTTGATTAATTGACCATAATTGTGTGGGTTTGTTTCTAGGCTTCCTATCCTGTTCCATTGATCTGTATTTCTGTTTTTATGCCAGTACCATACTATTTTAATTACTGTAGCTTTGTGGTGTAGCCTGAAGTCAAGGAGTCTGATTCCTCCAGCTTCATTTTTCTTTCTCAAGGTTGTTTTGGCTATTCAGAGTCTTTGTGTTTCCATACAAATTAAAAAATTTTTTTTGTTCTAGTGCTGTGAAAAATGCCATTGGCAATTTGATAGGGATTGCATTGAATCTGTAGACTTTCTTGAGTAATATCGTCATTTAACAATATTGATTCTTCCAATCCAAGAATGTGGTGTAACTTTCCATCTATCTGTCATCTTCCATTTTTCATCAGCATCTTACAGTTTTTGGACTCCAGATCTTTTGTCTCCTTAGGTGGGTTTGTTCCTAGGTATTTTATTCTTTTTGATGCAATGGTAAATAGGATTTTCCTTAATTTCTCTTGCTGATATTTCATTTTTAGTATATAGAAATGCAACAGATTTCTGCATGTAAATTTTGTACCCTGCAACTTTACTGAATTCATTGATGAGCTCTAGTAGTCTTCTGTTAGTGTCTTTAGGATTTTCTACTAGTATGTATAGTATCATGTCATCAAAATAGTGACAGCTTTACTTCTTTTTTTCCAATTTGGATTCCCTTTCTTTTTATTCTCTGATTAATTACCATGCCTCAGACTTCCAAAACTATGTTGAATAAAAGTGGCGAGAGTGGACATCCTTGTCTTATTCCTGATTTTAGAGGAAATGCTTTCAGCTTTTCACCATTGAATATGATGTTTTAATAACTGTGGGTTTGTCATACATGTCCTTTATTTTATTGACAGTAGGTTCCCTTTATGCCCACTTTCTGGAAAATTTTTACCATAAATCAATATCGAATTTTGTCAAAAGCTTTTTCTGCATCTATTGAGATGATCATATGGATTTTACTCTTCAGTTTGTTAATGTGATGTATCACATTGATTGATTTACAGTCTTTTTTTAAATGGCATTATTTAAAGGATATTTATTTCCTGGAATAAACCCACTTGATCATGGTATATGATCCTTTTAATGTATTGTTGGATTCAGTTTACTAGTAGTTTGTTGAGGATTTTTGCATCAATGGTCATCAGTGATATTAGCCTGTAATTTTCTTTTTTGTGGTATCTTTGTCTGATTTAGGTACAAGGATGATGGTGGCTTCATAGAACGAGTTTGGGAGTCTTCCCTCTTCTGCAATATTTTGGAATAGTTTGACAAGGACAGGTATCAACCCTTCTCTCAGTGTGTGATAGAATGCACCTGTGAAGCCATCTGATCCTGAACTTATGTTTGTTGGGAGTTTTATAATCAGAGATTCAATTTCAGTGCTTGTAGTTGGTCTGTTCAGATTTTCTTCCTGACTCAGTCTTGGGAGACGTACCTTTCTAAGAATTTGTCCTTTTCTTCTAGGCTGTCCGATTTTATTGGCATAGAGTTGCCTGTAGTGGCCGCTCATGGTCCTTTGTATTTCTGTGGTGTCCCCTTGTAACTTCTCCTTTTTTGTTTCTGATTTTATTGATTTGGACCCTCTGCCTTTTTTTCCCATGATGATTCTGGCTGAAGGTTTATCCATTTTGTTTTTTTTCCCCCAAAGAACCAGATTTTAGTTTCATTGAAGATTTCATATTTTTTTATGGCTGAGGCATAGTCTATGTATGTACCACATTTTCTTTATCCATTCATCCATCGATGGACACTTAGGTTGTTTCTGTATCTTGACTGTTGTGAATAATGCTACAGTGAACACAGGTTCCCTTTTCTCCACATCCTCACCCACACTTGTTATTTCTTAATAACAAGAAATTATTATTATAAAGGAGATGAGCTCACTGAGGTTCAGAGGCAAAAAGATCTAGCTGAGGTCACCCTGCAGTGTCAAGCCCTTCCCTCCCCACCCCTTCTGCTTGTGGGGAGCAGAGTCCCGTCACTGCTGTCCCCTGGCCCCTGTGGCTGCTCACCTCTGCCGCTCACACGAGACGGCTGGGGCCCGCCCGGACCTCGCCCCCTCACCCCGCGCCAGCCGCCCCTCTGTGCTGGGTCAGTCTGTGGGCCCTCAGCAGATGGCCGAGGACCCTTTCCCCCAGGAGGAAGAGTCTTCTGCTCCCCCTCATTCCCAAGTGACCCCCAAAGCCCCTCAGCTGTGCTCCCTCAGCTCTGCACGGCCCCTGGAAGGGCCTTGTAGCTGCAGGCAGCTCACTTTGGGGCTCGGGGCCATTTGGAGCCCACAGCTGCGGCACCTTACTGGGTGGGCACCCAGTGCTCACCCCCCCACCCTTGCTGGGATGGTTCCACGTCATCCTGCTGGCTCCCCCAGCTGGGTCCCTGAGAGGGCAGCTTCAGGCAGAGGCCGAGTTCAGCCAGCTGGTTGGACTCTGCTCTGCTTTATGTAAGGAAGCCCTTTCTTATGGCAATTCTAGTGCTGAAAAGTTTTTTAAAATATTATTTTAAATGTTTAATGACTACTGATCTAAGCAACTCATTCCTAAGACCCAGGGTCCCGCGTGGTTGCCCCCTGTGGTGTCCAGGCCCTTCTCATGGCCTGCTCCCAGTCCCACAGCCTGCAGGCCTGTCTGCCCGGCGGACACTCCCCACCTGCGCCCCCTCTTCTTGCCTGGCATACCTGCCCCACATTTGGGTGTAGAAATCCCCCTTGGCCTTCAGGGTGAACCACAGGTGTCCCCCCTTCTCTGAATTTCCACCAGACTTGGAGCCTACTGTCTGTCATTTCCGTGACCCAGGTCAGGTGGGTAGGCTTGGGTCTCCAGTGTGAGAACTGAGCCCAGGTTCAGGCCGGCAGCGGGGCAGGCCGGGCCCAGGTCCACTCCGCTGGTCCCGCCCTGGCCCAGGCTCTCATCGCTTCCTACGAACGGGTCCCAGGAGCTCAGGGAGGAAGGCACAGGGGCGTGGGCCGGCGGCAGGCCCCGGGGGGCTCCCCAAGCCTGCAGGCTGCAGCCCGCCTGCCCGGCCAGGGCTGCGGTGGAGCCCAGGGCCGTCCCTCCCCATCCACGAGACTCCTCCCGCAGCGGGAGCAGGGGGCACCGTCTGCCGGGTGGCGGGAGGGCGCGGCACACAGCCTGGGACGCAAGCTGCTGCTGAGGGCTCACATCACCAGGGGAGCGGTGTGCAAGGGTCCAGTCGTCACAAATGAGCCAGCCACCACGCAGCACCAGAGGTGTGCCTCCTCCCCCGTGCACACACGTGCACAGCCCACGCCTGCGGTAGGTGGGCACGTGCCGAGGGCAGCCCTCCGGCGTCCTCGGGACCTCCGCCCAGCTTGTCCGCGGCCGTGTGCTGGTTCTCTCCGGAATCCCCTGCCCTGACTGCGCTTCTCTTCCCCCCAACTTCCCGCAGTATGAGTACAGCTTCCGCACGGAGCAGAGTGCCGCCGCCAGGCTCCCGCCCAGCCCCACCCGATGCCAGCAGATCCCCCAGTCCTGAGGGAGACAACACAGCGCCCAGACTACTGAGCGCCCCCTCGCCTGGCCCCTCCCGCCGCCCATCCACACTGCCCTGCTCGGCGCTCCTGGGAGACTGGGCAGCTGAGCTGTTGCCTCCTCGGTCATCGGTCATCGGCTTGCCCGACGTGACGCCGCCCCCCACCCCGGGGATGCGCTTCCTTAATCTCCACTAACCTGTGTGTGCTGTAGTGACCAGCGGCTCCTCCCGCATCTGTGTGATGACCAGTAGTCCTCCGACCACCCCTCCCCTCCCCGGGAGCCATCTGAGGGCCCTGGACAGTCGTCTGGCCGCCCGGTGATGCCACCGGCTCCCTGCCCTCCTGACTCTGCCACCATGAAGCTACTGCCTCCTCCCAGAAGACCCTGAGGGGCTGGTGGCCGGGCACAGGGCACCCGCCTCCCCCCAGCACTGATGGATCGCCCCCTGGAACAGGTCTCTCACACCAGGGGCATCGAGTGCCCAAGAACTTCACGGGGACCCTAAGGAAACACGGAGCACGCGGCCGGTGCTGCCCGAGTGGACCTGGGCCCGGCTCGCTGCCCGCTGTGGATAACCCCTGACTCACCCCTCAGCTCACACACTGGACGCCCTGAGGACGGGGGCCAGCCATCCCCAAGCCACTGGCCCAGAGAGGCCTTGCCTCCCGGGCGAGGCGGCCGAGTGGCTGGGTGCTTGCGATGGACGTGAACTTTGCCGCCAGGTCCCTGTGCTCAGCCTCCTCACCGTCATCCCCACAAAGGGCTCATCTCTGCAGTGCTCACGTGCCAACAACAGCTCCAACTGCCCGGCCCCGCGCCCCGACCATCATCACGTGGGTAAAGAGGCTCTGTGAGCCGGTGCCCAAGGACGTGGACACGCCGTCGCCAGACTGAAGCCAGAACTGACCTTTCTGCCACGAGTGCCAGTGACCGTGCTATCACTCCCCACAGTGCTGGCCGCCCAGCCTAGCTCCCCACCTGGGCACCAGGGCCGCTGTCCTCCCTGGAGGCCCGGGCCTCCCCCGGTGACTGCCTTGTCTGGCCGTGGGACTCTGTCCTAAATTCTCAGAACCTGGTATCTCACACCTTGGAGGTGGGGGGCGGGGGTCACCAGATAGTTGGAGCACTGGACGTGAGCTTTGACACGTGTCTGGCATAAGAAAGCAGCCCAGGAGAGGCCCTGCCCAGCTGGGGACAGTGCCTCTGCTCCCTGCAGTTCTCCAAAGACACCAGGGTGGCTGGGGTGCAGTCAGGAGGGGCAGCCTCTGGCTGAGACACGGGGCCAGGGCAAGACATACCTCACTCAGCCGGCCTCAGCTCCACTATCTCCAGACCTTCCACCTTTCCCCGCGGCTGCCCCTTGATCTTTTCATTCCGATACCTCTTCTCTCTGTCCCCGAGACCTGAGGACGTCCTGGCTGGGCCGGCCTTCCTTGGAACCCTCCAGGGCCCAGGAAGCACAGGTGGAAATTCATCGGGCAGACCTCTGGGATGGGTGCTCGCCCAGGACCGAACCGATGACCTGGCCTCAGATGTACCCACTGAAATGAGCTGGTTGTTCCTGGGAGTCGGGGGGGTGGGGGGAGCCCCGAGGGGCCCAGAGAACCTGCGTCTGCTGCTGCTGCTAGGATGGTGGAGCTGGTCCAAAACCAAGAGCGGGGGTGACCCCTCTGCTCACCTCTGTCTGGCCACGTTGGCTCCATCCTTCTGTCTCTCCTCACACCCCGGCCGTGGGGTCGTCCCACCAGGTAACACCCGCAGCCTTCCTCCGCTGAGAAGCAAGCGTTTCGGCTCCATGGGCCCGAGGAGGTCCAGAGACAGTCACATGAGATTCCCTGTCAGGGAGCAAGAGGGCCATGGTGGGGTCCCCCCAACCCCTCACCAGCCGCACCCCCACAAGCCCCCGGCCACCCCCAGGCCAGGCAGAGTGAGGCAGGCCCAGGGCCGCCAGGAGAGGGCAGACCTGTGTGGGCTCGGCCAGCTGGCCAGGCCTCCCCCAGCGGGCAGCCTCAGCGCAGGGTCTAACAGGTGACGGTGGACGGCGCCATGACGGCAGCTGAAGAGAACGCAGTGACAGTGTTGGAGAAGCCGGCGTCCCCGGCGGCTCCTGACCTCCTGCCTCTCTCCTTCTGAGGCGGGGTGCCCACCCGCCCCGCGCGGAGGTGAAGCTCGCTCCCCGGGAACCAAGCCCCCTCTTCCCCCTTCCTTTCTGGGACGGTGCTTTTCTCCGCGAACCCTCTGGCCACGAGGGGCGGGGAGGCAGGGCTTCTCTCAGAAACACGAAGGGCAGTGGCCTCCACCCTTCCCGGAAGGACTCCCCAGAGCACAGCATCCCCAACTGCCTCCTCCTCCGTCCCCCCAAAATTCTAAGCCTGTCTCCACAGGCCTTGGAAATGGCACAACGGCGGTAAGGAGCAAGCAGCTGGCCCCAGGTTCACTTGTAACCTTATAACAAGGTTTATCCACCACCCCCGAGTCCAGAAACTGACTCTGGCCATGACCTCCCCTCAGAGGGATGGTCAGGACGGCGGGAGGCGAGGACCAACACGTCTGAAGCACCTACTCCTTGCCGGGCACGCGGCCGGCACTTGAAGCACATTTTCTTCTGTCGCTCCCATCCCCCCCCAAAAAAAAAACACACCAATACCCCGAAGCGGATGCCGGTTTCAGATGAAGATGCTGAGACGTGTCCACAGGCACAGAGCTGGCGAGCGGCAGAGGCGGCCCGGGCCCCACTCTGTCCCGTCACGAGCACCTGCCTCCGGGCCAGTAACGGGCCTGCGGGTGTGACGGTGTCTCACCGAGCCCGGGGCGAGGCCGGGTCCAGCCCCCAGGGCTGCGGGCTGCCCCTCACCGTCCACAGGGATCCCAGCCCGCAGCTCCCTGGAGCCGGCCGGCGGGCCTGAAGGTGAGCGTGAAAACCGAGCTCGCCTCCCCGGGGCCTGGAGGGGCCGGGCGCCCGCTCCCACCGCAGCTGCCCGCCCCCCACGGGGCGGCTGGCCGTCCTCACCTGTTGGACCCTGCTGGCCGGGCCTGTCACCACCAGGAACCGGGCCCCGGGCGGGCGGCTGGCTGCGCTAGGTTAGGAACAACGTTGTACTGCGTGTATTTATTTGAGGTGACTCTAGTACTTGGCAAAGGGAAGTTTCACTGTGTGATTGTCTTCTTAATATAATTTGTTAAATAAACGTTTGTTTTAACCTTTTCCCGGCTCGCTGCTGTCTCTGAGGCATGGAGACCGGGGTCCCTCCAGCTCATTCCGGATGCTGGCCGGGCTGGCACCACCCTGGCCTTCCAGCCTTCTAGAAAGAGCTGGTGGGTTTCCTTGCCCCGTTTGGATGAGCTGGTGACAAACCAGAAGGATCCAGGAGGAGCAGCAGCCCTCAGGAATGCTCCTGGAGGGAGAAAAATGCCAGTTTCCATAAAAGCATGTGAAGTGCATGTGTATTAATGTGTCTCCAGCAAGGAATGCAGAGGGCGCTTTCATCTCCAGCTCGCCCCGAGCCTTGTCTGTGCCGGGGCGGGGCCGTCTGGCTGCTGGAGCAGGGGTCTTACAACCACACGGCTTCAGCACCACTGGTTTTGTCCTGTCCCCTCGCTCACCTGTTGGCAAGACGCTGCCCCAAATGCCCGGGAGGGGCTGCTAGCCCCAGACATGCACGGGCTCCTTGTGGGACACGACTGGTCAGGTTACACTGTCAGAGCTCTTTGCCTCCTTTATAAAGTGACCTTAGTGGTTCAGAATCTGCCTGCAATGCAGTTCGATCCCTGAGGTCAGGAAAGATCCCCTGGAGAAAGGAATGGCAACCCACTCCAGTGTTCTTGCCTGGGAAATCCCATAGAGGAGTCTGATGGGCTACAGTTCATGGGGTCACAAAGGGTCAGACACGACTGAGCAACTAACACATTTACTTGTGCATTTTGGGGCCAGACACCTGGGTCTGAGCCATCTCCACCTCCAGGCCTGTTAACACCAGGCCTGGGTGACCCTTAGCTGTCATCTCACTAGACCCATGAAAATCCCACAAAGGGTAACGGCCCCTCCAGCGCAGGCCCCCATGTCCAGCACCCCTCAGGTCTTTTTCCCACGGTGGGAAAGGGAGAATAGCCCAGAGAATTCCATGAGAAACCCATGAACTCCACTCGACATGGAGTTCGGAGTTGACTTCAGATTCCAGCGCTGCCCCTTCCTGAGCACGTAGCTCGTAGCACCTGTCTAAAGGGGCTGTGCCGCCCTAGGCGGCCTCCCCTGGGAGGACGGAATGAGGACACTCACGGGGCAGTTAGCGCGGAGACCGAGGGACCTGCCAGAGCGATCTTTGGGGCCTGGTTCTGTGTTGCCGCCCACCGGATGTGCCGGGTCCCTCCCAATGCTGCATCTCCCAGGAAGTTCCAAGTGGTGGCCTTTAACACCCAGGACACAGAACCTGTTTCCGGGCGGGGGCCTCCAGCATGGCTCAGGAGTGCCTTGGGAGAAGGCTCTGGGCAGCAAGAAACTGAAGTCCACACACAACCTGGACCAAGGCGGGCTTTGTGGCCAGACCCGGAGACACTCAGAGCCCAAAGCAGGATGCAGCCGAGCCTCAGAGGGGCCAGAGCCAGGCGGCATCTCTCTGCCCTCTGTCTTGACACCTGCTTGCTTCTCGTTCTCTCACACCCTGGCCCTCCCTCTCACCTGTTCTGTGCACCAGCATACTTGGCACATGCACGCTCCACGGCCCTCCACGTTTCCACATTCTCAGTTCAGCAGACCCAGAGACAAGAGTCCCACGACAGGCGTGATTGGCTGCCTGGGTCAGGTGACCCCTCCTGCTCCTGGCTGCTCTGGCCCTGGTGGGAAGGGGACTTTGTGACCCCAAAGTGCCTGGAACAGGTGTAGGTTTAGACCGTTGAGAAGCATCTGCGACAGAGGGGGGAAGACTGGGCAGAGGGGTGGGACGCCTCCCCAGGGTGATGGCGGAGCTCTCCACTGCTGTGACCAGGGGGTGGAGCACCATTCATCCATCCACACATCTGCCCAGCTGTCCAAGCCATGTTATATATCCACATGCAGGCCCCAAGCTGGGCACTGCGGGCCCAGTGACTGGCACCACGGAGCTCCTTGTCTTGTGGTCTAGCCCATCCCACTCCACCCACCCCCCCCCACTCACACTCACACACACACACACCCACCCCAGCCATGTCTCTCCTACACACACACACACACACACACACACCCCAGCCATGTCTCTCCTACACACACACACACACACCCCCCAGCCATGTCTCACACACACACACACACACACACACACACACACACACACACACACACACACACACACACACACACACACACACACACACACACACACACACACACACACACACACACACACACCCCAGCACCTCTCTCCCCCGCTGCTGCCCACTCCTGGCAGCTGGGAGCCGGTGGGTCTTTATGCTTAGGTCTGTCATGGCCAGTCTGCTTGATCTCCAGCCGCATGGCCCCAGCAACAGTCTCCACATGGACATTTCACCTCGACCAAAGCACATCCCGAGCCGAGTGTGCCCCCTTCCCCCAGGCCCCACACTGCCCACCTTCTGCTCACGTCCCCATCTCTGGAGAAGCCCTACCATCTCTCACCAGAGCCACCCACGCCCCCACCTGGAGCCGCCTGTGATCACCCCATTTCCAGCTGGGCAGTTCTCGCATCTAAACCTGCTTTCAAACTCAGCCCCTATATTCCTTGCTGCTCCTTAAGTTCTGGCCTCAACACCTTTGGCCTGGATGACAGCATTGGCCCCTAACCATTCCCCCTGCCCCCGCCTCCCCTGTCTTGCCATCTCTTCCATCGTCCTCACAGCCAGGGCCCAATAGTGCTCCTCCACTCCCCATGCGTCACCCCCCCCACACCCCGAGAATGAAATCCGAGTCCCCAGGTCTCCGTAGCCCACTGTTCTAGGTCTGCCCCCACCTCCCACCCCAGCCTCACCAGCCACTAATCCCCCTGCTGAATTACTCCTGCTTCCTCAAACCTTCCTGGTGGCTCAGAGGTAAAGCCTCTGCCTGCAGTGCGGGAGCCCAGGGTTTGATCCCTGGGTCAGGAAGATTCCCTGGAGAAGGAAATGGCAACCCACTCCAGTACTCTTGCCTGGAAAATTCCGCGGCTACAATCCATGGGGTCGCAAAGAGTCAGACACGACTAAGCAACTTCACTTTCGCTTTCCCAAACCTAAGCTCTCCTTCCTTGCCTTTGCATATGCTATTCCCTCTGCCCAGAATGCTTTTTCCGCAATTTCCCCTGCCTGGTAAACTCTGTTCATCCTTCAAGACTTGCTCATATATCTCCTCTCTGATGTCCTTACTTGACCCCCTTCAAAGCACTGAACACCTTTCATTTAAAAGCCACTGATCTATTGGTGGTATTGGAGCCATTTGATCCTCTTATTGGGTTATCTGCTCCTGGAGAAAAGGGTATATGATCTCATTTATTACACTTCCTTCCCAGGTACACATATACTCAGAGCACCTAGTACAAGCCCAGAGGAATAGCAGGCATGAGCAAATGCTCTTTGAATGAGTTTCCTGAAGTGGGTGCAGAGACAGGTGGACTGAACTCAATTGCTGAGGAGCCCAAGAAGAATGGGCCCCAGTGACACTTGCTGGGAGGCTTGTGACCACCCCAGGGACCATGATGAACAGCACTGGGCTTCCACAGACAAGTCTATGCTGGCTTCAAAGACACCAGAGACAAGGGTGAGAGCTGGGCCCTCATCTGGCTCATTGCTGAAGCTACAGCGCCTAACACGATCAATGATGGTGGTGGGGTTGGGGCAGGAAGGTGGACTGCCATGGGCTGCTGTTTCTCTCCCTTGAGCCCAACTCGGGGCGGGTGTCAGAGAAAGAGACAGGAAGACTGGTGGATCACAGGACCCAGCACTAAAACTAGGAGGGGCTTGGTGAACACCAGGCCAGAGGGAAAGACAGCCAGTGCTACAGATGCGAGATGGTGCAGGGAGGCAGTTTTCTGGCTTTGCTCATTCATCTGTCTCCCACCCTCCCACATTGCCCTGGCTGGGTCATTGCCATCCTTTCACTATCCCTTCACTATTTCATCCTTTTGCCATCAAAACAACAGCTGGGCTATTACACCTCTCTTCTCCCCACACCTTGGGCCAGGTAAATGCAAGTAGAGACACAGATCTCAGGAAAGGTGGTTCGGGGGCATAGGTCTTAGACACTGAAGATCTGAATCCCCTGATGGGGGAGGACACACGGGCAGAAGTTGGCACAGGCTGGAACCCCAAAATACATCAATCCCTCTATAAGCCTCTTATCCTTCTCTGGAGGGAGCTCAAGGGTTTGCAAACTTGATTGCTCATTAGAATCAACTGAAGAGTTTTTAAACCTTCTTGTGCCCAGATCATAGTTGCAGGATACAAAAATCAACATACAAAAATCAGTTGTGTTTCAGCACACTAATAATGAATTATCAGAAAGGGAAATTAAGAAAACAATTCAGCCTATAATTGCATCAAAGACAATAAAACATCTAGGAATAAATTTTAACCAAGGAGGTGAAAGGACTGTATTTTGAAAACTGCAAGACACTGGAGAAAGAAATCGAAGACACAAATAAATGGAAGGATACCCCATGCTCATGAATTAGAAGAATTAATATTCCTAAAATGCCCATATTCTCTAAAGCAATCTACAGATTCAATACAATCCCTATCAAAATTCCAAGGGCATTTTCACAGAGAGAGAATATCCTAAAATTTGTATGGAACCACAAAAGGTATCAAATAGCCAAAGCATCCTTTAGAAAAAAAAGAGCAAAGCTGGAGGCATCATGCTCCCTGATGTCAAACTATTGATATATTTCAAAGCTTTATTAACCAAAACAGTATGGAATTGGCACAAAAACAGACACATAGATCCATGGAACAGACAGCCCATTAATAAACCCACACACTTATGGTCAATTAATCTACAACAAAGGAGATAAGAATATACAATGGAGAAAAGACAGTCTCTTCAGTAAGTGGTGCTGAGAAAACTGGACAGCTACATGTAAAAGAATGAAATTAGAGTATTTCCTCATATCATATACAAAAGTAAACGCAAATGAGATCTAACAGTAAGACCTGAAACCATAAAACTCCTAAAAGAGAACCTAGGCAGAACATTCTTTGACATAAATCATAGCAATATCTTTTTGGGATCGAAGGTCAAAAAAAAAGCAAAAATAAACAAATGGGACCTAATTAAACTTAAAAGCTTTTGCACAGCAAATAAAACCATCAACAAAATGAAAAGGCAACCTGCAAAATGGGGGGAAATCTTTGCAAATGATATGACCGACAAGGGATTAATATCCAACATACATGAACTGTTCTTATAACTTAATAGCAAAAAACAAACAACCCAATCAAAAAATGGGCAGAAGACCTGAAAATTTTTCCAAAGAAGACATTCTCATGGCCAACAGACATGTGAAAAGATGCTCAACATCATAATCATGAGGGAAATGCAAATCAAAACCACGAGCTGTCACCTCACACCTGTCAAAACGGCTGTCATCAAAAAGTCTACAAATAACAAATGTTGCTGAGGATGTGGAGAAATCCATAAACTAGTGCAGCCACTATGGAAAACAGTATAAAGTTTCCTTTGAAAACTAAAAAATAGAGCTGCCATATGATCCAGCTATCCCACTGCTGGGTATTTACCTGAAGAAAATGAAAAACCTAATTCAAAAAGATAATTTCATCCCAATGTTTATAGCAGCATTATTTATATTAGCCATGATATGGAAGCAACCTAAGTGCCCAACAACTGATAAATGGATAAAGAAGATGTAGTATATGTGTGTGTGTATATACATATATAATGGAATATTACTCTGCCATTAAAAAGAATGAAAGTCTGCCATTTGCTACAATATGGATGAACCTAAAGAGTATCATGCTTAGTGAAATAAATCAGATAAGAAATACAGATACTCTATGTTATCATTTGTATGTGTAATCTAAAAAAATAAAGCAAAGAAATGAATATAACAAAACAGAAACAGACTTGTAGAGAACAAACTAGTGGTTACCACTGTGGAGAAGGAAATGAAGAGGGGTGAGATGAGGTTATGGGATTAAGAGACACAAACTACTTTGGATAAAATAAATAAGCAACAAGGATATACAGTACAGGGACATTCTGCCATTATATTGTAATAACTTTAATTGAGAATAATCTATAAAAACACTGAATCACTGTTATACACCTGAAACTAATGTAATATTGTAAATCCACTATACTTCAATTAAAAAAAAAAAAAAACAAGATAAAAAGGGCAGCCATTATCATCATCATTTTACAGATGAAGAAACCAAGTCTTCAAACAGGTTAAAGTGATTGCCTAAGGACATAAACTGTTAAATGGTGGATTTAAAATGGGAACACAGAGGGCTTCCCTGGTGGTCCAATGGTTAAGAATCTGCCTTGAAATGCAAGGGACACCAGTTCAATCCCTGGTCCAGGAAGATCCCATATGCCACAGAGCCACTAAGCCCATGCGCCCAACTACTGCGCCCACACACTGCAACTGCTGCAGCCTGTGTGTCTACAGCCTGTGTGTCCGCAGCAACAGAAGTCACCGGATGAGAAGCCCACGCACAATAGGGAGTGGCCCCCACTCGCCTCTAGTAAAAGCCCGTATGCACAGTGAGGACCCACCAGTCAAACAGTCAATTCATTCATTTTAACAGAGCTAATTTTTTGAATACGTTCTCTGATTTGTAAGCACTTTGCAGTGTGTTATTGATAGGTAAATAACCACCACCACCACCACTACAATGAACCTAATGCATATTATAGAGAACGGTAATTGCCAGAGATGGGGGTGGGGGCGGGGGCTGGGCAAAATGGGTGAAGGGGGTCAAGAGATACAAACTTCCAGTTATAAGTTCTAGGGATGTAAATGACAGCATGGTAGCTGCAGTTATTAATATTGTATTGCACATCTGAAAGGTGTTGAAAGAGTAGATCATAGAAGTTCTCATTATGAGAAAAAAAAGTTTAACTCTGTGTGATGACAGATGACTTCCCAGGTGGCACAGTGGTGAAGAATCTGCCTGCAAAGCAGGAGGCACAGGAGATGCGGGCTCAATCCCAGACTTGGGAAGATCCCCTGGAGGAGGAAATGGCAACCCATTCCAGTACTCTTGCCTGAAAAATTGCAGGGACAGAGGAGCCTGATGGGCTACAGTCCATGGGGCAACAAAGAGTTAGATATGACTGAGCATCCATGCACCATAGGATATATAATAACAGATGTTAAACAGACTTCTTATGGTCATTTTGCAATATACACAAATATTGAATTGTTATATTGTACACCTGAAATTAATATATGTCAATTACTGAAATCAGATTGATTATATTCTTTGCAGCTAAAGATGGAGAAGCTCTATACAGTCTGCAAAAACAAGACTGGGAACTGACTGCAGCTCAGATTGTGAACTCCTTATTACAAAATTCAGGCTTAAGTTGAAGAAAGTAGGGAAAACCACCAGGCCATTCAGGTATGACCTAAATCAAATCCCTTATTATTGTACAGTGGAAGTGACAAACAGATTCAAGGGATTAGATCTGATAGAGTGCCTGAAGGACTATGGATGGAGGTTCGTGATATTGTACAAGAGGTGGTGATCAAAACCATCCCCAAGAAAAAGAAATGCAAAAAGGAAAAATGGCTGTCTGAGGAGTCCTTACAAATAGATGAGAAAAGAAGAGAAGTGAAAGCCAAAGGAGAAAAGGAAAGATATACCCATCTGAATGTGGAGTTCCCAAGAATAGCAAAGAGAGATAAGAAAGCCTTCCTAAGTGAACAATGCAAAGAAATAGAGGAAAATAATAGAAAGGAAATAGAGATCTCTTTAAGAAATTAGAGATACCAATTGAACACTTCATGCAAAGATGGGCAGAATATAGGACAGAACCAGTATGGACCTAACAGAAGCAGAAGACATTAAGAAGAGGTGGCAAGAATACACAGAAGAACTATACAAAAAACATCTTAATAACCCGGATAACCACAATGGTATGATCACTCACCTAGAACCAGACATCTTTGAGTGTGAAGTCAAGTGGGCCTTAGGAAGCATCACTTAAACAAAGCTAGTGGGGGTGATGGAATTCCAGCTGAGCTATTTCAAATACTAAAAGATGATGCACTCAACATGCCAGCAAATTTGGAAAACTCAGCAGTGGCCACAGGACTGGAAAAGGTCAGTTTTCATTCCAATCCCAAAGAAAAGCAATGCCAAAGAATGTTGAAACTACCACAAAATTGCCCTTATTTCACATGCTAGCAAGGTAATACTCAAAATCCTTCAACCTAGGCTTCAATAGTATGTGAACCAAGAACTTCCAGATGTACATGCTGGATGTAGAAAAGTCAGAGGAACCAGAGATCAAATTGCCAACATCCTTTCTATCATAGAACAAGCAAGAGAATTCCAGAAAAACATCTATTTCTGCTTCATTGACTATGCTAAAGCCTTTGACTATGTGGATCACAACCAACTGTGGAAAATTCAAGAGATGGGAAGAGTAGACCACCTTACCTGCCTCCTGCGAAACCTGTATGCAGGTCAAGAAGCAATAGTTAGAACTGGACATGAAACAACGGACTGGTTCAAAATTAGGAAAGGTGTATATCAAGGCTGTATATTGTCACCCTGCTTATTTAACATATGCAGAGTACATCATGCAAAATGCCAGACTAGATGAAGCACAAGCTGGAATCAAGATTGCAGGGAGAAATATGAAAAACCTTGGGTATGCAGGTGGCACCACCCTTGATGAAGGTGAAAGAGGAAAGTGAAAAAGCTGCCTTAAAACTCAATATTCAAAAAACTAAGATCATGGCATCCAGTCCCATTACTTCATGGCAGATAGATGGAGAAACAATGAAAACAGTGACAGGTTTTATTTTCCTGGGCTCCAAAATCACTGCAGACAGTGACTGCAGCCATGAAATTAAAAGACACTTGCTCCTTGGAAGAAAACCTATGACAAACTTAGACAGAATTTTAAAAAGCAGATACATTACTTTGCCGACAAAGGTCCATATAGACAAAGCTATGGTTTTTCCAGTAGTTGTGTATAGATGTGAGAGTTGGGCCATAAAGAAGGCTGAACACTGAAGAATGGATGCTTTTGAACTGTGGTGTTGGAGAAGACTCTTGAGAGTCCCTTGGACTGCAACAAGATCAAACCAGTCCATCCTAAAGGAAATCAACCCTGAATAGTCATTGGAAGGACTGATGCTGAAACTTCAATACTTTGGCCACCTGATGCGAAGAGCTGACTAATTCGAAAAGACCCTGATGCTGGGAAAGATTGAAGGCGGGAGGAGAAGGGGATGACAGAGGATGAGATGGTTGGATGGCATCACCGACTTAATGGACATGAGTTTGAGCAAGCTCTGGGAGCTGGTCATGCAGCTGGCGTGCTCCATGGGGTCGCAAAGAGTTGGACACGACTGAGTGACTGAACAACAATGGCCACCTCAGTAAAAAAAAAAATATTAATATTTAATTTTTGAAGTTATTAATATAGTCCAATTATCAACCTTTTCCTTTCTGCACCTTAAGAATCTTTGCCCATCCTCTCCAGTCCTCTAAAAATGACTTTTGTCTCCCACTAGTCCCGTCCCTTGGAGAGGAGTCCTGGAAGATGGTAGAAGAAAGGTTTTGAAGGAGACAAGGTGGGTGCTGAGCTCTGAAGGGGATGCACTGGGATGAAAGATGTTCCAAGTAAGGGGCAAACAAATAGGGGGGTTGCATTTGGTCACGCAGCCCCCACACACGTTTACGGAGGACCACCGCAATCCGCTTTGTGTGTGACACCACAGTCCATGGGCTCAGACTCCCCCTGCCTTCGTAGGTTGTGCCTATGCGGAAACCAGGCTGCAGAAGGACGGGTCAACCAGAGGGAGCTCGGGGTGTCCAACCAGAGTCCTCCCAGAGCCCGTGCCGAGCCTGAGGGCGGCCGGGATTCCACGCACCAGGTGTCCTGTCCTGTCTGGGGATGACTCCTGAGGTCTGATGGACCCAGCTCAGCACCCAGCTCCGGCACCTGTCCTGAATGCAAGCCTGGGGCTCTGAGAAAACAGCCAGCAACTACCAGGGCTTTCTCGGGGAGGACCTGAAGGGAGACCCTTAAGATGCTTGGTACACGGTGTGGCCTAGTGCTGGCTACCACCCACAGAGGGCATTGGGCCCTAGGGAGGCCAAGGAAGGCCCATTTGGGGTAGGCAGGAAGGGGGAGAGGTGCTCTTAGGAGACCCCAGCCCACCCCAGACCTATTCACCCAGTGTGGGGGCCCCTGGCCTGGGTGCCCCATCAGTGTTCCCTGGCTGGATTTTGCCAGAAAATTTCCAAGAGCTCCGTGTTTGGAATTTGCTTCCGGCACCACCTCACCCATCAGCGCTTCCTGCTCAGGTAGAGGGCCGCTGTGAGCCCCCCAGTACCCCATCCCACAGAGCGGTGGGAACAGCCTTTGGTTGCTTCCAGGGAGCAGGCCCTTCGCAGGGAGACACTCCCCCACTTTGAATCCCATTTCCCAGTCGGGGGAACCTGGAAGGTCTCTTGCCCCTTTCTCCTGCCTGTTTTCCCCTCTGTAAAAACAGGGCTCATTGCATCCTAGACCTCCCTTTCCGGGTCCGTGCAAAGCACGAGGCCCCTCTCCGCCCGCAGCCCCAGTCCGGCCACGCGGGGGCACTCTGCCGCGCCCGGCCCGGCGCCGGCCCTCGCTGGGCTCTGCGGGGGACCCGGCTCTGCGTGCTGGCGGCTCACCCACCATTCGGAAAAGAAAGCAGAGCTCCGAGAACCCCTCAGACAGTTCGGAAAACGAAATCCATCGCCTCCGCACTGCCGGCATTTGTTTGGATGGAGGCCAGCCCGCCGCGCGAGCCCCTCCGCGTCGCTCGGAGGTCCCACCCCAGCCTCTCCCCGCCGGTTTGCGGAGGGCGGCCCACGTGGGCTCTGGACCGCCGCGAGCGGGTAACCAGCCCCGCTCGCCAAGCTCGGAATCCGGATCAGCTGGAGGGACCCAAAGCCTCAGGCTCCGCCCTCCCCCAGTGGCTTGGACCACATTCTAGAGACTAAACTCCGAGCCTCGACTTCCACACACACAAATTGGGAAAGACAACAGCCCCTACTGTGAAAGTTGCTTAGAAAGTTATAGGAGATGGGTCGCTGTCGTCCAGGCCTTAGACAAACCACCTGCGTCTTTCTGAGCCTCAGTTTCCCCAGCTGCAAAATGGGGAGAATAAAAGTCTTTACCTCCCAGGGTCATTGAACAGGCCAGATTGCAGCAGCCACTCAGCACCCCCTGAGCTTTCGGGCAATGGAGCCATGGGGTGGTTAGGAAAGTTCTGCAGAGGCACTGAGTTCACAGCTCATGCCAGAGCCCCAGAACCCCACGGGGTTGTCTATGAGGAACCAGGTCCCCCAGTTTGGGAGCTGCTGGCTTACAGCATGGCTGATGATCCCTCACTTCCCTGGCTCAGATGGGGGGCTCACTGTGCAGCCCACACAGGCGTGTGGGCAGGGGGCTGGGAGGCAGGGCCTCCCACTCCTCCTGGTTGGTCTTCAGGGCCCTCTCTGGCTGAGTCACCAGGCAAAAACACGCGGCTTTGACACCATCCAGAAAATGAAAATGTCTCCGGCATCTAATCCTTCCCTTTCTTTTGGCAACTTAAATCTCCCTGAAACATAACCGAGATACCAGACGCAGTGTGAGCGTTCATGATGGAGCCGGCCTCCTCCAGTAAAGCCGGCCTCGGGGACCTAGTGCAGCAGAGCAACGCCTCCGGTCAGGCTCAACCTCACCAGGTAGGTGATGACCCCTGACCTCCCCAAGTCCACATCACAACGTGCCTCCACACTGGCCCTGACCTGACGGGCACCCTCAAGCCCTGACTTCCTTCCCAGTCAAGGGCTGCTACCCACCCCCATCCACCCACCCCCCAAATATTTGGAATGGTCTTTGACTGAAATGAGATTAATCCTCAGTTCCCTGACAGTGTCTTTGGGCATGTGTTTTTATAACCTCCCTTTCAAATGAGAACCATTTGTCGTGGGGAAGCTGGGGAGGCCCAGCCCTAACTGCTGGGCCAGACATCATCGGCACCTGATTGAATGTCAAGGACAGTGCGAGGGGGCAGGGCCGAGGTGACGGCAGGCTATATGCAGCGATGACCTGTCCTTTGCTGGTCCCCGGCCCAAGCCAGTGTCATAGGTCTGAGGATCCTGGCTCCAACCCAGTCTCTCCTACCCGCCAGCCAAATACCCTTGAGCTGGTGAGCCTTTAGCCTTTGCCTCTAGGAGCCTTACTCTCCTCATCTGTAAAATGGGAGAGTTGGGCTTCCTAGGTGGCACGAGTGGTAAAGAATCTGCCTGCCAAAGCAGGAGACGCAAGAGATGAAAGAGCTGCAGGTTCGATCCCTGAGTTGGGAAGATCCCCTGGAGGAGGGCATGGCAACTCACTCCAGTATTCTTTCCTGGAGAATCCCATGGACAGAGGAGCCTGGCGGGCTACAGTCCAGGGAGTCACAAAGACACAACTAAAGTAACTTAGCACGCACGCACGCTGGGCCCAGCCTAGTGCCTGATAGACAATAGATCTTCAATGTCCAAAGAGGCTTTTGGTGGGGAGGCAAAGTAGCCCACGCTGGGGTCTTCCGGGGGATTTCAAATGTCTGTCCTACGTGTGACTCAAGTGTATTCCCTTTCCAGGCTCACCCTAAGTGAGGGGGACATCCTTGCATAGAACTTGAGTGGCTAGCACTTGAATACGGAGAGGGTCGAGTTTATAGGTGCCACCACGCAGTCTCTTTAATTAACTCTGGGCCCTCTGCCGGTGGCCTCCCCGCTCAGCACAATCTCCCCCCTACCCCCACCGCCACCCCAGGTCCTGTTTGAAGTTGGCAAACCCCCACCCGCTTCCTGCCGCCCCAGCTTGCTGAACCAACTACAGACCCTTGGGGCTCAGCTGGGAGGAATTTATTGGTGGAGAATTTCAATCATGGGTTCTTGGCTCAAACTTGTTGCTTCCCCCACCCCCAAAGTCTCCCCAGCAGTGTGATACTCATGGAACTGAGCCTTAAAGGAGGGACTTCTGACGATCTCAGAATTCCACCTGGGCGGGTCGGAGAGTTCACAGCCCCTCGTCACTTGGAGGAAGGGAACGCAGAGGAGCAAGGATGCAGGCAGGTTCCTGAGACAATGCTGAGGTACCGGAATTTGCTCACCTTCCAGAGCTGCTTAGAAACACCATTCCCACCTTCACTAGCATCCCCTCCCCAGCACTGCGGCAGGTGTCTGGATCTCTGAGGTGTGAGCTTCCCCCCTCCTCTAAGTTGGTCTCGGGGCTGGGCGAAAATGGGGGAATCCGAGTGGACAGCCCTGAACGGCAGACCTGGACACCAAAGCCACGGAGATGTGCCATTTTTCTGAAGCCGTGCGCCTTCACCTCCCCAGAGGCCTTCCCTGGGCGGTTTCCAGACCAAGGAGCCCACGCCCTTCCCCGGGAGCCGAGCCAAGGAGGTCCTGGGACTGAGGGCCCCATGTGCCGCTCATTTTCCAACCCCTCTGGGCAGGGCTGCCTCTGCTCCATGCCTCGGAGAGATCTTTGCAATGATGGATAAGCCGTGGCCCCGACGGCCCTGGGGAGAAAAAAAAACATCTTTTGCAGTTTCGTGTAAAGCCTCCCACTTCTCGCTTAATAAGTGCTGAAAGCGGCACAAACAGAGGGACCCCGGGCTTGCCATGACTAACAAGATGACCACATCAGGCAGAGCCGAGCTGGGGGAGAGGACCGCGCCGGCCGGCCGCCCGGCTTCCCGGAGCGAGGTGTCCGATTCCCGATTCCCTCCCAGGACGCTCCGCCAACAGTGCTTTGAAGCCGTGCCTAGGAGCCGGGAGCTGGGAGGCACTGAGCGGAGGGGGATCGGGCTGGTCCTCCCTCCCGCCTCCCGCAGGATGGGCACAGATCGCCCGAGATAAAGGAACCGCAGCCTCCTCCAACTTCTGCTGAGTCGCTCTTTTCAAAAGCCTTTTCAGATGGTTTCACTTCTCCGCGCACGCTTTGTTGAAAGATGTAAAAATTTCAAACCACCACAGAGTAAACATTTCAAAACTCGCTCTTTGCGAAAATCAGTCACATTTTCCAAAAAAAAAAAAAAAAAATCCCTTGAATTCCATCTCTCCACGCACCACCACTCCCCCCGCTGGCCCCCCCATCCCTTCTTCTGCGCTCTTTGGATTCGAGTGTTTTTCATTAATTTAGAAGCAGTCCAGGTAAAGCTGGTGTTTGCGAGCTGGTGTTTTACGGGCGGGAAGTAGCTTTGTTATTTAGGAGATGTTTTAGATAAGTCAATGTCTTGTCAAAATCAAGCAGGTTTTCTTTATTAGGGTGAAATCGTAATGAACTCATCTGCTTCTAATATTTATAAAGAGAAGAGAGGCCATTAATTCTACTGCTTGTGAATAAAACCATCTGTGATTTCTTTCCATTTGATGGGTTTTGGTTTTAATATACATTTTTCACAAATAAGCGCAGAGATTTTTTGGTGAAAATGTCACATTCAGGATCTCATAAAGAAAGAATGCAAAGAGAGGAAAACGAAATGTTTTGTTAGCTAAGTAATTTCTCACCTTGCAGAGTGGGGAACATTTGAGCCAACTTTAGCACATTTGGGTGATGGAATCGCCCGTTCAACGCTAATGCAATCCATGACATGTTACAAGGCGAACCGCGTCCGTTTTGAAGTTTGTTTTCCTTCGGGAATTACACAGTTCGTTTAACCTAATCTGTCCTGACACTTGAATTATAATATTATGAGCTTCTTCAGGGAAGTAAAACAGTAGTTGCCTGCTTAAAAGCAGAGCAGAAGTTAATAAAGTGGGCAAAATGTCAAGGAAAGGACCTAATCGAATCACAGGGCCGTTCTCTAGAGAAAATACAGTCAAGTTGTATTTTTTTTCCAGTCGAAATCTTGGACGCCTAATGACACATTTCTGTCCAGGAAGAAATTTGAACTCTAAAACCAAACTTGATTAAACCCCAAACTGCAAGACCTTGCCCACTGGGGACCGCTCGGGGACTTTGACTTCTGGGTGTCAGAGCTTAATTAAAATATTCATCCAGCTGCTCTCCCCTTGCCAAGAGGACCCAGAGGAATTAAACCAATAAGCCTAATTCTATTAGTTCACCTGCCTGTGTACACAGAGATGCGGAAGACCATTTACAGGTTCAGAAAAAAAGAAAGAGCACCAGACCCACCCTGCACGCTCAGCATCAGTGAAATGGTCCCCTAGACAGAGTCCCACGTGATATTCAGGAGTCTCAGTTCCCGGCTCCAAACACACATGACAAGTTAAAAATTTTTTTTTTTTTTTTTTTTAAAATTCTCTTTTAAGAAAATGAAAATGCCAAGTAAGACACTGATTTGTCACTGATTTGTGTGTGTGTTATAATTTATGTATCATCTATAATAACATCTAACATTTACTGAATTCCCTGTGCCGCTGGACTGACCCTGTCCCTTTCACATCTCAAGGAAATCTTCAGTTCCCCATTGTGAAGTAAATACTGTTATTCCCCCCATTCGACAGATGAGGAAACTGAGGCTCCTCAGAGAGACAAGTAGCTTGAAGCCCAGAATTCCCAGACCACAGTCTGAGCACTTAACCTCGAATATAATGATGGCTTCCCTGACATTTTGATCTTTATCTCAAATTTTAATGATTTTGTATCCACCCTACACACACACTGCAAATTTCGGAAAGTAGGGAAGCTGTAAAGAGGAAAGTCAACCCCGCTGTTACCCTTCCTCAGTCCCACTCCCAAAGCAGTCACTTTGGACCATTTCTAGTGTTTCCTTCCAGAGTCGAGGCTTATTCCAACAGTTATACATATATTTCCCTTAAAAAAAAAAAATACATGGAGCATACCAGGTACACAATTCTGCTGCTTGCTTTTTTCCATTTTCTAATACATCTTGGAGGATCCTCCATCTTATCCCTTTCAAGACTGCATGTTATAGCACTGAGAACTATATTCAGTATCTTGTGATAGCCTATAGTGGACAAGAATCTGAAAAGAATATACACACACACACACGTGTATAACGGAATTACTTTGCTACACCTGAAACTAACACAACATTATAAATTAACTACACGTCAATAAAAAATAAAATTTTATTAAAAAAAAAAAAGACCACACACCATTCTATTCAGTAGAGGTGGCAGGTGGACCCGTATGAGATTATCAATATTCAACCATTTTTGACCAGCAGAAATGGCAGCTTAACGTGGTTCTGCCTAATTTTTTTTTTTTTACCCAATCTCCAATAATGGATGTGTAGGTGGTTTCCCCAACTTGGCACCTACAAACAGTGCTGGGTTGAATATCCCTTCATACACTGACAGGTACCATCTACAGGGCAGACTCCTAGAAGTGCCACTACCTGGGAAGAGGGGAAGTCAGGTCCCACCCCTTGGCCCAAAATGAAGCAGTCACCCTGGCCAAATTCAGAAGCCCCTGTTATCACTACGTTTGTAATCCCCACAGCCTAACTAGAGATGATCATCCCCCACCTCCCCCCCACACACACACAACCTCACAGCTCCAGCCTCAGGATCCCCCAGATCACTGTGAAAATAAATGTTTTCCACCAAACACGGACTCCCTCCCTGCTGGCTGCATTTGTCAGCCAGGGAATGAGACATTTCCCCGTGATCAATACAAATGGAATAGAGATCCAGCCTGGGCAGCCGCAAGATGTGGTTTTTTAATAAGGAGACCTCCGGAGGATATTGCATTCCTATGACAACAGCCGGCAGACCTTGATTTTTAGTGTCAGAACCTGTTTAACGCGAAGGTCTGTGGCTGGGGCCTGGCCGAGCACTGGGTGGGTTGTCTGAGGCTGGAATCAGGCTGGTCCTCCAAGGCTGCGGTGGAGACCAGCCGCCACCCCTGCGGGCCACCTGTTCACAAAGGCGGCTGCGTCTACCAGCTGGGCGGCCGTGGAGGTGGCGTGGCTGTCTGGCCAGAGGTGATCTACAGCCACGGACTGGGTTATTTACGGCTCGCCTGTGGTCCCCGACACCTGGGCGTCTTTTGGATGACGGCAGTTTGCCTTAAACAGGACTGGTACCTGAGCAGAGGTGGCAGCAAACGTGAGCAACTCGATTGACCGTCTTTTTCTTTTTATAAATTCACTGGTAACAGAGCAAGTCAAAGAGACACCCTGAGTTGGTTGCTATTTGAAAAGACTTGAGAAGGAACAGCTACGAACTGTCCAGGACAAAGTAGGATGTTCTAAAAACACAATCCTTGCCCAAATAATCTAGATGCCTCTGAGGTTTCTCTCTCGATTCTCCAGCCTCTTTTAGAATTATCTACTAATACAGACCAGGGCTGAGGATGACAGCACACACAGAACAGCTGGTGCTTAAGGGAGATGGGATTGGCAGTGCTTTATTCCAAGGATTTGATATTTTAAGTTATTGTTGTTGTTATGTGTGTGCAATAAATCATGTTTTAAAGTATCTGTTAATAGAGTGTTTTATTCTCTAAAAATAATAATTTTTTTTTCTTTCAAGTGGATGGGTTGTTTCTTGAAGCTGAAACTCTCAGGTTTTATGAAGAGATGTGACAATCAGTAAGAATGTGTCAATAAATTTTTCCACTGGGAAAAAATTTCCACCCGATTTTATCACCTAGAAAAAGTCTTGTCCTTTTTAAAAATTAGAAGAAGAAGAAACAGAGCCTTAGCTAGTATGGCTTAAAATACTTGGTTTGAATTTACGTAAATGTATTTAGTCCTTTGGCTTTTTTAACCACTGAATTCTCATTTAGGAATTTTAAATACCGTGATGGGTGCTCTTGAGTTTCAAACAGCAACTCTCAAAGCGGCATCTGCCAAAGCTCTTCAAAACCAGGGCACGGTGGTCCCCCAAGGAGGGTCTTAGAGGATGATTACAACATTCCTTTGTGTGACACAAATAACAGCCCGCTCGTGGACACTCTCGGATCCTCTGCTGAAAGTAACCGGCGGGGCCGTGGCTTAAAACTAATCTTGTCCGCGGCTCCTGGCAAGAGGTCAGGAGGCGAGTCTTTCAGAAGATGATCTCCGGCAAGATCTGAAGGGCTCCGGGAATATAACAAGTTGTAAAAGGGAGGGGGAATGGGGAGAGAGAGAGAGAGAAAGGAAAAGAATGAAAGCAAAATGAGATTTTTACAATTAAGTATACTTTTTTTTTTTCCATTTAGTTAATTTCCAGCCGCTCACGTTTATTGCACATTAATTATGCATACAGCTTTTGTGCGACTTAAAAACGTGAAGACTGTGATCCTTATCCTTTCATGGAGGATCCGGCTGCCACGCTGGAGGCCCCACCAGAGAAGCTTCAGGTCAGACGGGGCAGGAGTTGCCGACAGCCAGCGGCCCGAACTAGCCGGTACCCTCCAATCCCCCGCCTGGCTTTCACAAAAGTGATTCCTACGGTTGGGGGGAGTGGTGACCGAGGGCCCCAGAGGGTCTGAATCAAGGGAAAGGATCCCAAGCAAGCCCCTCTTGGCTTGGCTTAACCAGTATTTATGTTCAAAGCCACTGGCCAGGCCTGGGGCTAAAACAGAATGTCACAAACAAGAAGTGTTGGGGTCTATTTCCTTCCTCCAAGTACCCATCCCACACGCCAAAAGAAGCCGAGGAGGTAGCAGGCATAACCTGGTGGGAGACTGTCCCCCAGTCCCACCCGACCCCAACCTCCACACTCCCACCAGCAGCCTCAGGAAGGTACTGGCAGATGGCCCTCGGCCAGAATGCTGTGTGACAGCAGACAGCCACAGCCTCCCTGCACCCTCCCATCAGGAGCTGTGCATGGAGCCCTCTGGATCTGGCAGGCCACAAACAGGAGACCACCAGAGCCCAGGCAGAGACGGGGATTCATCACTTGGTACATCCACTTGTGGGGAGGGGCCCAGGAGCCCCTTCACCAGCTGGTCAGACCTAGGCCAGGAGCATAGATCCAAGGCCCCTACTCGAGGAGAGAGAGACCCTTGGGGACTGAAAGTTGCCACGTTGGGCCAGGACCCCCAGGCTCTTCTCAGAGTAGGGCTCCCCACATCCTCAGAAGCTGCACTTCCCCCCGTAGCCTGAGGTCAGCTGTCAGGTTACCCCAAGGAGCCAGTGGGGCAGGGCCATCCCCCTACTTTCTGCACAGGTTCTAAGCAGACAGCCTGGGGTCCCCAGCACAGGCCCACCCTGATTGCTGGGCAGCTTGGGTAACAGGGCTTCCCTCCTTCTGATCCCAGATTCCTCATCTGAAAGTGGGGATCAGACGAGACAGAGTCACCTGAGGGTCAGGTGGAATGGCCTCCAGAGCACCCACCCCCAGGAGAGCACCCAGGAAATGGGGCGCTCAGAGCAGCCCCAGGGTGAGCGTGGAGCCCCCATTTCACAGATAAGGAAGCTGAGGCTTTCGGGGAAGGAAGGCACCACCTGCCCACTGCAGTCTTCAGCCCAGCTGCGTGACAAGCTCCAGGAGTCCTCCTCCGGGGTCCCCCCGCCCTCCGCTCATGAGGGGCTGGAACCCCCACCCCTTCTCCACCCACTGCATCGGAGGGGAGATGAGAGAAAACACACACTCAGTCCCTCGCTCCCTCCCTCGGACAGCTCTTGTGCCGGGTTTGCCAAGGGGTGTCACAGCCCGCGTGGGCTCTTGTCCCCGTTCCCTGCAAGTACAACCACACACCAGCTCCCCCCCCCGCCCCCCAGTGCTGGCCTGGGGAACAAAAGCAGCAGAAGCTGCCCAGCCAGAGGCCCACAAGCCTGGCCGGGCAGCGAGCGGCTCCCACCGCAGCCAGACCTCAGGAGGTCAAGGCCGGGTTCCAGGACAGGCGCCCGCAGGCCACACTGGCCCCCGACCCGCGCTTGGGAGGGGGGCTTTGGGCCTGGGTGGCCTCCTCCTCCTCTGTTGTTTTAATAACAACTGCTCTCTCCTGGGATAAACTGGCAGCGATCCTTCCTGCCCTTCTCTCCCAGTATCGCCACCCCGTTCGGCAGGGACTCTGTGACAAACTTTAAAATAAAATTGTCATCATAAAGAAGTCAACCGCGCGTACTAATAAACAACACACTTAACATTTATTACTCTGCCTTCTGACAAACTAAAATGTGAAAACATGCCAAAATTCGGGTTTCATAAAACAATTTTTCATCAAGTTCTTTCCTCTGACAAAATGCCTCTGTTTCATTCCTGGCTGGCGGGACTCACTTTAAACGCAGCAGCACTTCCAGAAACGGGTCTCGGGTCTGACGCTCCCGAAGCCATCCCTGGCTTTCTGAGACTGTATCTGATTGACCACGTTCTGGGCTTCGCTAGCGAGCACCAACGGGGGACAGGGGGCACCATGCTTCTGACGCCGGTCACAGCACCACAATCCCACCATTTTATTGTGGTAAAATACACAACATAATATTTACCTAGCCATAATCCTAACCATTTTTAAATGTGCCATTCAGTGGCATTAAGTACCTCCACACGTCGTACAACCATGACCCCATCCATCTCCAAAACCCCTTCACCTTGCAAAACAGAAATTCTGTCCCTATTAAACAGCTCCCCACTTCCCTCTGCGACCCCCTTTCTACTTAATGAATCTGACTGCCCCACGTACCTCACATAAATGACACAGTACAGTTATCATCCCTTTGTGACTGGCTTATCGCACTGAGCTAATGACCTCCAGGTTCCTTCAGGTGTGTCAGGATTTCCTTCCTCTTGAAGGCTGAGTACTATTCCATCAGCTGCCACCCAAACTCTCTTAACCTCACTCAGTACAGGAATAAGATGCTCCCCCGCGGCTGGGGAGGGCAAGGGGCCTCACAGTGTCTGAGGAGGCATCACATGGCAATATAATCCTAGCTCAGTTTCGATGGCCCCGAGGGAGTTGGAGATCTGGGGGTACCCCAGTCAGCCCAGGTCTTCAAGATTCAAACGGCTCCAGTCTGCCTACCAGGCAAACCCTGACTTTCCCCCAGCGCCCCCCTCCTCTGAGCAAGGACAGAACGGGGAGAACAGAGCCCTCCCTGTACTCAGAGGCATAAGGGGGTGCTGCAAGGATGGGCTCTAGCCAGGAAGGAAGTCAATCAACAGACACCTCCAAAGTACTCACAGCGTACCCCCGCTCTGCTCTCATAGAATCACGGGCTTTGTTACCAGAATGCCACCCCTTCCTCCTCCAGCTGCCCCCGATGGAGATTGACACCAAGGGGAGCTTTTAAAATAACAACACTCTGCTCGGCCTTTTGTTTTTTTTCTGAGGTACCAGACCTTGTGTTTTAACTAATTACAAAATTCCTCCCTCTCAAATTACGGTTAATTTTCTTCACATGGTAATGCTGTTATGGTTACAGAGGAAAATGTCCTTATTCTTAGAAAAAGCACCCTGAAGTATTTAGGGATGGCACACAGAATTTAGTTTCAAACTTGTAACAAAAAATTACAGATATAGGTATGTGTATACATAGGTTTCCCTGGTGGCTCAGATGGTGAAGAATCTGCCTGCAATGTGGGAGACCTGGGTTCGATCCCCGGGTTGGGAAGACCCTCTGGAGCAGGGCATGGCAACCAACGCCAATATTTTTTCCTGGAGAATTCCATGGACAAAGGAACCTGGCAGGAGGGCCTGGCCTGGTGGCCATGGGGGTCACAGAGTCGGACATGACTGAACGACCAAGCATACACCACATACATAGAAAAAGTGAGTACAGTAAAATGCTCCTGTGTGTTGAATCTAGGAAGTGGGTATATCAGCATTCCTTAGACTGCTCTCAATTTTTCTATGTATTTATAATTTTTAAAAAGAGTCTATGTGTTTGAATACATTTGTAACAACAACAAAACAACCTAACCAGAAAATGAGCAAAGACCTAAACAGACATTTCTTTAAAGAAGACCTACAGATGACCAACAAGCACATGAACCATGCTCACCATTGCTAATTGTTAGAGGCATGTAAATCAAAACTACAAGGTACCACCTCACACTGGTCAGAATACTTTTCATTTGAAAATCTACAAATAACAAATGCTGGAGATGGTATGGAGAAAAGGGAACCCTAGTATGCTACGAGAGTATAAATGAATGCAGCTGCTATGGAACACCATATGAAGATTCCTCAAAAAAATAGAATTGCCATGTGACCCAGCACTCCCACTGCTAGGCATATATCCAGACAAAACTATAATTCAAAGAGATACATGCACCCCAGTGTTCACTGCAGCACTGTTTACAATAGCCGAGACACAGAAACAGCCTGAATGTCCATCAGCAGATGAACTGACAAAGATGTGGGGTGTGTGTATATTTGTGTGTATATATATACACATATACACACACACAATGGAATACTACTCAGCCAGAACAAAGAACGAAGTGCCATTTGTAGCAACGTGGATAGAAAACTACAGATTCTCATATTAAGTGAAGTCAGACAGAGAAAGCCAAACGCCATATGATATCATTTATATGTGGAATCTAAAATATGACATAAATGAACATATCTAGGAAACAGAAACAGACTCACAGACAGAGAACAACTTGTAGTTGCCAAGGGAGGAGGGGTGGAGGAGGGATGGATTGGGAGTCTGAGATTAACAGATGCAAACTATTATGTACGGGATGGAGAAACAACGAGGTCCTACTGTGGAGCAGAGGGAACCATATTCACGATCCTATGACAAACCATGTACGTGTATGCACAGCGGAATCACTTTGCTGTACACCAGAAAATTAACACACTATTAATTAAATTATATTAAATTAAATCAACTATACTATCAATATAAATACAACTATTTTACACGGTAAATCAATACATTTTTAAGTTGGGGAGAAGCCCTTTGCTCTCATCTTGCCCTTCCCTTTATCGTCCATGCATCCTCTTACCACAAATGTGACCCAGGGGTCCAAGAGGGCGTGTCAGTGATGGAACATGGGAAGAACAGCCTGCCAGAGGCTCAAGCAGGAGTACGCCATTCTCTGGCTCCTAATAGAAGCATCACATGGCTCAGCCCAAAAACTGCAGGTCCAGGTGGGAGCAGGAGGCATCCGGACCACCACTACTCCGGTATCCTTAGGGACCCACTGGGACCCCAGGAGGGCTGTCACCCAACAGTGACAGCTCTGTCCCCAGCCCTGGCTCAGGAACCCTGGGGCATCCGTGATCTGCCGTAGATCGTGTGGCCCAGAACCCATTGCTAGTCAGAATCAGAACCACCTCTCCCCCCCCACCCCGATGAGGACAGGAACCACATCCATCTCCCTGGCCACTGTGCCCCCAGCACCAGCCCAGGGCCTGGCACAAAGCTGGGGCCTGGCAGGGTGAGTTAAGGCTTCCAACTGAGGTTCTCTCTTCACAAGTTAGACGAACCTTAAGGACCTTCCTCACAGACAGCTGACCACAGAGGTCAGGGGCTGGGCACACCTGCCCCGTCTTTCCTGGCAGCAGCAGCTGAGGGCAAGCAGTCAGTCAGTGGGCTTGAGGAGCTCTCATGGGAGAACCTCAAGGGCAGGCGGCTGGGATCCACGCAGGGGGAAGGCAGCAGGCAACCAGGCCAGGGACAGTTCTGACCCTAAAGTCCAGGTGAACCTCTCCAGAGTCCCTTTGAAAGCAGGACCTCTCTCATGGGAAGGCCCTGGGAAGGGACAGTCTATCTGTCCACTCACCATCTGCCAGCCGGAAAAGGGGCTTCCCTCCCTGAAGAGGAGAAAACCCCTGGAGAGGGTGCTTTCCTTTAACCAGAGATCAAAGACAAGTTCCCCTGGGCTGGGGGTCCTGTATCTCTCCTCCCACTCCAGGGTTCCTGACTCTCGGCTCCCTACTTCCAGAGCCGTTGCCTGGGGCCACCTCTGGACGCCTGTGGGGCGGGGGGCAGGACCTCAGAGCTGGGGTCTTGCTAACTTTACGGCTGTGGTCTTACTGAAAGTCCAGGCACAGATAAGAAGTGAGGACAGGGCCAGGCACCTGGAAAACTGGTGCGTCGCAGGGGCCTGAGGACCAGCTCAGGCTCCCACCCTTCCAGGAAGGCCAGTGATTAAGAGCTGAGCAGTGGGGTGACAAGTCTGGTCCCATCCTGCCTCTGACTGGCAGGCCACCTAACTCGGAGCACACAGGATCATCCTTGTCAAACGCTTGGTTGGTCGCCGGAGGACTGAGTGCTCAGTAAGCAACCAGGGTTATCTTTGCCGGCACTGTCCTTACTGACCCGGGTTTACTCCCCATGCCAGCGTCCCCCATGGCTGCTGAGGTTGGCTAAGATGCATCTTAGGTGAGTTTTTTTCACTGGGGGCCAGTGGACCTGGTGTGATGGGTGCGTAGGTCTGAATATGGAGGCTAGGGCACAGCCCGTGGCCTGGGCCAGCACCCCCACTCCAGGGCCAGCCACCTCCCTGCCCTTCCCAGGAGGTGGGATGGCCTGTGTTCCCCGCGGCCAGAGGCCAGAGACTTTGGCCTCTTCTGCCATGAAAGAGTGAAACCACCGCAGGGTTCAAAAGGAAAAGAGGAAAACCTGGTAACTCGACCCAGACGGTCCATCCGCTTTATCAAAGCTGAGTCCAGGGAGCAGCATTCCCACCAGGAGAGGCTGCGGCCTCATTAGGGACGATGAAAAAGCTTGGCCGCAATGCACATCCCGGAGACAATTAGGCCTTGTCTCCCTCCCTTCAAAGGCAATCTGTGTGTGTGTGTACACGCGTGCACATCTTTTGCATTCTGTTTCTCTCTCCCTCCTTTCCGCCTACCCTCTCACCCCTCCCAGCACTAAGTGACTCGGAATGTCATTAAAGACCCATCCTCAAAAAAAAAAAAAAAAAAAAGACCCATCCTCAGCCCGCTGGGTACCCACAGATGTTAAAGACCCAAAAAGAATTCCCCCCAAAGACCCTGCTTTCATGGAACTGGCCCCAAGACACTGCCCCCAGACACCCAGCTCAGCCAAAAGACGGGCGCGGTGCGATCATTTCCATGCGTTAGTCCTCCTGAACGCCAGCTCTCCCATCCGAGACACAGAATGCAAACTATTCCCCTAGAGCAACTCCCGCTCCGGTTTCCGGATGCCTCTCTCCTAGCAGCAACAGTCTGAGCCCCAGAGACTCTTCTCCAAATCCTGGCGAGCACCTCCCCACCCCTTCCCCTGGAATGTTCCTTACCCACTGGCAGGAATCCGAAGCCGGGACACTAACACATTCCTTCGTGCACGGACACTGCCTTAGACCGAGAGGCATCCCGCTGTCAGGAGGCAAGGACTTGTTTTGGGATTGCCACCCTGAAACTGCCCGGTTCTGCCAAGGCCACCGCCCGCCGCCCAGGCCCTGGCACCGTGGAAGTTTCCTGTAACCGACAACGCCACTTGTGAGATGCCGATTCTGACATCAGGCAATTATTTGAGGGGATCAGTGTGTTGCTTTCAGTGAGAAGGCAAATTCTAGATACTTGTTTTTGTCATAACACTGGAGGAAGCGGGCGCAATATTTGCGAAATTAGAAACAGCCGTGGGTCTCGGGCCCTCGCTGATGGCACCCAGGTATTAATCCATTAAAGGAATCAAAAGAGCTTAAATAAAAGTCTGAAGCCCGCAATATACATGTCCATGAACAAGCAGTAAAACTTCCTGAAAAGGTGATTTCAAAGCCATATTGCCCACGCTTGGCAAATTGCATATTTAATTATTTTGTCATTCCCTCTCGCTCCTCTAATCTTTGGGGAAAATGCCTTCAGACATATGAAACCAGTTAGGATAATTAAGCTATGATGGAATTAGGTGTCGGCTGATTCCTCAGGAAGATGGCATACTCTAACCTGGTATGAGATGTGTGCAGGCCCCAAAAGGCAGTAACGTTGGTAATGCCTGCCTTTCTGTAGAAAGATCAAAGGTCTTTTGCCCCTTTCAAGATGTCTGTAGAATTTGTTTCCCAATTATCCCACATTTGCGCACTGGGACATCCTAGTTAACTCTTTGATAGCACCTCTAGAATTGGGCCATAATTGACATCAAGCCGCACCTCGAGGCTCCAGGCTTGGGGCCAAGATTCCCCTCTGAGGTCTATGATCCCAGAGGGAAGAGGAGGGATGGGAACTGGAAAGGGGGTGCTGGCTGAGGTTTGGGTCCCTTAGGTTTCAGCCAGCGTCTTTGCTCAGGAAAGCAGGACTCACCCCATCGTTCAGACTTAGCGGATGGGGCATAGGTGAACTCCCCTGGCTCTCATTTGGATGTGAATTGGGACTAGGATTTTGTCTGCAAAATTTTGCCATCTTAAAAGCAGAGAGTGACTGCGTTTAAATACTGTTCTCAAAAAGAAATTCACTGAATACATTATTTTCCCGTGTTGGAATATTTTTCCTGGTCCGGGAAGATGTTTTAAAAAAAAAGAAAGAAAGAAAAAGCCATCAAATATTTGGAAAAAGTGAGAAAAAATCCAAGATTTGATGTTTTAGTTACGGCATCTTGAAACTAAATGTGACTAGGATAGCACGACAAGGTAGAAAGTCAGATGTCAAAAAATGTTAACAAAAATCGAATATAAAAGATTCTTTTTCTCATGTGTGTTTTACTTGCTTTTCATCTGTTTCCTTTTTTTCATGTTCTGTTGATCTTTCTCGACTCTGCAAATATTTTTTCCTGATTGCCTCGTTCAGATAATGTCTTTAACATCTATGTGTTAGCTTAAGAAAGAGAGAGAATGGGAAACAAAAAGATCGAAGTCTCTTTATATGCAAAGGCAGCAGCCCTTTTGAAAATAATTTTTGGAAAAGGACCTCAACAATTTGAAAAATGAAACATCATTGATCCCAAGAACTGTATTCCAAGAGCTGCTCCGAGAACTTTTGCTGGTATTTTGTTTTTTTCTTTCATTTTATATCTGGAAGAAAAAAAAAATCCACCTGTGTTCCAGCAAGTTTTAAATCGAGGAGATGAGCTTCCAGAAACATCAGAAGGAGAAGTTCGCCTGGCAGTCGGCTATTTTCCATATTTGTCAAGAGAAACCAGAGACCACAGAAACAGTCTGCCCGGCACCGCCATATCCTCCACTAACGACAAACTCAAGACCGCCCCATTTCCCAGTAAATAATTCCCCTTGAGAGGGAGCCCTCCCAGCCTCCTCCTGAAATAAATACCGGAAGAAAAATATCGCAAGAAAACACATTTTCTGTTCTTTGCAACAGTAAAAGAGTAATTATGGCTTCTGGCGTCTCCAAATTGTGAGAGCGGTGCCTACAGCCCAGGGTCCTGCTGCCAGGGAAGAGCCTAGAAGATTCTCCCCAGAAGCGAACAGCAGCCCCAACTGGGGAAGGGGGGCCCTGGGTAGAGTTTCCAGATTTTAACAAATAAAATACGGGATACAGGATTTAATTGGAATTTCGGGTAAATAAGGAATAGTTTTTTTTTTCAGTATAAGTATGTCCCAAGCATTGCACTGGACATACTTATACTAGAAAATTATCCCTTGTTATCTGAAATTCCAGTGGTGTCCAACTCTGTGGCCCCATAGACTGTAGCCCTCCTGGCTCCTCTGTCCATGAAATTCTCCAGGTAAAAATACTGGAGTGGGTTGCCATTCCCTCCTCCAGGGGATCTTCCCAATCTAGGGACTGAACCCAAGTCTCCTACAACGCAGGCGGATTCTTTACCGACTGAGCCACCAAAGAAGCCCAGTACTTAATTGGAATTTCAGGTAAACAAGGAATAGCTTTTTTTCAGTATAAGGGTGTTCCAAATATTGCACTGGACAAAGTTACTCTAGAAAATTATCCCTTGTTGTCTGAAATTCCAGTCAGATGGAGAGTCCTATATTTGATCCCACAATCCCAGCCCAGCGTTCTAGAAGGGGTCGAGGAAGCTGAGCAGGGACATCCTAGTTTTCTGCCCAGCAGCAGACCAAAGCCATCAAGAAAACAGTGCTTCAGGTTGGGCTAGAACAACGCTTGGCCACCATCGTGTGGCCGTGACCCCAGAGACCTGTCCATCCTCTCGCTGCACCCAGGGTTCCATATCATGGGTTGGGGGCTGGGGTGAGGTTTGCAGGAAGGAAGGAGGCTGACCGGCTCAGCTCAGCCCTGAGCCCAGCTTTCCAGGGTCTCTCCTGTCCCCAGCGTCAGTGGCCCTGGTCCGAGGGAGGAAGCGCCAGGCTGGGTCACCCTATGAGCAGACAGAGCCTGTGCTTAGGGCACCAGCTGAACACCAGACACCTAGAGGTTTCAGCTGAATTGTTTTAACACACCAAAGTGTTCATTGTGGGGAGAACTGGGACATCGTAGGCCTTCCTAACTCTTACTGAACAGTTTTGTACTTTGACAGTTTATTTTCATGAGCTACAGTTTGGGATGTGGGGGGCACATCATGATGTTTGGGGAGGGGGTGCTTTGGCCACTAAAGGTTTCGCCTTCTGGGACCGGCTGTCCCCAGCCTGAGTGGGCTGAGACATGAGATGCCCCAGAACCCTGACTGTTCAGCGAGCTTGGAGGGGTGGCTTCAGGGGCCCCCATTTAAAGCTTGAGAGCCTAGACGCTGGGCCTGCTGGAACAGTGGCGCGTCAGACCCACAGGCAGGGCTGGGAGAGGGTGGTGGGTTCGTTCAAACCTGTCCTGCAGAGGAGAATCCTTGGGGCTAACTTCCCGAGTTCTCTCTGGTCCCCACAAGCTGTCTGGAGCTGCTGTCCCGTTTCTTACAGCTCCTCAGAGCCTGACCACTCCCCTCAGCCAGTTCTTCCTCCTATCCCCCCTAATTCTCTCCTGCTGTAGAAGCCCTATCTGGTTCGGCTGGGCCTCCAGGGAGACAGAGAACAGCTGGTCAGCATCTGGTGCTCGCCATTAGCCGGGGCCCCTGCCCCCTGGGCCTTCCGCTCCCCGGGCGGAATAATCCCGCTTCCTCTAACCTTTCGGCTGGGTCCCGTGCTCCGAGCCTTTCATCATGTCCATCGTGGCCTCTGAAGCCGCTCCAGGCTCCCTGGCCCTCCTATGGCTTCTGCTGGGCCGGGCCAGGCGAACCGGCAGGGGTCGGGGCAGGGGGTGAACGAGCTGATCTCCTCCCGGCAGAGAGCGGCGGGGGCAGGGGCAGCCACGTCCAGAGAAAGGGGGCGGAGGTCAGGGCCCCACCAGGTCCCCCCACTGCCGGGTGAGTCTTGGCTTGTCTGGAAACTGGGGTGCCTGGGGGAGCCTGCGCTTCCCTTTAAGGTTTGGTGGGACGGTGCCTGCAGGTGATCTTGGTAGGGTCCTCTGCTACTAGTCCCAAACGCTCTGGCTCCATTGGGCGACTTTAGGTCAGTAAGCTCATTGCTGAAACCTGAGCTTCCTTACACACAAAGGGGTAGTTAAGGTCCCAGAGACAAACTCACCCCCGACTCACCTCCGCAGGCTTGGCCCTGACCCATAGTGAGAGCTCAGAACCTGCAGGGGTCAGGGCAGCACCCACGGGTGCTGTGCCCAGTGATGGGATCATCATCAATACCTTCCCAGACTAGAAAAGTGCACATCCCCAAGGCTCAGCTGGCCCAGGCCCAGCTCTGCATCCCCGGATCCCAGGACCGTGGGATGCTGCCTGGCCCCCGGCTGAAAAGGAGGGACCTGCGAGCACAGCTGAATTCAATGTTCCTCCTCAGGGCTTCCAGAAAGAGTGGGGCTATCTCCTCTTTCCAGAAGCTTCTGTGACCCCCAACATGGGGTCTCAGCTGAATCTCGCAGCCCTCTCCCTGGCGTGGGTGGCTTCCCTGAGCCGGGGCCAGTGTGCCCCAAGCCGTATGGACAGACCTGGGGGCATGTCCATACCACATCACCATGGAAGCGACCCAGAAATGCCAGCGGTTAAGTGTCCAGAAGCAACGTCTCTGACTTGAAGACAAGTGCGTCACCCCGGCCTTTGGTCCTCCGAGGCACCTTATCCCAAAAGGGGCTGCAGATCTGTCAGACCCCCCCATCTGCTTGTCCCCTCCCCAGCCCTCTGTGACCCAGCCCCGCCCCCGCCCCCAGGAGTGTGGAATCCTCTGTGACTCTCCAGCTCACATCGAGGTTAAGAAAGAGCCACTGGCCGCATCGCCAGCTGCCTTAGCCAAAGGGCCTCATATCTGCCCATTAGCCAGCACACACCTCGCGATTAATTTGGTGATCACGACTTGGAAAGAACCCCGGAGACCAGAGACATATTTATTAAATGCAAACTTCTAATTATTTCTTGGAACGCTGATGAAAACTACTCCTTAAGTAATCTTTTTTTTTTTTGGCTGGTGACTGAGCTGCCATGTAGTTTTCTAGCAATTATTTTTAACATCCCGAAAATTGCCCTGAAGATATGCAAAACACATTTCCTACGAATCGCGCTTGAGAGGCGAGCAGCACTTTTCTCTCCATTTCAGTTATTAAGAAAACGGGAAGTCAAATTTATTGATAATCACACTTCCACGGCAGATCCTAGTGGGGGCAAGTGCCCCCACAGCGAACAAGGAGAGAACACCAAGAAATCAACCAAAGAACGCGTCTTTGTGTCTGCCGTGACTGCCAAGGGACACGGGTTTCCGGAGCGGAATCCTCCCCAGGGTCAAGGGGCACCAGGCTCTGGGAGTGGCTCAGATGGAGTCCAGGGCCATGAGAACTTACCTGCCGGCGTCCGAGGGGCAGGGCGGTCTCGGGAGCTGGCGATGCCAGGGCTGGCCCAGGAGGTACGGTTGTATGGAGGCTCTCTGTGGACAGGTGCACGGGCCCATCTCTCTCCCAGGCTACCTGCGGTTTAGTGAAGGTTTATTAGAAGTCCACGCAATCTCATGAAGCACCTGCAGGCCATAAAACCTCACATGTGTGAGGCCTTGAGGAAATTAACGGCTCCTCCCTGGGGGTGCATATTTTGTGAAGATGTTTATTACAGATGAAGTGCTCCTGGGGTGGAACATTAACAAGTTGTAGAGTGATAAAAGGATTTTTATCCTTTTTCAGTGACAGAAGTAGGAAGAAGGCTTTAACGGAATCTATAAAAGACCCACTTCCTAATGAATTTTCTTAACTCTTTATTAATAGGGTCGGCTGAGTGGAGTCAGGGTCTTTGGACTGTTGGACCACTGGATGAGGGGGGTGGGGCCGAATGGGGACCGTGGGGCCTGGATACTGGACCGAGGATGCCCAAGAAGGATGCAGGTTGGAATTCCAGGCACGGAAGGCCAGCCGAGCCCAGGCGCATGGGGAAAGCTTTCTGCCCCAGGAAACTCACTTGGAGGCCCCTCCAGGTGATGGGGTGAATAGGGCCAAAAAGCAGGTTCCAAGCACCTCTTTTTAACCCCCTGTTCCCCACTCCGGCCTGCAGACCATTACCGAGATGAAAGCCCAGAGAATGCCTTTGGACCACGACTGCGGGATCTAATTGAATTATATGAACGCAGTTAAACGCCTGCTTCAGAGAGGCAGGGCTTGCTTTCAAGACTGGATGCTTCAGGAGTTAATGGGCTATTTGAACAATATAGGCCGAGAGCCGAACACAGGTGGGCTGTGTTAATAACTTTATTTAGACCTGCTTTTTTTTTTCCCCTTTGAGGCGCACAAGCCTTCCATTAATGCATTCATTAGAGTTTATGGCCGGGCTCTGGTTTTCTCCTAATGACACTGTCCAGACCCAGCTCCCCGGCTAATTGAGGCCAGCTGCCCGGCTGCCCCGCCCCGGCCTCAGGACCCAGTGTCACCAGGATTAGCCACTGGGGCTGGAGCTGGACTCGGCCTGAGCCAGGCTGGGGATGACAGCCATTCAGGAAGGGAAACCTGCTACTCTCCCCAGCCCGCAACCACTGTAGCTGCAGGGGAGGAGGGGTCAAGGGAACCTGTGTGTCTGGACACCCTCCAGCCCCACCCAGGCACAGCGAAGGAGCCCAGATGGGTGGGCTCCCATCCCCACATCGCCTCATCATGGCCTGTGCTGCCTCCACTCCCATCCACTCCTGGGCCTCCTCCCCACTGCAGTCACACTTGACGATCCCTGAGACCAACCTGATGCCGTCGGGCCCTCTGAGCAACCTGCTACAGCTCCCCACCGCCCTCTGAGGAAAGTTTAGAAGATGTGTCTGCATTCACAACCTTCTTGTTGCCTTCGGTCTCATCTCTCATCCCTCCTCCACTGTGTGGACCATCAGCCAGGAATGCCTCCCTCTATCCCCCATGGACCACCCTCCATCCTGAGTCCTCAATCCTGCTGGAGTCAATTTAAATGCAACCTCCTCCAGGAAGCCTTCCTTTTCTGCTTGGATCAGAATCCCATGAATATATATAGGTTTTGTCATTGCCCACCTCCCCCCACTATAGCATGAACATCCTGAGAGGATATATGTTCATTATTTTTACTAAAGTAACTATAACACACTAGTGGGTCCCACTTGTCAAGCGTTTGCTTTATGCCAGGTGCTTTACAAGCTTTAACTCATGAAATCTCCATAGCACCCTGGGAGATACATTTTATTGGCCCATTTTACAGATGAGGAAACTGAGGATCGAGGGCAGGAAGTTACTTGCTCAAGAATACTCAGTTCTCCCATTCACCAGCTGGGTGACCTCACTTCACCTCCCCAGTGACAGCAGCTATGTCATGAGATTATAGGAGCCGTGTACTGAAATTGGTTCAGACAAGTTCCCAAGAACTGCTTGTTAAATTTTCAAGAATTAACTTTGTGGGCTGGTCATTAAAAACAGCCTTTGTTAAAAATTAAATTAGGTAAACTTACAATTAAATATGTGATATTGAAATAAATACTCCAAATCTGTCAATTCCTATAAAATTACATTTTATTATCATCAATGCCCTGGAGGTTGTCTGGGTCTGTTGTATCTGTGGTGGAAATCCCACATAGGGATGTGTTATTGCCTATCTCTTCCAGTTCCACATCCCATGACATCATGTGTGTCACTTGAAATCAACCACGGTTGGAGTATTTACACCAGGGACATTGGCAAACTCGACAAATCAGGTTTGTATGCCTTTTCCCTGGAGAACTGTGGCAAGACCTGTATCAGCACACCACTGGATTATAGAGAAGAGTCAATAAAGAAATCACTCTGAGCACAGTGCCTGCTACCTACTAAGTGCTCAATTAAAGTTTGTTTAGATGAAGATTGGGCATCGCAGGTGTCTCAGCAGTAAAGAGTCCTCCTGCAATGCAGGAGACGCAGGTTCAATCCCTGGGTTGGGCAGATCCCCTGGAAAGGAAATGGCAACCCACTCCTGTATTTTTGCCTGGGGAGTCCCACGGACAGAGGAGCCTGGCTACAGTCTGTGGGGTCACATGAGTGGGGCAGAACTTAGCAAATAAGCCACCACCTCAGTGAAGAGCATGAGTGGCGATGACAACAAGGATGTCATGCTCCCTGGGCTCCAAGCCCAAAACTATCCAGGGCAGGATGCTCTGCTGAGTTTTAGACCCCCTGGCCCCAACTTCCCAGATACCCCCACTAAGATGCCCCAGAGCCCCTTGGACTTGACACCCTCAGAACAGACTCTCCCCTCTGGGACTCCCCAGCTCAATCAATGAATGGCTTTTTACCCCTCAATGGCCAGACCAGCAGCCTGACCATCAGTCTTGGCTCCTCCCTGACTCCCTCCCCTACAACCAACCCTTCACCACTACCCCTTAGCTGCACTGGGGTGACTTGTCCACACTGGCTGCCAGTCTCACTCCTTCCAGGATGTGCCCCTCCCAACCAGCAACCTGACTATCCATAAGCATCAATCCAACCACTCATGACCCTTGCCTGGCTGACTGACTGACTCCAGGAAAAGATCCAAGCTCCTTGCCATCATCCAAGGCATCCCCCGCCCCCAGCCTGCTGCTGTAGTCTACTGGTTCTAAGTCTCATCTCCTGCCACCCTCCTCAAGTTTGCTCTGTTCCCAGCAATGCCAAACTGTTTGAAGTTATTGAACACATGCTTCTAGATGGTGTTCTAGTACTGGGACCACAAGAGTGAACAAGACTAAGTTCCCATTCTCTTGAAACTCCCATTCTAACTGGCAAAAAAAAAAAAAAAAAGGTTAAAAATCATATGTATGTATCATATCACACATTATGATACATACATAAATATATATGTATACATATACATGTGTATAAAATCAGGTGACTTTATAAGCTCGGAGGAAAATAAAGCCAGGTAAGGACAGAGAGTAACTGAGAGTTTGATACAGGGGTCAAGGACAGCCTCACCAGTTGGTGACATTTGCGCAGAGACTGGGGGAGAATGAAGGTGGGGGTCTCCAGGCAGAGGGAGCCGGCAGTGCAGAGGCCTGAGCTGGCACTGTTTGGGCTCTCCAAGAAACAGCCGTGGTTGGAACAGAGTGATCAGGTAAATTCAGAGAATCACTGAGGTCAGATCACATCAGGTCTTGCTTGTGTCAAGGACTTTAGGATTTATCCAAAAGTGAAAGTCAAAGTCACTCAGTCATGTCCCACTCTTTGCAACCCCATGGACTATACATAGTCCATGGAATTCTCCAGGCCAGAATACTGGAATGGGTAGCCTTTCCCTTCTCCAGGGGATCTTCCCAACCTAGGGATTGAACCCAGGTTCCCCACATTACAGGCAGATTCTTTACCAGCTGAGCCCCGAGGGAAGCCCTGGGATTTATCTGGAGTAAGCTAAAAAACCATCAGTGGATTTTCAGCCAAGAAGGGACATGACATGCTAGGAGGCAGGTACTACAGTCGTCCTGAGAAGAGATGACAGAGTTGTACTGGTTCTTCCCTTTGGGTCTTGGTTCCCTGTGTCCCCTTAGCATGGATAGCCTCTTCTCCTCATCATGGAAGACAAATTCCAGGGCCACTTTCTCTAGGAAGCCTCTTTGATCTCTCTTCCTGGGTTGGGTCAGGTGACCCTTGCTGGGGGTCCCACAATGCCACTCACGACCTCCTGACTGCAATTACATCACTGTGTATAAGATGTATTTACTCACCTGTTTCCCCAATAGCCAAACAGCACCTTGAGTACAGGGGCTGAGATTCTTGCCCCCAGGATCTGCATATGACCAGGCACAAAGGAGATGCTCAGCAAACATGAGTTGACATGAACTAAAAGATACAGTAATATTAACACAGTGAATGCCATTCAACAGGAACTCAAGGAATACCTGTCAAAGGGAAGTTTCTACAGGGTGCCAGAGATTCTGCACTGAAGAAAACAACCTACCCTCTTGAATCTCCTACTCTAGAGCCTGAGGAATTTCAAGAAGTTAGGTGTGGCCAGAGGGATTGATCCCTGGGTCGGGAAGATCCCTTGGAGAAGGAAATGGCAACCCACTCCAGTATTCTTGCCTGGAAAATCCCATGGACAGAGGAGCCTGTAGTCCAGAAGGCTGCAGTCCACAGGGTGTCAAGTAGCTCAAGTAGCTACTGAGCGTAGCACAGCTAGAATAGAAGAGAGGGAGGGAGCCTGGTGACATGATGCAGAGGTCAATCATACTGCAGCCTGAATGTTCAAGCTGAAGGATTTTTGCTTAACTTGTAGTCAGTGACAAGCTGTTGAAAGCATATGGCATAGTTAAATTTCAGCTTTAGGAAGATGACACTAAAATGGCACCAGGCCCAGATGGTTTTATGCACTCTCACAAAGAATGGATAATTCACCTGCAATTAATACTTTCCTGAGATTAGGAAAAGGTGAAAAGGCTTGTTTATAATAGGAAAGTATGGAAAGTTTCACTTATAATTCTATGAGGCAATCAAAAATTTAATGCCATAACCCAACAAAGACAGTTTCGTAAGCCCTACAGACCAATCTATCAAAGAGAATCTAGTAGAATATAAAAGCATAATACACTGTGATTAAATAGTAACTATTCCAGGAATGCAAGTCCAAGAATACATAGTTAACACCAAGAAAAACTATGTAAATAACCCAGTACATTCAGTGCCCATTTAAATATTTTGCAGACTTTGTACTTAGGTGTCAAGCACGAGCAGCAGACAGATGAACCAGCCCAGGTTGTTGACAGGGTGCCTGTGATGACGGCTAGGCTGCAACTTTATCCAGGAGTTCTCCTCCTCTTGTCTCAGTGACATGCTTACATGCTGTTTTCTTCGTGGCCACGTCCAGATGTTTAAAGTGGTGCTCAGCATCACTAAGCCACATCTGAGGTTATTGGTGATTCCCAGACCACACACTATAACCCATCCATTCCAAATCATCATGACATATCAGTGAGCTAAAAGGAAGTATAGATACTGGAAAAGAAAGTATCACCATTCTTCAAATGAAGATGCTGTTTGCCTATAAAACCCAAGACAATGAAATAAAAAATTATTAGCGCTAAAAAGAGAGTTTGGTAAAATAGCTAGTTTGTTGTTGCTGTTTACTCACCTAAGTTGTGTCTAACTCTTATGCGACCCCATGGATTTAGGCCACCAAGCTCCTCGGTCCATGGGATTTCCCAGGCAAGAATACTGGAGTGGGTTACCATTTCCTTCTCCAGATCTTCCTGACCCAGGGATTGAACCTGAGTCTCCTGCACAGGTTCTTGACCGCTGAGACACCAGGGAAACAAATAGTTAGATGATTAGAAAGAAATAACTTTTCTATACTTCAGTAGCAAGTAGTTAAAATATATAATGAGGAAAATCCCATTTATAAAAGCCATTAAAAAGTACCAAATGCCTAGAACTAAGCACAACCAAAAATGTATTAGGACCTATACAAACAAAACTTAAGAACTTCCTTGAGAGACATAGAGGAACTTTTAACTAGCTGGGCAACAAGGCATTTTATTGTATAGAAAGATGGAGTGCTGTAAAAATCTATAAAATACCTACCTTTTTTGAAGTAATCTGCATATGTAACACAAACAAAAAGTCAATGGGATTTTATTTTTCAAATTAAATGATTCTAAAGTTCATCTGGATATGCAAGCATATTACAATCACCAAGAAAGTTTTGAAAAGAATGATTAATGAGGAGGGTTTGCTTGTAAGATTACAAAACATATTATAAAACTACAGTAATTAAATCAGGGAGATACCAGCAGAGGGAGAGACAAGCATGCCAGTGAGACAGATCCAAAGACAAGAAGAATTAATTACAGCAAAAGACAATTCAAATCAATAAGGAAATAATGGAACTTTTAATAAATGATCAGAGACATTAGAAGAAACACTGAGAAAAAAATAAAGTTACATCCCTACCTTAAGTGAAAATAAATTTCAGATAGATTAATGATTTAAGTTTTTAGAAGGGAATTTATTTTTTTGATTACCAGAAGAAACTCTTGGTGAATATGTTTATAACCTTGAGGATAGGGAATATCTTTCTAATTTGAATTCCAAAGATAAAAAACAAAATTTACTCTTACTAAGTAAATTATAAAATAATTTGGTATAGCAAAGTATTCCAAATGAGCAAAATATAAAAGACACCTGTAAATTGGAGGGAGGAGGCTATTTGCTAGATATATGACAGAAAGAAGTGAGCATATTTACATATACATATGAGCTTCCTAGGAGGCTCAATGGTAAAAAGAATCTACCTGTCAAACAGGAGGCCCAGAAGACTTGGATTCCATCTCTGGGTCAGGAAGTTCCCCTAGAGGAGAAAATGGCAACCCATTCCAGTATTCTTGCCTGGGAAATCCCACGGACAGAGAAGTCTGGTGGGCTACAGTCCACAGGGTGACAAAGAGTCAGATATCACTGAGCAACTGAACACGCATGCATGCACATTTACCTATAAGAATCTCTCACAAATCTAGAAATACGTTAGAGACAATTCACAAAAGAATAAATGAAAGTGGTCCGTATATGTAAGAAAAGGTGCCCAACCTCACCAATACCCAGAAAAAGGCAAATTAATACAGCATCAAGATAGAACGTTTGGCTTATCAGATTGGTCAAGATTCAAATGAATGATAATGCGGGGTACTGGTGAGGCTGCAGGAAAAATCGATTGGTCAGCCTTCTAACAGAGGCAGCCTACACTGACAGCCTCTAAAATATACACAGGGGCTTCCCTGGACTTCCCAGGTGAAGCTAGTAGTAAAGAACACACCTGCCAATGCAGGAGACCTAAGAGATGCAGCTTTGATTCCTGGGTCGGGAAGATTCCCTGGAGGAGGGCATGGCAACCCACTCCAGTGCTCTTGCCTGGAGAATTCCATGGACAGAGGAGCCTGGTAGACCATGGTCCGTAGCATCACAAAGAGTTGGACACGACTGAAACGGCTTAGCATACAGACTTAGCATACAGCGCGCATACAGAGGCTTCTCTGGTGACTGGGTGGTAAAGAATGCACCTGTCAATGCAGGAAACATGGGCTCAATGCCTGGTCCAGAAACTAAGAGCCCACATGCCAAGGGCAACTAAGCAACTATGTCCACCTGCCTCAACTACCGAAGCCCGTGCACCCGAGAGCCCGTGCTCCAAAATGAGAGAAGCCACCTCAAGCAGAAGCCCGCGAACGGCAATGAAGCATAGCCCTCACTCATCACAACTAGAGAAAGCCCGAACACGAATAGCCCATGTGCTCCAATGAAGACCCAGTGCGGCCAAAAATACGTTAATATATATATATATATATATATGTACATTATGTTTTATTTAATGTTTCTGCTTCTAGGACTCAGTCAGGAAGATAGACACGTTCCATACACAAGCATATTCAAGGAGGCACTGTTAGTAAATATGTGACAAAGTGGATACAGTGAAAAGTCTACAAGATGGATAAATTTTTGCACAACCATCTCTAGTAGCCTTAAAAAGAAGGAGGGAAACCTTGGTGTGCTGATGTGGAACCATCTCCAAGACTGTGGATAAATAAGTAAGCAAATGCCAAACTATTTATAGCATGTTTATTGTTATGGGGGAAAAAACACATATTTACATGTACATGCATAAAAATTCTAAAAACATGCCCTCCCAAAACTGTTAACAGTGGATGGTAGGGGGGAATATAGCTATTTGTACTTTTAATATTTTTATCTTGTGATTTTTTTATTCAAAAAAGTAAAACAAGAAAGTCATGGTAAATATGTGTGTGTGCTCTCACATGGGAGGGCTGTCAAAAATTAGCAGGTTACTAAATAGTATAAATAACAAGATACCATCTTTTGAAAGAAAGAAAGAAATACGTGTGTATGCATGTGTGTTTGTGCATGCGTTTTGTTTCTGGCTTAGTTATTGTTTCATCTCATTATTGTGTGTGTTTTATTCTGGACACAAAATTGGGGCTTAACAACATTTGTTGGATAGTCTAAATGTACATTGCTAGAAGATACATGTTGATATCTTACATGGTGCTGGTCCCTCAGTAATAAGGTTATGAATGATTTTTTATTTTCTTCTATTTGTCATTTTTCTTTAAAGTTTCTTTAATAAATAGATTTGGGTTTATTACTGTCATTACCTTTTTGATTAAAAAAATAAAAGCTAATCATTACCCTACAAAATGGGCTGGTCAGTGGTTGAGGTCTGGTGACCTTGTGGAAGACAGATGAGAAGGGCCGGACATCCTGGCCCAGTCTGCCCAGGGCACACACCTACTGAAGCCCCCCACCCCCCAGCATTCCCTTCCCCAGCATCCTGGTTTCCATCCCAAATAAGCATCAGTTGCACCCGGAAGCTTATTAAAAACAGTTATCGCTCAGTCTCAGCTTAGACCAGCCTGAGCTGGTGAGTGAGCCCACTCACCAAGGTGGCCGAGGGCACTCCAGTCTGGAGCCCCTAGAGCCCCATTGGTGCCAGGGCATGGAGCAGCCCACAGATCAGGGCTCGACCACAATGCCCTGGCTTCAAGGCTGCTCATGATCTGGCCTCAGTTTATAGCCCCAAAGTCATATGGCACTTGAAAACAGTGAAGTGAAAGTAAAGTCGCTCAGTCATGTCTGACTCTTTGCAACCCCATGGACTGTAGCCTACCAGGCTTCTCCTTCCATGGGATTTTCCAGGCAAGAGTACCAGAGTGGGTTGCCATTTCCTTCTCCAGAGGATCTTCCCGACCCAGGGATCGAACGTAGGTCTCCCACACTGCAGGCAGAGGCTTTACCCTCTGAGTCACCAGGGAAGCCCCATATGGCAACTGCTTCCCTTAAATCGCATTCCCCTCCACGCCCCACTAAAGCTCTCACTCTTCCTAGAACAGACCTGACCCCTTTTCCCCTTTGCCCTACTGCACATACAGCTCTCTTATCTGAAATGCCCCCTCTTTGCCTTCTGGCTCCTTCCTACCCATGGAAGCCAATTCTGGACACCCATTCAGAGACACCCCGCATTAACAAGTGGGGTCTGGATGCTCTTTGCTCACTCCTGCCCTGGAGAAGGCCTTGCCCAGCGAGGCCCAGGGGACGCAAGGGCAGGGAGGGGCTCGTATGGAACAGCTCTGGGCTCTGAGCCATGGGGATGAGAAAGGAATGATATTCGGAGCCTGGTGGGGAGTAGAGAGACAAACAGGTGGGGGGGCCCTCCGGGGCTGGGTCAGGCCCGCTTGGAACCCCTGTGAGCTTCAGCTCCCTGTCCCTGTCCCTGAGGCGGGTCTTGCTGCCAGTCCTCTGGGCTTTGCCCACGGCACGGAGCATCACTGGGGACACCCAGCCAGGCCCTCCAGCTCCCCCTCAGGCATCCCCTCCCTGGCCTTTCTCACCACCCACTCTATCCCAACAAGCTCCCCTTCCCGAGGCAGTGGGGGCCTTCTCGGGGGAAGTCCCCTTAACACTTTAGGGCCCTAAACGGAAGCCTCCCCGCCGTGGGGCCCACCTGGCCTGCAGTGACCAGGTGAGATCTGCCTCCAGCCCCTCCATCAGAGGCTCCTTTTCTCTCCCCACGCGCCCTCGGCCTTTAACCTCTCAGGTCTCTCCACACTGGAAAGAAAGTCTTGGGACTTCCCTGGCGGTCCAGTGGTTAAGACACCATGCTTCCACTGCAGGGGGCACAGGTTCAATACCCGGTTTGGGCACCAATGCCTTGCATGTCATGGCCAAAAAAAAAAAAAAAAAAGTCCTTTGAATCCCTCCCCCAGTAGCCACACCTTCACACTGCTCCATTGCACAGGCAAGCTTCTCAGAAGGATCCTGGGCATCCCAGCCACACCTTTGCCCCACCCCGCCACCAAAGCCCTGTTCTCCCAGCTTCCTGTTCCAGGTGCATCTCAACCCCATGTCAGTGCCTCCTTCCAGCCTTCCTCAGAGACTCGGCCTTCCCTGGGGTCCCCCCGCCCCCCAACTCCCTTCACGGGGAACGGCCATTTCATTCTTTGCTGAATCCTGGACACCTGGAACAGTGCCTGGCACAGCTGATGAGGGAGTGAGTGAACGAGGGAGAGAGGCCAGAGCTCATTGTGGGGCAGGGGGGCCGAGAGGATCCAAATAGGACTGGGTGGGAAAGGCCACTGTGGCCAGCAGAGTGGGTATCATTGTGCCAACAGGGACCCTAGTGAGGCTGGAGAAGTTGGTGACTGAGGGTAAAGATCATGGAATCAAACAGTGCTGATTCCAACCCTGACTCTGCCTCCTGGGCCTCTGTTTTCTCATCTGTAAAGTGGGTCTAATACCTACCCGGAAGGTATTGGTGGGGATTAAGCAAACACAAGACACAACTTGCCTCTATCTAGGGCTTGCTGTAAGTGGCCTGGGTTTAGCTTCTTTTCACCACAAGCCTACAATTAGTCAAGACTATTGTCCCCATTTTTAAGAATATTTATTTATTTATTTGGGTGGGTCTCAGTTGCCATGCACCAGCTTTGTTGCCCCACGGCCTGTGGGATCTTATTTTTTCTGATCAGGGATTGAACCCATGTCCCCTGCATTGGAAGGTAGATTCTTAACCACTGAACCACCAGGGAAGTCCCCATTGTCCCCATCTTTCAGATGCGGAAGCCAAGGCTAGAGAGGTTAAGTGGTTTGCCCAGGGTGGCAGGGCTCAAAGGCAAGGGGCTTCAGATTTGAACCCAACAGTGTGACCCCAGAGCCAATATTCCAAGCAGAGCAAGGCAGCCAAGCACACTGTAGGTGCTCCAGCAGCAAGGGTGCCCACCCAGCTCGAGGCTTACTCGCTGGGGTTGCCCAGACATGGAGGCCCAAGGAGACAGTAAGGAAGCCCATGACACTGAAGACTTTCAGCTAAAAACTAAGGATGCACCAGGCTAGAGGAGAAACAACAGGGAATCATACACTTCAGGTTGGGAGTTGGAATGCGAGCCACAGGGAGCCAGAGCAGGTTCTTGAGTGAGGGGAGCCCCACAGCAGCAGTAGGCAGGGTGGGTGGAAGGCACTGTGTCCCTGGAGCTGAAGTTTACATTCTAAGAAGACAAGGATTGAGCTTGGCTCGTTTGCCACTTGGCCCTCTGTGCCCTAGGCAAACTATGATGTAGAATAGTAGGCAAACTGTGGATGGATGGATGGATGGGTGGGTGAATGGATGAACGAGGTTGCTATATTAAGAGAGATTCTACCCTTTAACCCAACAAGTTCTATTCTGGGAATTGTCCTACAGACAAACCACCTGATGATGTATGTATAAGGTTCTTCCACACATCTTTGTTAAAAATAACAAAAGATGGGCCACAGTCAAAACATCTGTCACAGGGGACTGGTTAAATTAACCCAGGCACCCGCACAATGGAATGCTGAGCAGCTGGAAAAAGGAGAAGACCCTTCACATCAACATGGAAAGAGCTCCAGGACGTAGCATTAATAAGTGAAAGAGCAAGGTAGAGATCTTGGTGCACAGCGTTTTGTTTTGTTGGTACCTTGTAATCATACCTAAACATATATGCGCATAAAGAACCTCAAGAGGAGTACCCTGTGGGAGTGGACGTGGTGACTTCACTATTCTGTTTATAAATTACTGAGCTATGTGAGCTGTGATGTATTGTATATACATCACAGGATGTGTATACATCCGGGAACAAAGATTCTGTATGTCCTGTATGTCTCAAGGTGCAGCCAAAAGAAAAAAAGTAACAAACATGTGTATATTTTGGTCACATTGAATGGCATGTAGGATCTCAGTTCCCTGACCAGGGATCGAACCTATGCCCCCTGCATTGGAAGAATGGAGTCTTAACCACTGAACCACCAGGGAAGTCCCATGTATTTTAAATAATAAAATTTAAAATATTTTGTTATGGATTCCAGGGAGAGGCAGGGTCTGGGAGAAGACTAGCTGAACTCTTGAGTCTGGCCTGGGGGAGCCGAAGCCGGGGCCATGCATCACTGGGTGCCCCATGGGTGCCCCTCGGGCCCCTACTGGGGTGGCAGGGACCACACCCCTTCCCCGGGCAGAGTGATGTGTGCACCTGATGTGTAGCTGAGGAAACTGAGGCACAGAGAAAGTGAATCATCTGCTTGCTTGGTTCCTAGCCTGGTAGGAAGTAAAACCGGTATAGGAGCCCCTGCTTCAAATGCAGGGTTGCCCGTCTGCTTCGTTCATTCATTCATCCATTCATTAGATACAGTAAGTTCCTTACATGCAAACAAGCTCCGTTCTGAGAGCATGTTTGTAAGTCCAACGATGTCAGCCTAGGTACCCAGCTAATACAATAGGCTTTATAGCACTGTACTGTAATAGGCTTAAAATACTTTTCATACAAATATTACATGAAAAAAAAAATAAAGAAAAAATTTTTAATCTTACAGTACTTTGAAAAGTACAAAAGAACAACAGCTGGCATACAGGGGCTGGCATCGTGTGAACAGGCAAGAGTTACTACCGACTGGAGCAGGGAGAGGAGGTGGGAGGCGGTAGAACTGAAGGATCGTCAGCAATAGACGGAGGGCCAGCTGTAATGTCACTCTGTCCATGGATCCGGATCCTCCAGGCAAGAATACTGGAGTGGGTTGCGAGGCCCTCCTCCAGGGGATCTTCCCTGGGTCGCAACGAGTAGGACTGAAGCGACTGAAGCGACTTAGCATGCAGGCACTGTCGCTGATGACACAGGTTCTTGTTCCTTGTTGGAACCAGAGGCATGGTTGCATCTTTGGAAGTTTGCAGCTTGAAGGTTCATATGTAGTGGACTTCCTATATTCCCTAAGTCGCTGCTGTCTTGTCAGGCTCTGGACCGGGTGCCGGAGGATTCACATGTGATCAGAGGAGGCCAGGGAGGGACACGGTGGGCTGGGACATGAAGGACAAAACGGAATCCACAAACGGGAGGCTGGACAGAGAGACCCGCACAGGTGAAGGCAGGGAGGTGGGGCGGGAGGGGCTGCTGAGAGTGCAACATGTGGCCTCACCCCCGTTCCCCTCCAGATACAGCCTCCAGCAGAGCTGGAGATCTGCCCAGACTGGGGGCCAGGGGGCAGGGACGTGGCAGGAGAAAGGGAAGAGCTGGGGGGTGGGAGGCCGGAGCCGGGAGGGGACAGCAGCTGCCGCCTCTGGCTGGGCGATGGGCAGGCTGATAGCAGCGGTGTCAGGCCAGCCGCGGGGCTCACTGCATCTTCCTCGAGAAGTTCCTTATCGGCAGGATGCGCCGTTGCCAGGGAGCCCGCTTCAGGCCCCGCTCTAGCCGTTGCCGGGAGGATTATCAGCAAGATTTGAGTCTTTTTAATTAAATCTGAGCTGAATGCAATTCTGCTCCCGCCTGCCCGGAGAAGCCCATTCAGTATCCTGTTGACTACTCTGATAGCTTTGTCTTGTGAGCCCGGCTATCAGGGTACCTATCTGGTCGCAAGGCGCTGGCGTCCCTGTCCCCAGCCTGACAACTGCTGGCACCTGTGGGGATGGCTTTTAAAGCTGAGAGGAGGGCTGGCCCAGGCCTGGTTTTCTGGCATGGCTCTGGTCTCTGCGGAGGCTCCCAGGCCAGCACCCAGCAGGTTCATGCCCCAGGGGCCTGCACCTTCCACTCGGTGACAGGTGTTGTACCTGAGTGTGGATTTCTCAGTCTGCAACCATAAAAGGAAGGCTCTAGGATCATTCCCATTTTACAGATGAGAAAACAGAGCCCCAAGGGGAGTTACTTACCCAGGTCCACACAGCTAGGAAGTGGCAGAAGCAGGATTTGAACCTAGATCCTTCTGACTCTCAAGTCTTCACTCTTAATTGTTGCATCTAGGAGCTTGAGCGGCCAGCCTGGGCTTCTCCAGCCACCCAGCCTTCCTCCCGCCAAGCCCTCTTGGGCTCCACGCAGAAGCCCCCACCACCAGGACTCAGGACACCGACAGTGTTCACAGCCCACATTGGCTGAGTGGTCACTGAGTGCCCAGCACCCTTCCTCACTGTCTCATGCGCAGGGGGCAGAGGTGGCAGCTTCAGCTTCTACCCCACTTCTTGATGCAGAAACAGACCATCTGGGTGGAGTGAGTCACTTGCCCAACATCACAAAGCCAGGGAGGGTTCTGCCTGCTCTTTCGCATCTCTAGCTGGCATTCCCAGCTTCGCTCCTCCCTCAAGGAGGCAAGCATGTGCCTGGCACAGCCTGGGAGCTGCAGGCAAGTCAGGGTCGGGGCTCAGGGGCTCGGAGTTGGTTCATGCCGTGGCCAGAGGATAAAATTAACTCAATAAATAACATGGGCACACAGGGAGGGGAGTGTTCTTTTTAGAAAACCCAGCAGCTCCCGGCACCCACGCCTGTGTGCTGAGTTTATAGAGCTAAGTTTTAATTGCAGGCCCCACACCCTGGCTGTAGCCGCCCTGCAGAGGAGGATGTGTGTTCTTTTTAATTAAATCTGTCTGTTATCACGGCAGATTGTGATGAAAGGAGGTCCATTAGCGGTGCATCGGCTGCCGGGAAACCTCTCGCTGCACTGGACGCATGGCCCTGAGAAATCCCCGATGGGGCCAGATTCCTTGACCTTTCCCCCTGTCCACACTGTGCCACCAGGGAGAAGCTCTGGACAAGCCGGCTGACACACAGCCCTACTACCCTCCAGAAGGCGACTGCCATCCAGAGCTCTTGCCAACAAGCCTCAAGCCCCTCATGCCAGAAACTGGAAGGACCTGGGCTCTGGGGTCAGAGAAACCTGGGCCACTGCTTTGCTGCATGACCCTAGGAGGGCAACTTCATCTCTTTGGCCTTGGGGGTGACAGGCAGTTCACATAAGCTGGCCCATCCTAGAGGGGAAGCTATGGGCTCTTAGCACAATGCTGGACTTCCCTTTGTCTCAGTGGTAAAGAATCCACCTGCCAACGCAGGGGACACAGGTTCAATCCCTGGCCCGGGAAGATTCCACATGCTACAGAGCAAGTAAGTTCGCATGCCACAACTACGAAGCCCATGTGCTGCAGCCACTGAAACTCTTACACCCTAGAGCCCACGCTCCACAACAAGAAGCCCCCGAAATGAGAAGCCCACGCACTGCATTGAAGAGTAGCCCCCACTTGCCACAACTAGAGAAAAGCCCAAATGCAACAACAAAAACCCAGTACAGCCAAAAATAACAACTAATTAATTTTTAAAAAAGAGCAGAATCCTACTGACCACACACAGCACCTCAAGGAGTAGTTGTTGTTGTTTAGTCGCTCAGTCATGTCTGACTCTGCAACGCCACGGTCTGCAGCATGCCAGGCTTCCCTGTCCCTCACCATCTCCCAGAGTTTGCTCAAACTCATGTCCATTGAGTTAGTGATGCCATCCAACCCACCCATCCTTCATCATCCCCTTCTCGTGCTTTCAACCTTTACCAGCATCAGGGTGTTTTCTAACGAGTCGGCTCTTCGCATTGGGTGGCCAAAGTATTGAAGCTTCAGCTTCAGCATCAGTCCTTTCAATGAATATTTTATTTCCTTTAGGATTGACTGGTTTAATCTCCTTGCGGTCCAAGGGACTCTCAAAACTCTTCTCCAGCACCACAGTTCAAAAGCATCAATTCTTTGACACTCAGCTTTCTTTATGGTCCAACTCTCACATCCATTCATGACTACTGGAAAAACCATAGCTTTGACTAGATGGACCTTTGTGGGCAAAGTAATGTCTCTGCTTTTTAGGCTATCATTATTCCTCTTATACAGACTGGGAAACTGAGACTCAGAAACAACTTACCGTGGGTCACTACGACTGAGCTAGGATTTGGATGGATCACTGAGAGTTTCCCCACCTAGAAAATGAAGCCAGTGATCCTCAACTGGGAATGGGGGCTTTAGATAAGACAGTGAAGGGCATGAAGTCCCAGTGAATGATGGCTGTTTTTATTTGAACTTTGTGTTTTAAGTACCAGAGGGGCTGATTATCCACATGAGGAAACTGAGGCTTTGGCCCCCATCACCCACTGTATACCCACCCCAAGATCACCGCACACCTGGACATCCCAGCGGCCTCCTTATCAGGGTTCCTGCTCTGATTTCATGCCTTTCAAATCCTGTCCCCTCTGGGTACCCAGAGCAATCTCTCATTCTATCATTAGAATAATATATATTTGATTTTTCTTACTTGAGTATAAAATAAAATCAGGATAAACATGTGTTCAAAAGAGTATAAAAAGAAAACTTAAACCACCTGTAATTCAATACTGTTATCTATTTGGGGTAGTTTCTTTCTGACATCTTCCTGTTTGCTCATTCATTCGCTGAGTAAGTATTTGGTAAGCTCCTACTCCGTGCCAAGCCCTGTGCACAGCGATGGAGAAACAGACCAACCTGGTCCCTGCCTTCAGCGAGTCCAACATAATGGGAGGAGGCCCATATTAAATAGGGAAACACATCTATGATACTGAACCTCAGGTGCAAAATGTGCTGTACCATAATATTAGAAGGATTATACTCCATGACCAAGTGGGATTTATTCCTGGAATGCAAGGATAGTTCAACATATGAACACTGATCTGTGTAATATATCACATTAATAGAAAGAAGGGGAAAAACACCCACGTGATTAAAAAAAAAAAAGCCATAATCATCTCAGCCAATGCAGAAAAAGCATTTGACAAAACTCAGTACCCTTTGTGATTTTTTAAAGTAAATACACACAACAAACTGGGAACAGAAGGTAACCTCCTAAACATAATAAAAGCCATACATGAAAAACCTACAGAAACGTCATACTTAATGGTACAAGATTAAAAGACTTTTCCTCCAAGATCAGGAACAAGGCACAGAAGTCTGCTTTTCCACTTCTGTGCAACATAGTACTGAAAGTCCTAACCACAGAAATTAGGGAAAAAAGGGAAATTGAAGGCATCCCATTGGAAATAAAGGAGTAAAATTACATCTGCTCACAGACAACATAAGCTTATAGGTAGAAAACTCTAAAATTCCACAAAAATCATGGGTAGAACTAACAAATTCAACTAAGTAGGAGGATACAAAGTAAACACACAAAAATTAGCTGCAATTCTGTACACTAACAATGGACAACCTGAAAGGAAAATTAAGAAAACAATTCCATGTACAACAGCATCCAAAAAATAAATAAAATACTTAGAAAGTAACTTAACCAAGGAGGTGAAAGATTTGTACAATAAAAACTATAAAACATTTCTGAAAGGAAATTAAGACAAATAAATGAAAAGACACACTATGGTCATGGGTTGGAAGAATGAACATTTCTGAGATATTAATGCTACCCAAGATAATCTATATACTTACTGCAATCCCTACCAAAATTATTATCTCAATAATTTTTTGCAAAAGTAAAAATTAAAATTAAAAAAAGGCTCATCCCAAAATTTATACAGAATCTCAAGGGACCCCAAATAGCCAAAACAATTCTGACAAAGAGGAACAAAATTCAGGTCACACTTCCTAATTTCAAAACTTACTATTACACAAAGTTACATGAATAAAACCAGTGTGGTACTGGCATAAATACAGACATACAGACAAGTACAATAGAATATAGAGTCCAGAAATAAATCTTAACATGTATAGTCAAACAATTTTTTATAAGAATGTCAAGACTAATCAATGGAGAAGAGACAATCTTTTCAACAAATGGTTCTGGAAAAATTAGATATCCACATGCAAAAGAATGAAGTTGGACCCTTACCTAACACCATGTACAAACATTAACTCAAAATAGATCCATGACCTAAACGTACAGCCTAAAATTATAAAACTCTTAGAAGAAAACACAGGACAAAAGCTTCACAACATTGCCAGTGATATCTTGGATATGACACCAAAGGCAAAGACAACAAAAGGAAAAGAATAGACAAGTTGGACTCCAACAAAGTTATAATTTTTTTATGCATCAAAAGATACCATAAAGAGAGTAAAAATGCAACCCATTTAATGGAAAGAAATATTTGCAAATCAAATATCCAATAAAGGGTTAATATCCAGAACATATAGAAAACTCCTGAAGGGAGGGGGCGAGTAACTGTGGAGGGGAGAGGCCCCGGAGGAGGAAACTGGGTCCAGGTGAAGAACGAATGTCATCATGTCTGGCATCAAGCAAACAATCAAAGAAACTGACCCCGATTATGAGGATGTATCTGTGGCCCTTCCGAATAAATGGCATAAAGCAATTGAGAATTCAGCTCGAGATGCTGCTGTGTAGAAGATTGAGACTATTATCAAGGAACAATTTGCACTTGAAATGAAGAATAAGGAACATGAAATTGAGGTCATTGACCAGCGACTAATTGAGGCAAGAAGGATGATGGATAAACTTCGTGCCTGCATTGTTGCAAACTACTATGCTTCCACAGGACTTCTGAAAGTTTCCGAGGGGTCAAAGACATGTGATACAATGGTTTTTAATCATCCTGCTATCAAGAAATTTTTGGAATCACCATCTAGGTCATCATCTCCTGCCAATCAGAGATCAGAAACACCATCAGCCAATCATTCAGAAAGTGATTCTTTATCTCAACACAATGACTTCTTATCTGACAAAGACACTAACAGCAATATGGACATAGAAGAAAGACTCTCAAGCAACACGGAGCAGAGACCAAGCCGAAATACTGGAAGGGTATATAGTTGGATGGGTGGGAGGGAGCCAAAAGAGAAGGGAAGCAATACTTATTAAGTATGCACACAGTATTTCATTTCATTGGAACCATAAGATATGTTAGTTATCACTTTTAGAGATGGGGAAACTCAGTCTCTATGAGGTTGAGGTTATAGTTGTCCACAAGTATCAGAACTGAGAATTAAACCTCTGTCTTTCTGATTTTACAATTCAAATCTCTGAGCATCGCCCAACTCCCAGATGCCATTCATGTAGATGGGAAAGAAACATTGAGGAGTTGGCAATACCTTAACTTTGCCCAAGGTCTTTCTACTCTATCAGGTTTATTCTCTCAAGAGCAGTGTCTCTTCAGCAGGTCCCTCTTTGAAATTTTATGTTCTAAGATGCTTTAATAACTGAAATAAACTTGAAAAATAATAAGTAGAATTGAAAACTTGTTTATTACTCTTTGATCCTGTCAGTTTGTTGTTTAAATTCTGATCTTACACTGCTCTGAAATTCATGGTATAATACTTGACTATCAAATCCTCATTGGATAAAACCAGTGGTTTTTCTCAACCAGATGTTCTGTGATAGAGGAAATTCCCAGGTTGCTTTCCACATACTCAGACATCAAAGATTTGATTATTTTTGATAAAAATATTTTCTGAGGCCTTCCCTGGCAGTCCAGTGGTTAAGACTGCACTTCCAAAAAAAAAAAAAAAGACTGCACTTCCAATGCAGAGGGCATGGGTTCAATCCCTGGTTGGGAAAACTAGGATCCTACATGCTGTGTGGCATGACCACCAACCCCCCCCCAACCCGCCCCCAAAAAGAATTCTGATTACAAATTCATTATGTTGGTTGTTGAAAATTTTAAACTACAGAAAAGTCATTCATAATGCCACTACCCCAAATCAGAACTGTTAATATTTGGATTTAGTTGCTGGATAACTTATGGGGAAATACTGCGTATGGTTTTCTTTTTTAATTAAGATGAATTTAGGTCATGCTAGTCATAGGATTCAGAAACCTGCTATCTTTTATGTAATATACATGCTCATGTTCATGTAACATACTTAGTGTTTACTGTGTACCAGGCACTTTTCTAAGAACTGTACAAAACAATCTGAGATGCATACTACTATCACCCTTATTTTATAGATGAGGAAACTGAGACAGAGAAGTTAAGTGATTACCAAGATGATACATCCAGTAAATGTAAGGTCCAAGTCTTAAACACTGGCTGTCTATCTCCATAGTCAAACTTTAAATTAACCATTATGTGTAAACTGCTTCTTACTGAAAAATTTGTAGTAGTGCAGAAGATTGGAAAAAAGGTAAATTTCATTGACCCTACCACCCATTTCCATTTCCCAGAGGTAACCTTTGTAGTAGTTTCTTGTGTATCCTTCTACATCCTATTTGTATATATAAAGCCGTTCTATGTATGACTATTAAAAGCACACATATATGTGGAAAAAAAAAAAAAAGAAAACTCCTAAAACTTAACAATGACAAAATTCAACAAATAATCCAATTCAAAAGTGGGCAAAAGACTTAAGTAGATATAGGTAGATAAGACTTAAAGATAGATAAAACTTAATAGATAAGACTTAAAGAAGATATATAAATGGTCAATAAGCACATGAAAAGATGCTCAACATTATTGATCAACAGGGAAATGCAAATCAAAACTACAATGAGATATCATTTCATATCATTAAGATGACTATTATGAAAATAAATAATAGGTGTTGGTGAGTATGTGACAAAATCGGAACCCATATGCACTGTTGTTGGGTTCAGCCACAGTGGAAAATAGTATGGTAGTACCTCAAAAAATTAAAAGTAGAATTACCAAATGATTCAGTAATTCTACTTTTGGGTAAATACTCAAAGGAATTTAAAGCAAGGTGGCTATGGAGGGGAGACAAAGTCATAATCCTATTTAATACAAATTTTGAATTTTGTTCCACATGCCTTTCATCACTGAAAAATAGATAACATTCAAGAAATAAATAATATGCCTTTCAAATATTACAGTTTTTAAATTTCTCTTTGGGCTAGAGATTCCTTATCTATTTACCTGGGTTCAAATCCTCACCCCATCACTTCCTGACTGTGTGACCTTAGCAAGTGAGCTCATCTCTTGGCACCTGGGGCTCCTCATTCACACTATTCAGAGGACAGCAACCTTGTGAGACATGAGAACGACACGTATCAAGGCGCCCAGTGCATAATGGGTGCTCAGCTCTTCCCACCAGAGCTCAGCCTGGGTTCCCTTACTCCCCGCCTCACCTTACCACCCTAACAGTGGCTTTAGCCAGGGTCATCTCTTTCCCTGGGGTGGCCCTGACCAGCTCTGGCCCCAGGCACGGCTGGGAAGTCCCCTCCCCATGGGGCAGGGGGCTGGAAATGGTGGCCTCTGGGGCTCGAGGCCCGCAGCCCCTATCCATCTCCTGCCAGCCGGCTGGCACATCTGAGACCCATGTGTGTGCTCTCCCAGCCAGGGGTTTGGGTTCCTTGTTTTATGGCTTCCTAATCCGCACTTGGCAGAAAGGAAGTCGTGGGTCCACCCAGCCGTGTGGAGAGTGGCCGGAGGATCCACACAGGAAAGATTCATGGGCCATCAAATGGGTCTTGTGCCTCCCAGGTCGCCCCAGCCCTTCCCCTGGAGATAAATCACAGCCAGAGGAGGAAGATAAAAGGTACAGGATCGCAGGGTCCCGTCTTATGAGAAAAAACATGCAGGGGGGACTATTCCCCGGACTCCTGCAGAGCTGGGCTGGTGACATCCCAGGGGCTCCTGAGACCTGTCCCCCATAGGCCTTCCCCAGACCCAAAGGGTTGGGCTTCCTGGGCATTCAATTTGTGCAGTGACACAGAATCTCGTACTTAGAAGGGCCCTGTAATTGGCTTGCTGATCTGCTCTATCTTGAAATTCTTAATTTTTGAGCAAAGGGTTCCACATTTTCACGTTGCAGCGGGCCATGAAAATTATATAACTGGTTCTGCCTGTCCAGGAGCAGCTTTGGGCACCTGGTGCCGCACACCCTCTCTGGTGGGTGCTTACCCAGCACAACTTGCACACCTCCAACGATGGGGAACTCACTTCCTCCTGATGGGGCGGCCCACTAAGTCTGCTGAGAGGCAGCTAAAATTCAGAGGTCTTACATCACTGTTGTTGAGGAAAGGCTCCTAGTCTCCCGGTCCTGGAAACCCCTGGCTATGACCTGGGGCATGTTAATGAGCCTCAGTTTCTTTGTCTGAGAATGAAGTTAATAATAAGACTATAATTAGAAAAATGAGAATTCAATGAGAGCTTGCATAGGCAGCACCTGGCACAAACTGCTTTGCACACATACACACACACATACACACCCCCACACACCCACACCCACACACAGCCAGAGGCTCCCCTCTAAGGTCAAACAGTTTCACCTGGGCTCCACCCATTAGGTACCTTGTTCTCTGCTGCCATCTGCTGGCTTGAATAGGGCACTGCATCACAGGTGGCGCCGCTGGACTCCAAGCTTCATTTGATTAATAATTGGAAGATAATCGACTCCTTCTCTAGCTCTTCACTGAAGACCTGCCTTAAATTTTCTGATGAACATAAAAGACAAGGACCTTGTCCTCCTGGAACTGATATTCTTGTGGGAGAGATGGATAACAAGCAAGAAAAACAATCATTTGATTTCCACCGGTGAGAATTACAACAAAAAGGATAAACAAAAACAGAGGCCGGGGAATGGAGCGGGTGCGCTCTCGTGGAGCCCGGAGAACAAAGTCCATCTGGAGGCCGGGTCAGAAGGGCCGCAGGCTAAAAAACTGTCTGGGGGCTGTTTGTCTGGTCAGCCGGGCTTCCCATCCCCACTCCCCCCACTTCCGCTGTAACTTTGGGCAACTTCCGCCCTTGACCCAGGCCCTAGTTTACCGATCTGGAAAATGGGGGGAATCACAGGCGTGCCTCAAAATAGTGCTGTTGTGAGGAGTCGGTGAGATCCTGGAGGGGAAATACAGTTTGAACTGTATTATTTTGTTTCATTATAGTCTTATTGTTAGTTAATATTTGCTCAGCATTTTTCAGAGCCCCTTCATAAATCGTCCTTTGAATCCTTAGAAAAACCCTGCTCGGTAGATACTGTGATTACTCCCCATTTACAGATGAGAAAATCGCGGCCCAGGAGATAAAGCAGCTTGTTCAAAGACACAGAGTACAGTAGCAGCTGAGGGGCTCGGATAAGTGAAGGTTTGGGGACCAGCACGTATCAGCAGGAAGGCTGAGGGTCTTGCTCTTTTCAAGACTCACAGCTCCCTCCCACTCAAAGTCACCTCTGTCCATCCTTCCAGTTCTCACCTACCTGAGGAGAGATGGTAAGAGTAGAGGGAAGGGCTTCTCTCGTGACCACAGCCATGGCGGTGGCCAGCAGACCCTGGGCTCCTGATTCCACTCTCCAGGAAAACATTATCTAATGACCACAAGTCTCCCATGCCATGCAGACACAGGCGTTCCTGTAACCATGGAACTTAGTCGTTCACCCTAAGCAGGTCCTGTCTGCACCCTGTCTGACCCCAGATATGCTGCCTATTTCTCTCTGGCCTCCGTTTTCTCACCCTTATAGTAGGAAGAATAAGTAGGGTCCTTGGGAGGTTCATGAAATAACAGAGTGGAAGTGTTGTGTAAACTGTGAAGTGCAGTGCACACAGGGCCCCAGCCATCGCTGCTCTTCTCCAAGCCCCCATGTTCAGGACTTTTCATGCATTTTTCTCTTTTCATTCTCACAGCAAGTCTATAAGTGACCAACTCATCATCCTGGTTTGCCTGGAATTTTCCAGGCTCGAGCACTGAATGACCTGCATCCCAAGAAGCACTCAGCTTTGAGCAAACCTGTAAGGTGGAGAACGTTGTCTCCATTTTCCAGGGGAGGAAACTGAAACTCAGAGTCCTGGGCCCTCGGGCTTCCCTATAGCTCAGCTGATAAAGAATCCGCCTGCAATGCAAGAGACCCCTCTTCAATCCCTGGGTCAGGAAGATCCCCTGGAGAAGGGATAGGTTACCCACTCCAGTATTCTTAGGCTTCCCTTGTGGCTCAGACGGTAAAGAATCTGCTTGCTATGTGGGATACCTGGGTTCGATCCCTGGGTTGGGAAGATCCCTTGGAGGAGGGCTTGGCACAACCCACTCCAGTATTCTGGCCTGGAGAATCCCCATGGACAGAGGAGCCTGGTGGGCTTCAGTCTATGGGGTCGCAAAGAGTCGGATGCGACTAAGCACAGCACAGCACCGCAGCCCGGGGTCCCACAACCAGAAAGGGGCCCGGGTCTGTGGGCTCCAGAGCTGTCCTCTGGCTGAGGTGTCTGGCTGGTCCTCGTGGACAGTGGGAGCCATGGAAGGTTCAGGGCAGTGGCAGGCACATGCTTGAGAGCTCACAGCCCACCCAGACAGTCCTGGGCCATGCAGCCATTGAGATGTCAACCAGCGATACACTTCAGAGGAGGACAATCTGAATGAACAGCAAAACACCCTGTTACCCTCCCTTCCATGTTTAGGTTTCGACTTTGAAGACACAAATGCCTCAAATAAGTTCAACATGGACTCCAGGCCCAAGAGACTCGGGCCCCAATTGCTTCCAAATGGGCCTGAAGATTCATCTCCCAGAACCCGTGGTCAAGCACACATGGTTTCAGACGCCTGAGGATCCCGGGCAGAATAGGAAGGGGCTGCGTGCGTTCCTGGAAGGCCAGGCCTTGGAGTGGGAAAGCTTGGGCTCAGGGTTGACAGCCGGGCAAACCCCAAGTCTGAGTTCTGTTGTCAGTTGCCGTTTACTGAGTGGTCACTGAGTAAGCCCGTACAAGTCTCTGAACTCTAGCTGTGTTATTATCCCCATTTTACAGATGGATAAGTAAAGGCTGAGAGGGACCATGCCTTGCCCCAGGTCACCCAGTGGGAAGTGCCGGAGCCAGATCACACCCAGGATTCGACCGCCCCCCCCAAGCCCCATAGTTGGCCTGCATGTCCCACCTCCTGTCTGCCCCGGGTATCTCTGCCCTCTGTGTCCTGGTTGGCTCACCTGGAAGCTGGGAGTAAAAGTCCATACCTCCTAGTGTGTTGAGAAGACTCAGAAAGATTTGGTTTGCAGGGCACTCGGGAAGGACTGAGATCATGGCAATGAAATAATTGACAGTTGTGGTTATCACTGATCTCCAATGAAGGGGCTCTTTGGGCTCAAATACACAATTTTCTCCTGTACTTTTGCTGCCTGTGTCCACAACACCCGGAAAGGGGGCTAATCCTTATGTAGAGCAATCCTGAGATGGGCACCTCCTCCTCCTCGGCCGCTTTAGGTACGAGAATGCAGACCAGAGCAAAGGACCTTCAGCTGCTAGGTGGTGGGGATGGGGTTTGAATTCAGGCAAACTGGGTCTACACTCCGAGTTTGCTTCCACAGGATGGAGGCTCCCAAAGGTAGCTGGGACCTCTGGACAGGGCCAGGGCTGGGGACGCCTGGCTTTGGTGGGGAGCAGGAAGCCAGAGAGCTCTGCCGGGGTCCCCAGGGCACCGTGGGCAGCCAGTTATGTTGGCCCACTGTTATGTCCCCTCGCTTCCGATCTGTCTCCTCTGTAAAGTAGGAGGCGAAGCCCCAGAAGAAATGAAATCAGGGTGTGGGGATGGAGAATGGGTGGGTGGGGATGGGGAAGGAACCACGGTAGATCGAGTTGCCAGGTCAACCTCGCTGAAGAGGTGCCGCTGGTACTGAGTCCTGGAGGTTGGAACAGGCTAGTCTTGTGAAGAACTGGAGACAGCACAGCTGCTCGCCAAGCCAGCCTCAGTTTCCCCATCCATAAAGGACGAAGGGTGGAGCTGCTGCTGCCCTTGCAGAAACTAAAGTGTAGCAGAACCCCAGGCAGCTCTGACTCCTGGGGTCCAGGTAAAGCTCAGAGGAGGGACTTCCCTGGTGGTCCAGTGGCTAAGACTCTGAGCTCCCAATACAGGGGGCCCGAGTTTGATCCCTGATCAGGGAATTAGATCCTGAATGCCAACACAATGATCGAAGATCCCCAGTGCAGCCAAATAAATATTAAAAAAAAAAAAAAACAACCTCAGAGGAATGAGGGAACCCTGGGAGCTGGGGAACAGGAAGCTGGAAGGGTTGACCAGAAAGCCCGAGGGGCCCAATCCACAGTGCTGAAATCCCCCCCTGGAGGGGCAGAGATGGGCTGTCAGGACAGGACGGAGGCCCCCAGGCTGGGAAGGGGGAGGGACCACAGATGGGAAGCAGGTGGGGGGCAGCGGGTGGGAGGCAGGAGACAGATGAGGCCTGGACAGGGAGGAAGCGGAGAACAAGATGAAAGATAAGATTTCAAAGGCGCGTCAGACAGTGGCAGGGGCGGAATATAAGCAGCAGTGCCTGGACCGGGGAGGGCTGGGGTAGGGTGGGCGGGGGGGCTGAGGGACCCGAGGAGGGGAGCGGAGGACCAGGCTCCCCCGGAGCCGTGTCCACACCGCTGTGTCTCCCAGGACCGTCACCTGTGTCTCCACCACTAGCCGCTGCGTCCTGGACTGTCTATGTGACACACACACTGTTCAGGGGCGAGCTTGGTACCCACTGTTGCCAGCATCCCCGGCCACGGTCTGATCCCAGCCCCATCCCTGTCGGAATCCCTGTAGCCCCGGCCACGCCCTTGCCTGGGGACAGCACCCAAGCTCCAGGTGGGTCCCTGTGTGGTGGGAAGACAAATCCAGGCCCCAGACTCCCTGGGCAGCCCACAATGTGGGGACTCCTGCAGCCCCCACATTTCAGAATCAGATGGACCCCAAAGTGGGGGTCTGAAAGAGCACTGGAGAAACCCGTACAGAGCTGAGTCCCTGGAGCACCTAGAAGAACCTGGATGAGCTGAACGTATCTCCACACCCTGCCCCCCCTCCCGCCTCCTGTTTACACCTTGGCCAAGGTGGCCTGCAGGTGGCTCTGGGGACACAGAGGCATGGAGATCCTGCAGTAGCCCCTGACCTGCAGATATCAGCCCAAAGTGTCCCCCTGACCACTCTGCACCACAGGTGTTGGCACCTGGCAGCCAGGTTGACACCTAGCTCCACCTGGCCCTGCTGGGGGCCCTCGGCAAGTCATTCGGCTCTCAGGTATGAATGGGTCAATGGAGGAACTTGCATCCCATGGTCAGTTTTAGGAGCCAGGGAGGGCGTGGCACACAGTACAACCTTGTTGCCTTGGCATATGATGCCCTGCCATCTCCATGACTCTAATAGGAGTGATGGCGTCTGAAGGACCCAACTGGAGGGTAAGACCTGGGGGCATCCCAGAGGCATTGCCCAGGGGCAGGAGGCAGCTTCAGAAGCCAGGGCAGAAGGGAGAGCCAAGGAGGTTTCCTGATGGAGTGGATTGGGAGGCGATGAGAAAGCAAGAGGCAGGAGGGACTCCCCTGTGTAGAGACGGGGCTGGGTGGGTGGAGGCTGACCTTTCACTTCTTGCACTGAGGGCAGCAGGCAGGTGCAGCAGAGGATGGGGCTGCATGGTGGGTGACGATCTCCAGTGGCTGCAAAATGCCACGGAGTGAGGACAGCTCGGGGGTCTCACCGCAGAGGGGCTGTCACCCCTTCGCTCCTGCACAGGTCGGGGAGAGCAGCCCTGTACCACAGGGGTTGGGATCTGATTGCCCAGAGGGGCAGAAGTGAAAGGTGCAAAGCCAAGGCTGGGCCAGGTGGGCAGTGCCAGCAGGTAGGCGTGGGGGTGGGGAGGAACCAAGGGATGGGCTCCAAGTGCTCCCTTAAAAGTCCTAGGACCCCTCAGGCCAATGTGGGTGGTCTGTCTGCAGCCTCTGACATCCGGGCACATGAAGCAACATTAGGAACCTGGAATCAGACAGGTCCAAGTTTGAATCCAGCCCCCCAACTTCCCAGTGGGCAACCCAGTTGGAGACATCTCTGGGTAAAAATGTCTAGTGATATTGAACTTGGAGGTTTACATCCTCCCCTTTCTGTACATTAGAAAGTAGAAAGTGAAGTCGCTCAGTCGTGTCCAACTCTCTGTGACCCCGTGGACTGTAGCCCACCAGGCTCCTCCATCCATGGGATTCTCCAGGCAAGAATACTGGAGTGGGTTGCCATTTCCTTCTCCAGGGGATCTTCCCGACACAGGGATCGAACCCAGGTCTCCCGCATTGCAGGCAGACACTTTAACCTCTGAGAGGAAACCCAAATTCACTTTTGTAAATAACTTTACCTTGGCTAATGTCTTTCAGGCACATATTCCTCATCAGTCATTCTGCTAAACACTTGCCATGAATAATCTGGTTTAATTTAATCTCTATCCTAATCTTAACCTTTGCCAGTTGACTCCTGGGCCAGTGATTGCCAAGGGGCAGTTGGCCACTCAGAGTCTTCTAGTTTGTGATAATAGAAACATCATCAGAATACACACAAAAAGTAAACTTCTAACCTCCAGAGCTACGCTGCCCAGCGCTAACCAATAGCCACATATAGCCACTGAGCACTTGACGTCCAGCCAGGAATAATGACCCAAGTGACCAGTATAAAATACACACCAGATTACAAATACATATATGAATGAAAGACATAAACTAGCTCATTAATTTTTATATTGACTGTGGGTTGAACATTTTGGATATATCAGATTAAATAATTTCTTTAATATTTGTTTACTTTTGGGTGCATCAGCTCTTCTCTGTGGCACGCAGGCTTTGTTGCTGTGAGTGGCTTCTCTCTCTCTAGTTGTGGTACCCAGGCTCCAGAGCGCGTGGGCTCAAAAATTGTGGTGCTCGGGCTCAGTTGCCCTATAGCATGTGGAATCTTATTTCCCCAGCCAGGGATCAAACCCATGTCTCCTGCATTGGAAGGTGGCTTCTTAACTACTGGACCACCAAGGAAATACGTAAAGAATATTTTGTTAAAATTAACTTCACCTATTTCTGTTTTAATACAACTCTTAGAAAAATTTGTTGCCTGTATTTTATTTATTTCTACTGGACAGCACTGCTCCAGAGCAACCGAACTAGCCACAATTATCATCAAATCACAAAAGTTCCAAGCTCTGGTTTACGTCTCTGGGTGTCTTTTCTGACTTCCCAGGGGGGCCCTCCCCACTGGCTCTAACTGTGCAGGACCCAGAGTTGGTTCTGTGTAGGCATCAGAAACCAGCCAGGCTCTGAGGCTTGACCCAAGGTCTCCCCAAAGGTCAAAAAACAACCCATAAAAGCCACAACCACACATTCTTTCTGTAAGGTTCCCTCACAGGAGACCCAGAGGGTCAGGCTCAAGGCTGAGTCATTCTCATCCCAGGTTGCAGCCCCAATGTCACCTCCTTGGAGATGCTATCTGGACACCCTTGGGCACTTTGGATGCCCAGGGCCAGTGGAACAATGCCTCACTCAGGTTGGGCAAACCTCGGCTCACCTGCTGTGGGATTTCTCTCCACACACTGCACAGTGGAAATCCACTCAGAGCCCACATATTTGCAACCCAAACTTCCAGGGAGAGAGAATGCCTGGTGGGGTGAACCAGTAACCAGCAAATGGGGTAAACCTTTGAGCAATGAGGGACTGGTGTGGTGGGCAAACCTTTCCCCTTCTTGCCACTGGTCCTATAGAACTGAGCAGACATTGTCCCCAGATGGCAGAGGTCAGCTTGATGACAGACCCTCACACTGGCTCTCCCTCCTCCCTGATTCACTCTGCAACCCTCACCCCTCCCTGGGATCGCACTCCCCGTAAAGTATTGAGTTGGCCAAAAACTTTGGGTTTTTCCCAAAGAGCTTAAAAACCCAAAAGAACTTTTTGGGCAACACAATACTTGTACTTATGACTTCATCTTGGTCCCAGCTTGCTGGGGAGCCCAGGCTAAGATGGAGGGCCCCCTGGCTGCCTGTTCCAAGCCCCTGTTTCTCCCAAATCACATCTTTTACGCTCCTGATGATCATGTTCATTTCATTTGCTTGACTTGTGTTTTCCTCTCTGCCCAACTAGACTGAAGGCTCCATGGGGGTTCCATCCCCAACATCTGAAACTGGACCAAGGGCATACTTGGTGCTTGATTGAAAGGAATGGCCCTGACCAAGCCTGACTGTCCTCTTTGAGCTCGTTAGACTGGGAAGCCCAGACTCTGTGTGTATCCGATGGGTCAGGCATGTTGAGAACAGAACACCTAGTAAGCTGGTAGGTCTTCATCCTAGGGACAGATGATGCTGCTCCTCTGAGAAACAGGATCTTACCTTCTGGATCCACCCAGAGGGGACCTTGCCCTTGAAGGTGATGGCAGTCAACAAAGAAGCACATGTTGAAATCCACCAGTTAGACAGCGTTTGGAACAGTTCTGGGGACACATAATCCTCCCCTGGAGACTTGATGGCCTTGAGCTTCTAAGTCACCTAGGATATTAGGAAGTTTCTCCAAGGTCCAGAGAGCAGCCCGGGGAAGCTGATGACATGGACTTCCTTTGGCAAAATGGCAAAGGTCCTGTCTCATTCACCAGCCTCACAGGGAGCGGGGTGGGGAACAAGTGAGGAGCACCTGATATATGCACTGTCTTCATGTTCTTTATTCTTTCCACTTATGATACTGAACCTCATTGTCAGACCTAAGACACAAGCCCTGTTCCTCTCACACAGACCATGTCCACTCCAAGAAAGTGTGTCTAGAGCAGGGGTCCTCTACAAGGGCAGTGTTAGCCGCCCCACCCCCAGGGCATGTTTGGCCACGTCCAGAGGCATTTTGGGTGGTCAGAGCTGGAGGGAGGATGCGCTGGCAGCTAGTCGGTAGAAGCTAGGAAGCTTGATCCTCCAGAGCATGGACAGCCCCTCGCATGAAAAATTAATCAGTCCCAAATGTCAGTAGAGCTCAGTTGAGAAACCCTGAGTTGGAGGATGCAGGGTGTGTATGAAACATGCCCTGAGCCTCCTGCTGCATGGGACGGTGTGGCAACGGGACCCCAGCCGACTGGGTCTGAGGCCTGGATCCTCTCTGAGTGCCTGTGCATCCTTGGGCAAGTGAAGCTTCCCCTCTGAGCCTCAGCCACCTTGACTAGAAAATGGGGAAGACAACACCCATCGCTATAAGTTGCAGAAAGATTAAATGAGATAATATTTAGAAGGGGTCAACTCAGTTCTTTGTGAAAAGAGCTCGTGGAATGGGGGCTGTGCTGGGTTGAATAGTCCCCACCTCACCCCCATTCACGTCCAACCAGAATCTCAACCCGTGACTTTATTTGAAAATAAGGCTTCCCAAGTGTCACAGTAGTAAAGAACCCACCTGCCAATGCAGGAGACTCAAGAGACTCAGGTTTGATCCCTGAATCAGGAAGATTCCCCTGGAGAAGGAAATGGCAACCCCCTCCAGTATTCTGGCCTGGGAAATCCCAAGAACAGAGGAGCCTCTTGGGTTATAGTCCGTGGGCTCACAAACAGTTCCACATGACTGAGCAGCGACTGCAAAGGTCTTTGCAGATGTAATTAGTTAAACTACGATGAGGTCACGCTGAATTAGGGTGGGGCCAGAATCCAATGACTGATGTCCTTGTAAAAGAAAGGAGGACACATTCAGACATGTGGGCACTAGGGAGACCCCTTCGGAGAGAGACCAGATGGAGACAGAGGTGGAGATTGGAGTGATGCAGCTATAAGCCACGGAGCACCGAGGGTCGTGGCTGCCCCTCACTCCAGGAGAGAGCCTGGAGCAGGTGTCGCTGGGGCTGTGGGAGGAACGAACCCCACTGGCACCTTGACTTCAGACCTCGGGCTTCCTGAAACTGTGAGAGAATAAATTTCGGCTACCTTAAGCCCCTAAGTGTGTGGCTCTATTTTACAGCAGCTCCAGAAGGTTCATCCGGGGCTGCAGCCATCCTGCGGCTGTGACCGACGTTACCTGGAGGGGCAGCTTCAGTGCACACAGATGTCTCACCCCCCTGAGGGCACGCACCTGTATGCAGCTGGAAGGCCCAGGCTGAGTCTGGAGTGGGAAGGTTTTCTCCACGGATGGGGAGAGTGTATCTCTAGACATCCAGTCATGTCTGGGAGTCACTGGTGGTCCTCAGTGTATACCATCGGTGTCACCTGTGTGCGCCAACCCAGGGTGGACATACAAGGTGGTGATGGCTGGCCCTGGCGTGATGTGTGTATCAGCACAGCTCGCCACGTGTGTCCAAGGAAAGGCGGACAAATTTGGAGGATGCAGACAGAGCCCATGGCACACTCGTGTGCGCACACGGCGGGAATACCAGGTGCGGCCCACCCACTGCGTCCCCCACACACCAACCATCTTGAGGACACAGGACAGGTCTGAGGCACCCAGGCGCATGCGCAGCCAGCCGTGGCTACCCGTGGCATGGGAGGATGTCTGCCCGTGGAGATGGCTCCGAGGAACTCAGAGTAGCTATGGCACATGGAAAGCAGAGAAGGAGGAAAATCCATTTGGGGCCAAGAGCTCTGTCTGAACTTTGTCCTTTTCTCAAGCAAAAGAAAATATTATTTCACCCTCTAAAGAACCACACATAATAACAGGCGAAATGTCAAGACCAATGTTGATATAAACCCCCAAGGAAAACAAACATCTCTGTACCTTCTCCGCGGCCTCCCCACCTCACCCTGCTCAGCTAGTTTAAACAGATCTAGCGGTGGGCAGAGGGGAGGCGGGGGAGAGCCGGGCTGGCTAGGAGCTGCGAGGGAAACAGGGTCTCTCCAGGACCAGGAGCTGTCTGGGCGAGCCTGGCCTGAGGGGACACACAGACCAGACCAGCCATTAAGAAGTCATCCTGATTCCAAGTCCCGGTGTCCCTCGCTGGCTGTGTGATATTGGGCAAGTAGCCTGACCTCTCTGAACCTGAGGTTCCTCTTTGGCAAATGGAGAGGATGGCATGGGATCATGCAGTAGGGCACCAAGGATGGCATTTTATGGTCATTACCCTCTAGCAGGCCAAGTGTCTCCTGAAGTTGTCACCAGGGAGACCCCCAAGGTGGCATGAAAAACCATGTCCTGACCACCTAGTAGGTGCCAGCACCACTGAAGCAGCCCTACGGCAATCACTCACTGAATCCATGCAGTAATCCCCATGTGGAGATGACCATCAAGCTGCAAGAGGCAGAACAGGTTTGAAGAGGTGAAGGGACTTAACCAAAGTCACACAGCTGGGAAGAGGTGTTGAAATTTCAAGCCAGATCCGCTTGGCTCCAAGAACCCAGGCAGGGCTCAACCATGAAGCTGAAAGGCCCAGTTCTAGCCCCAGAATTTGTGGAACTCTCTGCACCCCAGGATGTATGTTGTGGGGTGTTGGATTTTACTGCCCAAGAGACCCTCCCCCGCTAAGTTTGGCTCTGGATTGAAACCTCAATTCATCAGCCTCTGCCTATTGGTCCTCCAAGCCCCACCCAGGTGATCTTCTAAACATTCAGTCTAGCTTTTCTTTTTATTTGCTTTTCTGAATTGGAAGCAATCTGACAAATATTCATTGAGCTCTTTCTCTATGCCAGACCCTGGACTGAGCACTAAGGACCCAGAGTTAAATTCTCCCTGAGCCCATCCCTTGAGAAACTCCCCATCGAGTAGGGGTGGGGTGGGGTGAGGGAGACAGACAGATGTAACAAGACTATTACAGTATATACTAAGTACTCACTTTCATGGTGACTGTATAACCCTTAATAGGACCGTAGAGAAGGGGCACCTGAGACATCTAGGAGGGTCAAAGGGAAGTGGCATCTGAGAGAAGACTTGAAAAGGAACAGTAGTTTGCCTGGAGAATCAGAGAGGAAGAGTTTTCAAGACAGAGAGAATAGCGCATGTAAAATTGTGGGTCCAGCAAAGCCTCAAGAGATGGGGATTGGCACGCAGTCCGTGTTGATACCGAGTGTGGAGACTGGCAAGAAAGGGTAGTAAGCTGATCCAAGATGCCCCAAAAAGAAAGCAGGGTGGGGAGGCTGTCAGGGGCCATGTCATGGGAAGTTTTATTGAGGTGGATTTTATTTCAAGAACAACAAGGAGCCATTGAAGGGACATAACCAGATCAAATTTTCATTGGAGAAAAATGACTCTGTGTACAGTGGGGAGAAGGCTTCCCTGGTGACTCAGTGGTAAAGAATCTACTGCCAATGCAGGACACGTAGGTTCGATCCCTAGGTCAGGAAGATCCCCTGAAGAAGGAAATGGCAACCCACTTTAGTGTTCTTGTCTGGGAAATCCCATGGACAGAGGAGCCTGGTGGGCTACAGTCCATGGGGTCTCAAACAGTCGGACACAACTCAGTGACTAAACAACAGCAGTGGGGAGACGAGTTCGGAGGAGCAGGGCTGGAGATGGGAGAGCAGTGAGGAGGCAAGAGAATACGGCAGCCTGAATGAGGGCAGTGGGCCGGGGATGTGAAGGAAGATGGGGAAAGAGGATGTACAGGAGATGGAAATGACAGGACCTGTTACCCAACCTGGAGCAGGAGTGACTAGAGGAGAAGACGGAAGGATCTACAGGATGCTCCGATTTCACACCTGGGTGGAGGCTGACGGTGAGGCCCCCTGTTGAAATGGGCAGCCCCGGGGAAAGCCCACTAGGTGTTCTAGTGGGGATGTGCTGAGTCTGCAGGGCCAGCGGGATGTCCCAGCGAAGACAGCAGGGCACCAGGAGGCAGTTGGCTCTGTGGGTAGGAGCGAAGCTGGAACTGGGGGTTTGGACAGCATCTCAGTGGTCCTGGGAGCTGAGGTCCCCCAGTGAGGGTGGGCCATGCTGGGAAAGCTGTGGGTGCACCAACATGCAGGAGAGGGAGCAAAGGGAGAGATGCCAAGAAGTAGCTGGAGAAGAGGCAGTGGTGAACCAGAGGAGAGAGAGGTTAAGGGTGTAAGACGAAGACGAAAACCTGGACAAGTGGACCGGATGACCAAGGGGTCAGAGGCAGTCTCACCCAGAGCCATTTCAGGGGAGACATGGGAGCAGAGTGCCGAGAGCTAAGGGGTGGATGGGGGTGAAGAGGCAGACATACAGGAGGCCATACACTGGTCTTGCAAAAGCTTGGCCGGAGATGGAAACTGAGACCAAAGGTGGTCTAGCTAGCAGGAGCCTCCAGGTCAAGGGAGGGTTTTTATTTCAAAACGGGCCAGTTGAAGAGCTGCTGGAGTTTGAGTCACTGCTGACGGGTTACTGGAGGCAAGGGGGTCCCTGCGGAGAAGACCAGGGTTGAGGTCTGGAGGCCTTGGTAGGGGAGGGGGGTCCTGACTTGAGACTGAGGGACAGAAGTGATAAGCTGGAGGGTCAACCTGGAGCAGGCAGAGAGAGAAGAGGCGTGACACCAGGCTGAGGGTGCTCATCAAGGGCAGGCCGAGGACTCCAGCAGGGCTGGAGAGTCCGGGGCTTCTGGACGCAGCCTGATCTGGGTTGGGCTTCCCAGTCCTGTCACCCACCAGCAATGCAACCCCACGGTACAACCCCCCCCAACACACACTGCTGCTCCCTCTTCCCTGAGACCCGGGTAGCAGCCCCACAGGAACACATGCACGAAAGGCATTCAGCCACGGGACCCGGCGAGCAGAGGACCTGGATAAATGTGAGCGAATAAGAATAATAAATAATGCGGAGCCATCGAGGGGTTTTGAAGCCGGGAAGTGACAAGGTCAAATCTGTATTTTAGAAAGACCCCGCTGGAGGAGGAGGTAGCCTTGGGGAGAAACTAAAAGGTCGTGCACTTCTCGAGGTATTTCTCTGAAGTCTGTGGGAAGTTTGTAGTGTCAGGTTAAGGATTTTATTGGTTCCATGTTTGGTTTTTGATTCGGCTGCTTCCTCGGATCCTCACACGTCAGATGCCGGTCTTACTGGCGGGGCTGCTGAGTTGGGTCTATCTGGGGCTCTGAGTTGTATTTCAGGGATGAAATGAAGGGGCAGGAAAAGTAAATACAGAAAAATAAATAACAGGGAGGGTGGGTTTGGGGGAGGGGGAGCTCGGTGGTCCCCCCCATTCAGAGGATGCCGTGGCAGGGTGAGGGGTGCCGGCCCAGCCGGGAAGAGGCTGGGAAGGTGACTCCTCGTGAAATTCCTGGTCGGCATCCAGGATTCACACGGGTTAGCTGCCCTCACACCCCTCACAGCCTCGTCAGGAAAAGCTTCCATTTAGGAACAGCATGGACCCATCTTGTAGGAGACTCCTGGGCCCACGCTGAGCCCCGGGGGGTTAGAACTGGGTGAGACGTAGCAATAACAACAGCATTCACAGCGGCTGTTATTGCGTTCTCACTTGTCATCCGGCCGCACGGCTCTCTGATGAGACGGATGCTGTTATCTGTCCCATGACACGGAGGAGATGGGGGCTCGGGGAATGCTGTTTGCCAGAGGCCTGGGACTGGATTTGAGCCCCTTGGAGGAGACGCCCACCCTCTTTTCCATCCTGCTCCAGGGACCCCGGCCTGTGTGAAGCCCCAGGGAGGCTATTTTTTTCTCTGCCAGTCACTCAGGCACAAAGTAGAAAGAGCCCAGGGAAGCGGGTGGCCTCCCCTTCCAGCACCCTGCTAGCCTGCTGTGTGACCTTGGGCAAGTGCCTTCCCTCTCTGAACCTTGGCGGCCTCCTCCTCAGCCCAGGCTGACTTGGCGTCCTGTCTTGGTGGGGGGTGGGGGTGAAGGTCTCCCTGGATCCCGCCTGCCTTGGGCCCAGCACATAGTAGGCGCTCCACAGAGGCCCGAGCCCTCTTCCAGGGCTTCCCTGTCAGGGCCGATCATGTCCATGGAATCCACACTGTGAAAATAAACATGAACTCAAGTGGCCCCGGTCTCCGTGGCAGCCAAGGGGAAGCTCGGTCCCCAGCCTGGGTCTGTTCTGGGCAAGAACAAAAGTTTCCCTGTGAAGTTGCCCCCACCCCCGCTTCCCTTCTGGAGCCAGCTGGGATAGCAGGACGGGCGGGGGGAGGGGGCCCGGCCAAGAGCAGCCCGAGAGCCCAGCTGCCTGTCAAAACCCAGCCTCCCTCCCCCGCCCAAGCCCATCCCAGCACACCCCCCCGGGGGGGCTCAGGTAGGTGAAGGGTCCCCAAACTCAGGAGCCCTAGGGGCAGAAAGCTGGGTCTGGTGGAGGATTTGAGGAAGAGAAGGTTCCCAGGGGTGGTCCTGGGGACAGAATGTGTGACACTGTAGAGTCCAGGGATGCAGGTGGGAGAAGCTGCACCCCTGCAAGCCTGCCCAGTTACTCTTGCACCGAGCACCATCCGGTCCGTGCCTCTCACAGCCCTTTGCCCCCCACCCCAGCCTCCCAGCTCAGAGCCTCTCCAACCAGGGGAAATGGCCAGTCCTGGAGGACCCGGCCGAACCAGCACAGAACTTGGCATCAGGGAGAGATGGCACAGATTCTGGCTCCATCCTAACCTGCGGTGAGACCTTGGGTGGGGACGGTGCTCTCTGAACCCCCGTCTCTGCCTCTGCATCACAGAATGGACTGGGGCCGAGCGGCAGCCGCATCCAAGTTCAGCAACACGCCTCTGCTCAGCAGCTGCTGTGCCCACCGGGGACCAGGCAGTGTCGTGGGGTGGATGTGGAGCTCACCCACTGGGGGTTCAGACGTGTGACATGCGACAGCCTGGGGGAACATGGGAGTGGGATGCCGGGAGGAGCAGAGGGCCCCAGAGAGAGGAAAAGAGCCAGACTCAACCCAGGGCTGGAGGAGCAGAGGGTGGCTTGGACAGGATATGGCTGCTGTGAGTCTCCGTGTGGCAATCCTAACACCCACGTGGACACAGCTCTCCTAACAATGGGATTGCTCCCCGAGGCGGGGGAAGAACTGTGTGGAAGGAAGCTTCACTTCACTCACTCTGCTCCTTCCTGGGCCCAGGCAGCGCTGCTGCAGGGCCCTCTAGCCAAACAAAAGCCGGAGGAACAACCTCCCCTTCCCTTCCCAGGTCATCAGGGCGCGAGAAGGCAGGGAGCAGCATGTCTGCGTGGTCAGGGGCCACGGGGGCGAACTTTGCTCAGCAGGGCTATGACATAGGTGAGGGAGGGCGGGGAGCTGTCAAATGACAACCAGGACTTGCATGCATTGTGTCTCAATAATGCTGTTGGAAAAAACATAATTGTGATTGCTCACAATTTTTTATAGTTTATAGAAAGACAGGTGATTTGGGTTTTTTTTTTTAATATACATTTATTCGTTTATTTTTGACTGCACTGGGTCTTCGTTGCGCCGAGTGGGCTTTCTCCATCTGCTGTGTATGTCCTTCAGTTGTTGCAGAGCATGGGCTCAGTAGTCATGGCTCATGGTCTTAGTTGCCCCTCGGCATGTGGGATCTTCTGGGACCAGGGATCAAACCATGTCCCCCACATTGGCAGGTGGATTCTTAACCACTGGCCCACCAGGGAAGTCCTAACTTTTGTATTTTGATGTAGTATCTTGCAACCTTACTAAACTCACTTATTAGTTCTAGCAGCATTTTTTGTAGATGACACTGGATTTTTCTACATAGATGATCATGTCATCTGCAAGCAAATCAATGCTATGTTTTCTTTTCAAAATAAAATGACAACCAGGACTTACCTGTGGGTGCACGTTCCACACCCCTCGGGGTCTCCCTGAAATACCTCGAAGGATAGGGCCCTGCAAGGTGCAAGGTCTCCTGAGTGAAGAGACTGATGCTGAGAACTAGCAAGATCCTGGTTAGTGCCATCCTAGGCCGATGAAATCAGACTCTCCGAGATCACGTTCTCTGCCCTCTAGGGGTATCATGAGAAGTCATGACGTCAGAGCTGTAAAAGCGTCTGATGCAGGGAAGACTGGGAGCCCACAGAACTGGGATCCTTGCCATCTGGAAAAGAAAGTCACGTGTTTGATAACATTACTGTGGGCTCAGTGTTTGTATCCCCACCCAGATTCTATGTTAAAGCCCAATCCCCAACATGATGGTATTTGAAGTTGGAACTTTTCAGGGAGGTGATTAGATCATGAGGGCTCCACCCTTCCAAACGGGATTAGTGTCCACGAAAGAGAGACCCCAGAGAGTTCCTTCACCCCTGCCACCATGTGAGGACACAGGTTTGGCTATAAATCAGGAAGAGAATCCCATCCCCAGACACCAAATCCACTGATCTTGGACTGCTCAGCCTCCAGAACTATAAGAAATAAATTTCTGTTGTTTATAAGCCACCCAGACTCTGTTATAGCAGCCTGAAAACACTAAGCCATGTTTTAATCAAAAACTAAACATTCCAATAAAAATTACAAGGTAGGTTTTTAAATCTGCAAAACTTTTGATTGTGCGATCTTAGTCTTAGAAACTGATCATGAGAAAATTATGAAATGTAAAAAAATACAGGTTAACTAATTGACAGATGATGAAAAATGCTATCACAATGTCAATTTCTACAAAAATAACTTGGAGATAATCTGAATATTCAACAACAATATAGAATGCTATGCAGCTGTGCTGCTGAGATATACTTTTGTGATGTGTTTGATTTCTGAGTGCAATAGGTTACAATACAGTTTTAGAGAAAAATCTCATTTTGCTTTATGTATGTGCATGCTAAGTCACTTCAGTTGTGTCCAACTCTTTGTGACGCTATGAACCACAGCCTGCCAGGCTACTCTGTCCATGAGATTCTCCAGGCAAGAAAACTGGAGTGGGTAGTCATTCCCTTCTCCAGGGGATCTTCCCGACCCAGGGATCGAACCCGTGTCTCTTCCGTCTCCTTCATTGGCAGGCGGATTCTTTACCACTAGTGCCACCTGGGAAGACTTTATATATGTCTCTCAGTTTCAATTCAGTCACTCAGTCATATCTGACTCTTTGCAACCCCACATACTTTATATATGTATATACATATACATATATATATAGGAAATGTCCGGAAGAAAAATATTTAGCTGATTATTCCTAAGAGGTGAAATTAGGAATAATGGAATAATGTACGCTTTTTTCTCTGACATTTTTTGCTTTTTCTGAATTTTCTTGCTTTTCTACAAAGTTATAATGACAACAATATAAACGACTACCATTTATTAAGCATGTACTTTGTTCCACACTGCACTGAGGGCTTTCTATATGTTTCCTTACTTAATCCTCAACAACAATTCTGCGAGACAGGTACTAATCTTTACTAGGAAGTGTTCTTTCAATTGAAAGTGACAAAATACCCAACTCAAAAGGGCTTCCCAGGTGGCTCAGTGGGTGAAGAGTCCACCTGCCCATGCAGGAGACCCAGGAGATGTGTGTTCAATCCCTGGGTTGGGAAGATCCCCTGGAGCAGGAAATGGCAACCGACTCCAGTATTCCTGCCTGGAAAATTCCAAGGACAGAGGAGCCTGGCAAGCTATAGTCCATAGTGTTGAAAAAAGTAGGACACAACTGAGTGATGGGGCACATATGCACACCCAACTCAAACTGGTTTAAGCCAAGAAAGAGGATCAATTCACTTGGAATTGTCAAGTGTCAATGGAAAAATCATGATTGACTTCAAGCAGGGACTCAAAAGTTGCCCACAACTGGTGTCTCTTGGCTCTGCTCCCCTGAAGCATACTCCCATTTGGGAGCAAGATGGCTTCGTAGCAGGGGCCAGTCACACCCTCACAACTGCAAGGCTTTATGCAAAAGAAGTGGTTGACCAAAACCCTAAGGAATACTCCATTGGAATGGCATGGATCCACATGACCACCCACCAACCCGTCTCTGTGGTCAGGTGATGGGTGCACTGGGTGGCTTAAGCCCAGGTCATGTGCCCCAGGGAGTGAAATCACAGTTCAGAGTAGAACAGAATTGGTTCTCTCAAAGCAAAAGCACAGAGTAGTAGATGGTGGATGGGAGGGGGAAAAGCTTTCCACTGCAATTATCATCTCCAACTTACTAAAGAAACTGCAGCTCAGAGATCGGAAATAGTTTGTTCAAAATGGTACAGATAGGGTAATCCCCTGGCGGCCCAGTGGTTAGGACTCTACTTTTCCACTACAGGAGGCACAGGTCTAGAAACTAAGATACCCCAAGCCCACAAGCCACCCACATGGCCAAAAAAAAAAAAAAAAAAAATCTCAAAATGACACAGATAGTAAGTAAGGAGGCAGGGCTCATTGTCTAGTTCCAAAGACTGGAAACTTAGTTACTATGCGATATTGCCTTCCAGGATTACTTGTGTAGTTTTTTGATGAACTTAGAAACAAAAGAAAGTCATAATTCCCCCATCAGTGGGTTCAGGGTGCCTGGCTGCTTAAGGTCAGGGTGGTGTCAGAGTGCACCTGAGACACACGTGCCCAATGCTTCCTTCCAAGATGGTGATCATCCAGTTGCTTCGCATCCTTCCATCAAGATGAGCTGTCAAGGGCAACCCTGACACCAGAGAATGGCCAGTGCAGGTTGGAAAAAAAGAGAAGACCCTCCAAACACAAGTTATAATAATAATATCTGCTATTTATTGATGGCTTATCCTGGGCCAGGCATTGTGCTCTTGTGTCCTCCTGACCCCCGGTGGATGCGGGAGCAGGTGCTGCCCTGGGTTACAGATGAGGGAACGGAAGCACAGAGAGGAGAAGCTCTTTGCTGAGATCACACAGCCATCTCAGGAGGAGCCGGCTGAGAGTGAGTCTGACTCCAGAGCCAGCCCCTAACCACACACTTGGATGCCAGCATCACAGCTCCTCACCAGCCAGGAGAGAATTTTAGTGGTACCTACAGAGATCAGAACTGTAGAGAGTGAATGTGTTGATAACAACCCTGAGCCATGTAGGAGCCAAGCAAGGCTGATGCCTCCAGCTGATTTCTCGAGGCATTTCCCTGGGCCTTTGTGGGGGAAAGGTTGTGCAGTCAAGGCTGAGGCCCGGTACCCTGCTTAGACACCTGCTTAATAGTCTTCCCATTATGATATCCACCTTACTCTTGAGTTTATAATTATTTTATGTGGTAAAGCAAGTCATCACTGGTGAAAATAAATCGAACCTCTAAGTAGACACTTAAGTCTGAAAAGATGTTCAATTAAGGAAATGTTCATGGTACATTGTTAGTGATTTTTTAATGCAAACTACAGAGCTATTTACATATATAGAAAAGATCCAAATGCTGTTTCTTAAACAAAGATATCCATACATAAAAAAGACCAAAGGAATAAACAGAAAGACTAACTCCGGGGGCTAGTATTATGGATTATTTTTATATTCTCATTTGTGCTTTTCTATAGTTTCTAAATTTTCTATAATTTTCTAATAGTAATAAAGTATATTATATCCATAATTTAAAAGTTATTAAATTTTTAACAAAGGTTTCTGAGTAGAAGAGACATAAGACTTCCATAACAACCTCAAGCTTTGTTCTTTCAGCCTCCTTTGTTTATTTATTTATTCATTCAACAATCATCACTGGCTTCTGCTGTGTGGGGCTCTCGCTTTGAGTGGAGCAGACAGAGGCCCTTGAGGCGCTTCCTGTGCAGTGGGTGGAAAGACAGACAAACAAATGCTCAGACACGAATGATACCCTAGATGTGAGCCCTGTGAGGACAGGAATCTGCCTGGGTCATCTCTGCATCTCAGTACCTGGGATGGAGTCTGAAACAGAGTAAGGAGCTTTGTAAATTCTTACGAACAAATGGGTGAAGTCAGGGAGACAGGAGTTCAAATCCTAGTTCATTAAGTTCCAGTTTCCACTTCTGCAAAATTGGGGGATAACAACTACTTCCTGGGATTATTTGAAGGCTCCACTAACATGCAGGCATCTTTTTATACAAAACTGGAAATAACAGTGGGCCCTCAACAAAGAACAGAAATAATATATTTCTAGGTAGATGGATTCTGACAGTGTACAAAGTCTGCAAAAAGCCGACTCACTGGAAAAGACCCCAAGGCTGCGAAAGACTGAGGGCAGGAGGAGAAGAGGGCGACAAAAGGATGAGATGGTCGGACGGCATCACCGATTCAAGGGCCCTGAACTTGGGCAAACTCCAGGAGACAGGGAGGCACAGGGAAGCCTAGCATGCTGCAGTTCATGGGGTAGTGAAGAGTCAGATACAACTTGGCGACTGAACACCAACAATAACAACACGAAGTCTTGGGTCAGCAAGTATCTGGAACTTGACTAGAAGAAATTGGGTTTAAAATTTGGAGAAGAGTGTGTAGACTATACTCTTATCTATCTAAGCAAAGAGGAGGCATTGTATTTTTAAATGAAAGGATAAACTAAAATCTTGAAGCAGCAAAAGTTACCAAACAGGAGAGGAACAGCATAGAGAAGCAGAGGCAGAAGGTAGACTACGTGTAACATTGCATGATTTGTGAACCTGACTTGGAAACCAGGCAAATATTTTACATAATCATGTGTTCAATGTTTGGAAAAGGAATTCCAAATAACAAAAGCAAAACAAAGAAACAAAAAGCTAACTTATGGCAAGTTGGTGATGAAGCCATGGACAGGAATTCTTCCAAATGACTAAAACACAGTACTTTGGACTGTCCATCCCTAATAAGATATTCCCTGAAGGCAAAGCAAAAATAAACTGCAAAAGACAAAAACACAGTAATTGCATTGTGGGTGGTACTGGTATTCTCATCTGAGAGTGTTATCTGGAAAGCTCATGTGTGCCCAGTTGTGTTTGACTGTTTGAGACCTCATGGACTGTAGCCCACCAGGCCTCTCTGTCCATGGAATTTTCCAGGCAAGAATACTGGAGTGGGCTGTCGTTTCCTACTCCAGGGGATCTACCTGACCCAGGGATCGAACCTACACTCTCTTGTATCTCCTGCATTGGCAGGCAGACTCTTTACCACTAGTGCCACCAGGAAAGTCCATTATGTGAAATAGGACTCAGTAAACGAGTGCATCTTTCACTGGGAACTGGGAAGAAAGGACACACAGCATGGGAAAAAGGATATGTAGATGTAAAATGAATGAGGCTAAGTAAAAACACTGCCCCCTGACTTCGAATGAGAAGTGTCAATATGAATTCATATTTTGAAAATAAATGAATGGATTTTATTTATTTTTTTTAGCAATTTTAGGTTTACAGAAAAATTGAGCAGAAAGTACAAGACTTCCCATATACCGCTGCATCTCTCCCTCCTCTCAATGTCCCCCATTATTAACATCGGGCATGAGTGGGGTACACTTGCTACAGTTGATGCGCCAATATTGATACATAATTATGACCCAAGGTTCATAGCTGATATTAGGGTTCACTCTAGGTGCTGCACTTTTTTTTTTTTTTTTAAGAACCATTTATTGTCTTTTAATCAGAAGTATTTCATTTGTTTATTTATGGCTGTGCTGAGTCTTTGTCGCCATGTGGCTTTTCTCTGGTTGTGGTCCAGGGGCTTCTCACTGCGGGGGCTTCTCTTGTCGCAGTGCATGGGCTCAGTAGTTGCAGCATATGGGTTTAGTTGCCCCAAGGCACATGGGATCTTCCTGGACCGGAGATCGAATACGTGTCTCCTGCATTGGCAGGTAGATTCTTAACCACTGGACCACCAGGGAAGTCCCTAGGTGCTGCATATTTTAAGGATTTTGACAAATGTATAATGACACATATCCATCATTGTAGAATCATTCAGAATAGTTTCAGTGCCCTAAAAATGCCCTGTGTTCTTCCCATTCTTCCTTCTCCCCCACCAGCTCCTGGCAACCACAGATCTAGTTGTCTCCACGGTTTTGCCTTTCCCAAAATATCATATAGTTGGAATCATATGGTGTGTAGCCTTTTCAGATTGACTACTGTCACCTAGCAATATGCATTTAAGGTTCCTTTATGTCTTTCCATGGCTTGATACCTTATTATTATTATTATTTTTTTTTGCGCTGAATAGCATTCCATTGTGTGGATGTTCTACAGTTTGTTTATCCATTCACCTTCTAAAGGACACCTTTGTTGCTTCCAAGTTTTGGCAGTTATGACTCACAGTGTATACTACCTTTAAAAAACAAATGTATTTTCTAGCTCTGTCTACTGAAAATGCCCAGAAACAATGACCAGTCCAATGGTGCTAAGTATTACTTAAACCTTAGCTGTAGTCTCTAAATGCCACTCCCCACTCAAAGAAACCAGGGTTCCTTGGAGAAATGGTTGATTTCTGGTCTGGGCAGAAAATGTCCAAGGCAAATCCGGGAAACTAGGGTATCTTGCTGTTCCAGAAAGCAAGAAAGTATCAGAGTCTACTAAGGTTAAAAGACTGCAGGAGCGAACCTAAAGAGCTTCACTCTGGCCGAGGGGGAATCATTTGAGTATCTTAAGAATAATCATTGCAGAGGATTAAAACACACCAAGTAACATTAAATTTCTATGTTCATAATGATTCTAAAAAAAAACTCCATTAAAAAATAACTTCAAGGATGTCAGGAAACCAACTTATTATTTGAGCACTGTTAAAGAGTCAAGTACTTTGTACCATCTGCATTATATGTATGAAGGATATTGTATTGTACCTTGGGGTAACTAAAGAGTTGAAGAAGAAAGTTTCTCTTTTATAAGGCTTCTAGCTAATAAATGAAGAAGGAAGACAGAATTAGAATATCATCCTTTGGCAATCGCTAATGAAAGAATGAACTTGGGCGGTGAACATCCATGAACTGCTAACTTCACAGAAACAGAGATCACAAGATATTATGGGCCACCTGATGAAAGGATGCAATACCTCCTGTGAGGTATTGTGGCCAAAAATCGAACCTGAATCTGATCAAGCCTTAGATCTAATTACAGGAAATACAGAGGACAGAGGAACATGTTAAAGGACCCCACAGGAATACAATTCAGATTGAAGGAAACTCTACAGGACAACCAGGTTCCTTCAACAAATAAACGACAAGGGCAGAGAGGGAGGGAAGGGGGATGGGGAGGGGACTATAGATTAAAAGGGACTTAAGAGACACCTATGGTCTTTTTCACTAGGTGCAAAAAAGCATTCGTGAGACAGTCAAGGAAATGTAAACAATGACTAGGTATGTGTGATGATAATAATTTCTCTAGCTGTGATAGTGGTATTATGGCTATAATCTCTTTTTTTAAAAAAGATTTTTTTTATTTTTAGACATTTTATGTTGGAGTGTAGCTGATTAACAATGTTGTGATAGCTTCAGATGCACAGCAGAGTGCCCACCATACACATGTGTTGCACATGCAAAGATATACGTATCCATTCTCCCCCATACTCCTCTCCCATCCCAGGCTGCCACATAATACGGAGCAGAGTTTCCTGTGCTATACAGTAGGTCCTTGTTGGTTATCCATTTTTTTAAACTTTTTATTTTGTCTTGGGGTATAGCTGATTAGCAGGCTTCCCTGGGGGTTCAGTGGTAAAGAGCCCGTCTGCAATGCAGGAGATGCAGGAGACCCAGGTTCGATCCAGGAGACCCAGGTTCGATCCTTGGGTCGGGAAGATCCCCTGGAGGAAGGCATGGCAACCCACTCCAGTATTCTTGCCAGGAGAATCCCATGGAGAGAGGAGCCTGGTGGGCTACAGTCCATGGGGTCACAAAGAGTCAGGCATGACTGAGCATGCACACATAGCCAATTTGTACACTCATGGCTGATTCATGTCAATGGATGGCAAAAACCACTACAGCATTTTAAAGTAATTAGCCTCCAATTAAAATAAATAAAAATTAAATTAAAAAAACAATGTTGTGATGTTGTGATAGCTTCAGGTGAACAGTGAAGGGACTCAGCCATACACATACATGTAACCATTCTCCGCCAAACCCGCCTCCCATCCAGGCTGCCACATAACATGGAGCAGAGTTTCCTGTGCTAAACAGTAGGTCCATGTGCTATATGGTAGGTCCTTGTTGGTTATCCTTTTAAATATGGCAGTGTATACATGTCCATCCCAAACTCCCCATCTCTTCCCACCACCCTTCCCCCCCATAACAATAAATTCATTCTCTGAGTCTGTGAGTCTGTTTCTGTTCTGAAAATAAGTTCATTTTTATCATTTCTTTTTCAGATTCTGCATATAAGGGATATCATAGGATATTTCTCTTTCTCTGTCTGACCTATTTCACTCAGTATGACTGTATCTAGGCCCATCCGTGTTGCTGTAAATGGTATTATTTCATTCTTTTTAATGGCCGAGTAACAGTCCATTATATGTAAGAACCACATCTTCCTTCTCCATTCCTCTGTCAAAGAAAATTTTTCTTATCTTTTAGAAGGATATAACCAAATTGCTATGGTTGAGATGTTAAAGGGTCTGGGAGTGTCTTCAAAATAGCCCACTGGGATAGAGGAACTGGGGTAGAAAATAGATAAAACAGACTGGGCATGAGTTATAATTGTCGAAGCTGGGTGATAGGTATATTATTCTCTCGACTTTTATGTATGCTTGAAATTTTCCATAATAAAAAAACAAGCTTACCAAAAATAAAAATATTAGCTTCTTTTAACAAAACAAGAGGTAATCCAGAGTCTCCTGTGCCTCTGATGTTTTTTATGTTGTCACCTCTTTGTGTGAAACTGACCTGAGTGGTAACTTTCTTCCCTTTTATCTTCCAAGTGTCTGATGGTGAGTTGGTTCTAACCTGCCTGAGCAGAAGTGAGGAGGAACCTCCTGTGATGCCCCCTTCCCGTATCAGCCTGCACCCTGGGGGTGGACCACCAACCAGCAGGCAGAGGGAACCAAGCCAAGTGTGGGTCCCAGCCCTGCAGCCAACTCTGCATAAGTGAGATAGGAGGATTTTAACCACCACCAGCGCCTGAACAGGTTCCTCTCTGGGTCACCTACAGTGCTGGGCACTCACAGCCTGGCACAGGATGAATAAAAGCAGAATCATGTAGTGATTAAGAGCTCAGGTTCTGAAACATAGGTTCAAATCCCAGCCCTCCCAGCATGTGTCTTCACCTGCCTGAGCCTCAATTTCTCCATCTGTAGATGGGGAACAATATGAGCCTCTTCCTCGCAAGGCTGGTGTGTGGATTCCATGTAAGAATGTGTCTAAAGCAATGAATTCAGTGCTAGGCTGGAGTGACTCATGACAAATGGTGGTTATTCCTGCTGCCTATTATTGCCACTATTTTATATTAATTATTCTATAGCTAGAATATAAAGTAAGGCTCCCCCCACCAAATTATTCCTTATATTTGCCTCTTTCCAAAGCATGGTGTATTACGGGTCATTCTCTCAAGTATTTCATTTTACCAACAGTGTGTTGTTTGGAGAAGACACATTGGCCTGAAATCACCTCACTGGGTGCTCATTTTGGATGTTAATCGCAGTAAGCTGACAAATGGGTTAAAAGAGATAAAGTAATTTCGTGTAGCTTTAGAATTTCTCCCAGGAGTGTGGCCTGGCATACATAGGGGTTGGATACTGTTGCAAACAAGCCTTTTACAATTCACTTTAAGATGCAATATAGCAGCTCTGCAGATTATGAATTTGTACCTACAAGGAGAGTAAGTATAACCTAGAGCCATAATATGTGGCCAATCAGTATTTGTGCCTGGCATAATTACCACACCAAGCATGAATTTGTCTGTCAAGCAACTTAGAGAAGTAGAGAGAGGTGCTCTGGAAAGTGATGCTGGACATTTTCAAAGGTGGCTTTGTAATGACAAAGGTCACAGACTCAAAAATGCAGGTGTAGCACAGGCAACAAAAGCAAAAATAGATACATTGAACCTCAAAATTGAAAATTTCTGTGTATCAAAGGACTTGATCAACAGTGAAAATGCAATCCACTGGATGTGAGAAATATTTTGCAAATCATATATTTGATAAGGGGTTAATATCCAGATAATATTAGGAGGAGAAGGGGGAGACAGAGGATGAGGTGGTTGGATGGCATCACTGACTCAACGGACAGCAAGCTCAAGGATATAGTAGAGGACAGAGGAGCCTGGCATGCTGCAGTCCATGGGGTCACGAAGACTCGGACACAACCGAGCAACTGAACAACAACAACAATAACTCAGCAACCCCTACCAAACAAGAGGAAGAGACTTGATAGCCATTTCTCCAAAGCAGATATACAAATGACCAATGAGCACATGAAAAAATGCTTAGCATTGCTATTCATTGTTATCACTGTTCAGTCACACTATCCATTAGGGACATATAAATCAAAAGTACCATGATACCACCTCACACCCATTAGGATGCTACTATCAAAAACAGACAACATGGAGAAATCGGAACCCTGGTGCACTGCTGGTGGAAATGTAAAACGGTGAAGCCACTGTGAAAAACAGTATGGCAGTTCCTAAAAATAATAATAATAGAATCACCATATGATACAGCAATTCCAATTCTGGGTCTATACCCAAAAGAATTGAAAGCAGGAATTTGAAGAGATATTTGTATACTCATGTTCGTAGCCACATCATTCACCTTAGCGAAGACGTGGAAGGAACTCAAGACAGATGAGAAATGGATAAACAAAATGTGGCACATACATGTACAATGGAATATCATTCAGTCTTAGGAAGGGATTTCTGACACATGCTATAACACAGATGAACCTCAAGGGCATTATGTTAAGTGGAATAAGCCATTTGTAAGTGGACAAATACATATGATTCCACCTAATGAGACACCTGCTGCTGCTGCTGCTAAGTCACTTCAGTCGTGTCCGACCCTGTGCAACCCCATAGACGGTAGCCCACCAGGCTCCCCCATCCCTGGGGTTCTCCAGGCAAGAACACTGGAGTGGGTTGCCATTTCCTTCTCCAATGCATGAAAGTGAAAGTGAAAGGGAAGTCGCTCAGTCGTGTCCGACTCTTAGCAGCCCCATGAACTGCAGCCTACCAGGCTCCTCCATCCATGGGATTTTCCAGGCAAGAGTACTGGAGTGGGGTGCCAATGAGATACCTAGAGGAGTCAAATTCATAAGAGACAGAACGTTGAATGCTGGTTACCAAGGGAGTCAGAGAAGGAGAGAAGAAGAAATTGTTGTTTGATGGGGACAGAGTTTCAGTTCTGCAAGATGAAAAGATTTCTGGAAAAGGGTGATGGTGGCACAACCAACTGAATATACTTAAGGCCACTGTACACAAAAATAGTTAAGACAGTAAATTTTCACACAATTAAAAATAATAATAAAAAAGGAAGAAAGTCAAGTGAAGAGTCTCAAATTACACTATCTCACAAACTGTAAGAAAAAGCAATATTTATATTTATTATTGCTTCTTAACCCATTTACTAGGCTACTGCTATAAACATCCAAAATTATAATAAAAATTTTGATTATAATTTTACAGATAATACCAAACTCATAATATTAATATTTTAAGTAGCCATTTGAAAGTTTCATTGTCTTGAGCTCCTATACTTAAATTGGCCAAAAACATTGGAGGGTAATCTTCTCATTAGGCAAATGTGGAAGAAGTGGAAGCAGTGATGAATTTTATTTTCTTGGGCTCTAAAATCACTGCAGATGGTGACTGCAGCCATGAAATTAAAAGATGCTTGCTCCTTGGAAGAAAATCTATGACAAACATAGACAGCATATTAAAAAGCAGAGACATTACTTTGCCCAAAGTCCATATAGTCAAAGCTATGGTTTTTCCAGTAGTCATGTACAGATGTGAGAGTCGGACCTTTAAGAAGGCTGAGCACTGAAGAATTGATACTTTCGAATTGTGGTACTGGAGAAGACTCTTGAGAGCCCCTTGGACAGCAAGGAGATCCAACCAGTCAATCCTAAAGGAAATCAACCCTGAATATTCATTGGAAGGACTGATGCTGAAGCTGAAACTCCAATACTTTGGCCATCTGAGGCAAAGGGCTGACTCATTAGAAAAGACCTTGATGCTGGGAAAGATTGAGGGCAGGAGGAGAAGGGGACAACAGAGGATGATCACCGACTCAACGGACATAAATCTAAGCAAACTCAGGGAGATAGTGAAGGATAGGGAAGCCTGGCGTGCTGCAGTCCATGGGGTTGCAAAGTTCGGACATGAAGGAGCAACTGAACAACAACAAGGGTGCTCTCCATTCCTCTCACGTGTTCAGGGCACAATGGAACCACCTCCCATCACCGCCATCCCCTCAGCCTGGTTCTCCTTGAGCAGCCTGGACTGTTCTGGGCTCCCACATAGACTAGAACCTGGAGCTCAGGGCCCCAAGACTCCCACAAAGCCTTCTGTCTCCCCCATGGGGAGCTTCCTCAACACAGAGAACATTTATTGTCTAAAATGCTCTTGTTTGTGTTATGCTTCTTAATGTTCCTTTATTAAAAAGAAATGAGTTTCTGAAAGAAACGGTTGAAAACAGATTTTTTAAATTGCTCTTGTGCCCTAACACCCTGAAAATACAGTTTTCCTTTTGGGGGGGGTCCCCTCTGGGCTGTCACCCTCCAATTGCCCCCACAATGAGCTCCTTCCATGGGAATCTGGCCTCTGCTCAGCGCTGGCAGACAAAGGCCTGAGGCCCCAAGGCTGAAATCCTGATGGTCATCACCATGCTCTGGGTGCTTATGAAGGGGAACAGGCTCCTGGCTCCCTCTTCTCGTCCCCTTGCACTGCGTGAGACACCAGTGCACCCCTAGGAGTTGCCACTGTGGTTGCCATCAAGAAGCCTTAGGTAGGGACGTTCCCCACCAGTTCAGTGGTTAGGACTCTGTGCTTCCACTTCAAGGGTGATGGATTCGATCCCAGGTTGTGGAATGAAGAGCCTGCATGCTATATGGCCAGAGAACAAAAACAAAACCAATATCTAACCTATGTAACCAAAAGATCTCACTAAACAAACTCTACTTGGAAAAATAAAAATAAAAGAGTCCCCAGATATATCAACTATGTGTACTAAGTTGCTTCCGTCATGTCCGAGTCTTTGTGACCCCATGGACTGTAGCCCGTCAGGCTCCTCTGCCCATGGGATTCTCCAGGCAAGAATGCTAGAGTGGGTGGCAAAGCCCTCCTTCAGGTAATCTTCCCGATCCAGGGATCGAACCTGAGTCTCTTATGTCTCCTTCGGCGGCAGGCGGGTTCTTTACCACTAGCGCCACCTAGGAAGCCCATATCAACTATAGTGAAGTGAAAGTCGCTCAGCTGTGTCCGACTCTTTGCGACCCCATGGACTTAATCCATGGAATTCTCCAGGCCAGAATACTGTAGTGGGTAGCCTTTCCCTCCTCCAGGGGATCTTCCTGACCCAGGAATTGAACCAGGGTCTCCTGCATTACAAGTGGATTCTTTACCAACTGAGCTATGAGGGAAGCCCCATATCAACTATACCTCAATCTTAAAAATACTTTTTAATTTAAAAAAGAAAAAAAAAAGAATTCCTACAAACAGAGAACAGCCTATCCTTACCTCACCGTCTTCCATCCCCCATCCTCAGGCCTTTAAGCTCCTCCCCACCCCCAACTCTGCTGCCTCAGTTTCCCCAGACCATTCCACCCTCCCCTAGAATCTAGCAAGCCTGGGTCTCCATTTGCATTTTTTCCAACCTGGGTTGTGAGTCCAAGTTTTCTTCCCCTCCATCCTTAGGACTCCCTGGCAGAGGGAAGGGCAGTGAAAAGGGGCAAAATGGGGCAATTATTCAGTGCAATCATCCTCATCTTATGCCATGAGAAGTGATTGCTTGTCTTGAGTCCTCAGCTGGTCTATGTGGGAGACATGTATCTTCAACCACCGAGCAAGCACAATATGGCCCGTGTTATATTTCAAGAGCCTTTGGGCTTCCCTGATAGCTCAGTTGGGTAAGAATTCACCTGTATTGCAGGAGACCTGGGTTCAATCCCTGGGTTGGGAAGATCCCCTGGAGAAGGGATAGGCTACCTACTCCAGTATTCTTGGGCTTCCCTTGTGGCTCAGCTGGTAAAGAATCCTCCCGCAATGCGGGAGACCTGGGTTCGACCTCTGGGTTTGAAAGATCCCCTGGAGAAGGGAAAGACTACCTATACCAGTACTCTGGCCTAGAGAATTCCACAGACTGTATAGTCCATGGGTCCCAAAGAGTTGGACACGACTGAGAAACTTTCACTTTGCTTCCCAGGTGGCTCAGAGGTTAAAGCATCTGCCTGGAACGAAGGAGACCCCGGTTCGATCCCTGAGTTGGGAAGATCCCCTGGAGAAGGAAATGGCAACCAATTCCAGTACTCTTGCCTGGAGAATCCTATGGAGGGAGGAGCCTGGTAGGCTACAGTCCATGGGGTCGCAGAGTCAGACACGACTGAGCGACTTCACTTCACTTCACTTCACCTTACAGATCCCCTTCCACCCCCATCCATTGAGGAAGTCCTCCCCATCGCTCCTTCCTGAGACCGAGGGACTGTTGAAGAGTGGGGAAGACAGATAACCCATCGCCCCACGATGAAGAAATACACATTGCTGAAAACATATAAGAGGAAGACCTAAGCTAGTCCAAGAAGTGAAGGAAGGCTTCTGGGAGGTGGTGACGTTTACACTGAGTCCAAAAGGATGAATAGGAGTAAGCTAGGAAAATGGAATGGAGAAAGCCTGCCAGGCAAAGGGAACAGCCTGTTCAGAGCCTGCAGGCAGGAGAGAGTAGAGCTGTCTGAGAAGCTGAAATAAGGCCAACATGTTTGGTGAGTAATGCAGAGTGAGGGGAAGGAGGTAGGGCTGAGGCCAGGGGGTGGACACAGGCCAAGAAGCCTTAGAGCCCAGTGGGAGGATTCTAGACTTGGAGGCTTTTCCTGAGTTTGGAAAGCCTGACTTGCCAAGCTCTTCCGGGGAGAATAACTTCGCCGGGCAGATTATGTGGGCTGAAGTGGAGGTGGAGGCCAGGGTGCCAGGATGCAATTCTCCGGCTTTTCTGCACACTGGGAACAGTCTCAGGGCTGCCTGGACTCCACAAAGTTCAACAACACCCCAGCCTGCCACCCTTCTGGGGCAGCCTAGCACCCACAGGTGGCAGTGTAAGGGCAGTGGCTACTGCCCTGGTTCTACCACTCAGTAACCATGAGCAAGGCATTTCCCTGCCCTGGGCCTCACTTTCCTCATCTGTATAATGGGTATCAGTGCCAGCTACCTCACAGGCTTATTTTAGGATGTCATGAGATCACAGGGCCTTCCCAGGTGGCGCTAGTGGTAAAGAACCCGCCTGCCAATGCAGGAGACATAGGAGATGTGGGTTTGATCCCTGGGTCAGGAAGATCCCCTGAAGGAGGGCATGGCAACCCATTCCAGTATTCTTGCCTGGAGAATCCCATGGACAGGGGAGCCTGGTGAACTACGGTCCATAGGGTCGCAAAGAGTCAGACATGACTGAAGCGACTTAGCATGCACGCAGGCACACACAAGATCACAGATGCTAGAGACTTCACAAAAGCCTGGAATGGTCATCAATACAGGTTAGTTGTTATCATCATTACTATTATTGTTATTATTGGTGTTTGCAGCCCGTCCCAACTCTTAAAACAATGTTCCATCTGTTGGTTGCTGGATGGTTTCAGGGACAGACACCACCGCCAAGCCCCAGCACTGCAATGCTCTACTTTTTTTTGCATAAAAGTGCATTTTGCATTCAGAAGAGCCCCTCCTTCCACAGAGGGTCCAGCGGGGTTGCTCGGGGGACACATTCCAGAAAGAATAACTCTGTGTAACATGAAACCCTGAATCTGGAAACACAACCTCTATGGGAAATTAGAGGATAAGGTCTGCTCTGCGGACCGCCCAACCTCATTCCATACAAAAGGGATATTGAAACCCAAAGGCCTCGTCACTTGGCCTCCCGCCTATGGTCTCACTCCTCATCACAGCCAGAAAGATCTTCCTAAAAAACAAACTTGACTGTGGCACGATGTTGTTCAAACCCTCCCATGGCTCCCTGCTGCCCTTGGGTTCAAGTCCACACTCCTCGTCATGACCTAGGATGTCCTGTGGTCAGGCTCCTGTCCACACCAGCAGCCATGGCCTTCCTTTGACCCAGCCATTCAGGCGTCCAATGGATCGAGTTCTTTCCCACCTCAGGACCTTTGCATATCCAGTGACACTCTTGCTCACCACCACCCCCCGCCCCCCCCCCCCCCCCCCGCCCAACAGGGCCACCTCCAATTCTTCCAGACTCAAAAGCCCATAGGTCTTGTTGAACCTCCAAACAAGCCCATGGGTCTTGTTGAACCTCCAAATGAAAAGTAGTCAAACTATCCCCACTTCCTAGATGAAGAAACTGAGGTCCAATGAACTATCACATGGCTCCTGAAACTAAGCCTCAGATTAAGTCAGGCAAACTCCAGGAATCTTTGTGCACCCAAGGGGATGTACCTGGGTGCACCTCCATCATAACAGGAGAGTGGGGGGGTATCAGATAAGAGGGTTGAGCCAATGTGGTGCAGAGGCATACCACTCACACATTCGTAGTTCAAGGCAAGACATGTGACCTCGTTGAACCTCAGTTTTCTCGTCTATAAAGTGGGGCTAAATAGCAATATGTACGTCATAGGTACCTTGTGACCCTTCGGGAACAACACACAGGAAGTGCCTGGCGTGTGGTGGATACTCAGTGACTGGCACAATGCCGCCCTCCCTGGCTGCATCTGGGAGGCTGCGCCAGTCCAGACCAGCCCTTCCCAGACTAGACTTGCATCCCCCGAGGTTAGGCTGCTGGGGCCTGGGAACCATCCCTGCCCTGTTTTCTGTTTTGGGTTTTGTGTTTCCCAGCGTTTCCTTTGGAAAAAGTCCAGCTTCCTCCCTGCTGGAAGGAGGCAGAGGGGAATTGTTCACGCCTGGGCCTGGATGCCCAGGGGAGCCGTGTGGGGAGGCGACAAGAGCCTGAGGTTTGGGGTATGGCCAGTCCGGGTTTGAATCCAAGATCTGACACTTAGAATGCTGTGTGACCCCGGGCAAGTGACTTCACCTCTCTGAGGCGCTGATTTCCTCACCTGTTAAAAGGTCTCATGATTTCTATCTCAGAGGATACTGGATATGGATGGAGGGACTAGGCTAAGACTCTGGATCCACTTCCCCAGTGTATACACAGTACTTCCTTTGGGGGAAGGGGCTGAGGAGCAGGGGAGAAGCCACAGGTTTTATAGCAGGAGTCACCAATTCATACACTCCCTGACAAACGGAAGGCGGGTGGGTGTGTAGGGGTTAATTAGGGGTCGGGGGAGGGCACAATTCCACTCCAGATTATCAACACCCCACTGGAATAAGGATCCAAGATAAGCAGACCTCTGGATTTTCAGGAGAAAAATCCCTATTTTCATGCAAAACCTCAGATTAAAGTATGGTTAAGATGTACATACTCTACGACTCTGCACATATAAAATTCAAAACCAGACAAAACTCATGTATGGTGATAGAAACCAGATAGCAGTTTCCTTCAAGAAGGGGATGGGCAGTGCCTGGGAGCGGGGCTGCGGAGACATTCTGAGTAGCCAGAACATTTCCTCTCTTGATTAGGGTCTTGGGGGCATAAGTGTGTCCCGTTCGTAATTTTATGCATTGTGCATTTCTCTATATGTATTTGTTGTTGTTGTTTAGTCATAAGTCATGTCTGACTCTTTTGAGACCCCATGGACTGTAGCCCACCAGGATCCTCTATCCATGGGATTTTCCAGGCAAGAATACTGGAGTGGGTTGTCACTTCCTTCTCCAGTGGATCTTCCTGACCCACGGATCAAACCCAAATCTCCTGCTTGGCTGGCGGATTCTTCACCACTGAGCCATATTATACTCCAGTAAAAAATGCTAAAATAATTTGAGAACAAATAAATCCAGACGACAGTGCTGGGAGGAGAGACAGCCAGCATGAACAACATGAGAGCACCTGCAGGCATCTCGGGCACCTGGCGGACACCTGAGACAGGGACACAGATGCTCCTAGCCCCTGACCCCCTGAACTGGCTCCCGGTCTTTAGGGAGCACCCCTGCTTCCCCGAGCCACACAGGAGGAATGCCCATTCTGCGTCACCCTGGTCACCTTGTCCGGAGAAGGCTGGGGAGCCACATGTCCATTCAACCTGCCCCTCCACCAGATTCTGCTGAGCTCAAATTCCAGAGAAGTAGGTCTACCCTGCCACTTAGATGATAATATGACACCCGCAAAACTCACCCTTATTTATTATTCATTTTTCTTCACCAAGAATACCCAGAGGACAGTAATCAAAAGGCAGGCAGAGTTCTGTTTCCAAAAAAAGCCTTCCTAGAATCTGTGCTTCACCCAGCCCGCCTCCTAGCCCAGGGCAACTCCATGCAGCAAACCCAAAGGCTGCAAACTCATTTGGCGGCATCCCCAGTTCCTATGAGCCCTCAGCAGAGGGGTGGTGGTCTGCAGGGGGACGGTCTTGGCTCCACCCCTCTGCCTGCACCGGATATCTCGGTTTTATTTTTATTTTCACTCTCGTTCTTTTCTGAGGGCCAACAGAAGACGCACACGCCTCCTATATAAAGCGGCACTAGCCAAAACAAATGCACATCAAATGCATTTATTTGCACAGACACTCATAAAAACTTTACTAGACACCAAATAATTACAGGAAGAGGCAAACCTCCAGCTCTGCCGATCCCCCGCTTTTGAAGTGGATTTAAGATAAAGATCAAATAGGCTGGGTGCTGGAACCCGCATCACACCCAGCCCCCCTTCCCCAGTCACGGACCCTCAGGGTGGAGACCCATGAACTTTCTTGCTTTTGTGAATTTGTGTCCAATTCATATAAAATGTCTTTCTGCGACTTATTCTTAAGTGTCCTAATGGGGGTTTTATGGCTCGAAATATGGTCCTGGGCCTTTTCTTTGTTCTGGCTCAGGTCCTCCGTCCGGGAAGCCCCTGGTTCTATAGGAGCCGCTGAAATACCCCAGCCCGTCCATTTGGCAAGAAATGCAAAGATTCTTGAGGAAAGTGCCTTTTAGGAAATAAATATAAATGGCACCTTGGGAGTCCCACACGGACAGCTTCAACGCATTGGGCTGAAGCCCCTAATTCTGTTGCCATCTGAAAAACCCCTCAGCCTGGGCTCCACAGCCAAAGTGAGGAGTGAAGGCTGAGACTGTGCTGGGCTGTCTGGGCACAGCCTGGGCGGGGGGGCGTGGGGTCTCCTGGGCCCGGCCCACAGCTGCCTGGACCTGAGTTTCACCTGCCCTAAAGGAAGATAGATTGTTGAGCTGAGGTCCGGTTCCCCTCAGGCCCAGGTTGGACGGGAAGGAGGCAGCTGCAGTTCCCCTAAGTCCCGGGGACTCTCTTTCCTCCAGACATCTGAGTGGAGACTCATTATGTGCCAGGCACTGTGGTGAGCGCTTGTAGTCCGTTCTCCCAACGGCCCTGCGGGAATGCAGGCGATTACGCCCACTTTACAGATGAGGAAGTTGCAGTACAGAGTGAGGGCAGGGCCTTCTGGAGGTCCTGAACCAGATCTGGGGGACTCCCTGAGACCTGCTCTTCACCCCGCTTCTAACCCACTGCCTGGCCAGTGAGAGATCTCAGCCCTGGGCCACCTGGCCGGGGCATTGTCCCTCTCCAGCCCTGAGAGCTCAAAGCAGCCTTTCGATCTGCGATCCTGGGTCAGGACCTGACCCACCAAGGAGAAATCTCATGACTAATGACCCAGACCTTGTGCTGAAAAGTCATGAGTCTGTGGCCAGAGACCCCCACCAGCTGGTTGAGGGTGGGGGCTGGGCCGCATAGAGGGCTGAAGGACTCTGCTGGGGCTGGACGGTCCCCACGTTGCACACGGACACACACCAGCATACAGCCTCGGAGCCACACACACTGTGCCTCACCAGCAAGTTCTGACTCTAGAAAACCCCAGATGGGAGAGTGAGGCCGGCTCCCAGTCCTGAGTCAGAGGGACCCCCACACACACTTGGAACCCACCCCCTCCCCCAGTCATTCCTCTGGGTACCTCCACGGGACTCAGGGTTTCTGAGCTCTCCGCAGACGGGAAGACCACAGACCCTCTTCCCTGGGCTGTGGGAACATGACCGGATTACTTATCACACACATGCATCTCTCTGCTAGCTGAGAAGAGACCTGAGCCTTTGACCCCTGTGTCCCGGGGGTCAAGTACAGCTGGTGATCCAAGGAGTCAAGGGTGGTCACATCTGGCTCCAGAGGCCGGTACACTCGAGCCCTTCAGTGCCTGCCCGCTTCACTTCCTGAGGACCCAGGTCTTCAGAGCCCAGGCTAGGTCCTGGGATGAGCAGCCCCCAGCCCAGGTCTCGGCTGGGGGCCGCAGCTCTGGTCCAGGCTGGCTCCCCCCACCTCCCTGCCCCCACACATCTGAGGATCGCAGGGGCCAGTGGCGGGCAAGCAATGCAGGAGGGGTCTGGGTGCTCTGGCAGCCCTGACTCTCCCCCTGGCTGGCAGAGTGGAATCGCCGATCCGCACAGCTCTGAGCCCGTGCCTCCAAGCTGCGCGGCACCGGGCTGGGCCGCACCCTGTCCTCCCCCCCTGCCCAGGATTCTGGCTTCCAGCTGGGGCTGTAAACTGTGAGGGGACCCACGGCTGGCTCTGGTCAGAAGCACGGCTGGGGGGAACAGACAGGGCTCCACTGCCGGGAGGGTGGGGGTCCTAGGGCCCTGCTTGTGGGCCACTGGTAGCGCTGGCAGGCGCCGGGAGCACTAAGCCCTAAGGAAAGGAGCATCCTTGCTCCTTTGGTAGAGAGAAGGGCTCCGTGGAAATGACGCGTCAGTAGAATTGGGGAGCTAAGACTCCCGCCCTACTGCTTCCGTCTCAGTTCTTACTTCTCCCCAGGCGATTCCACACAGTCGACTGAGTCTTCCCTTAGGTGGAGAAAACCCAAAGCTGTTTCTGACACCTTAGTCCGAGCCCAGGAGAATCCCTGATTGCCGAGGGGCCGGGGTCGCCCTGGGGAGGAATCGGCGTCTTCTGTCGGCTGCTCTGAGCAAGACAGCACTCGCCGGCTACCCGTAGTACCCAACTTCAGGCCGAGGCCCCATTTCTACCGTGCAGTCCGCCAAGGTTTCAGCATGGGAAGCCCGTCGGGAGAGCAGAAGCCATGACTGGGCTTGAAAGAGACCTGGGGCCTCTGCGCACAGTGCGAAGGAGCCGGGACGCCGCCGACTCAGCTGGGGTAGAGGGGGAGCAGAGACAAAAGGCAAGGACAGGACCCATGGGTTGATCCAGAGGGTGGGGGTGGGGTGGGGAATTAATGTGCAGCAAACCAGGAGAAGGAGGAGGAGGAGATGGGAAACCAGGTTCGTGGCCTGAGCAACCCTGCTCCCAGATCAGAGAGTGCAGCCTGCGGCCTGGGTCCAAGCCCAAATCTCAGCAGCTGCGGACAGCTCTGGGCACCCGCCTTGGCCCTGGTGGTGTGGGCTGTGATGCCGGCAGGAGCACCGGGTGACTTGCCAGGATTCTGTGCGCCCCGGGGGCCAGGTGAGCCATGCACCCAAAGGTGGGCCCCCGGCTCACCCTTCTGCTTGGAGACGTGGCCTTTGAGCCGCCCCGGGAATGCGGCCCTGGGCACAGTCCCGACTCAACTCTGAACGCCAGCCGGAGAGTCCCAGAAGCTCAGAGGTCTCCATCCTGACAAAGGGGAGGTGAAAGGTGTGGAGAAGAGGTTTGGCACAAGGAAGGCGGGGAGTGGGAAACAGGGAGAAGGGGATGACCTGCTGTTCCCGAAATTTGGAGTCTGGGGTGGGTTTGCAGGACCTGTGATGGAAGAGGATTCCTAAGTGATGGAAGAGAATTTCCTAAGTGCACTCTGAAGGAGGAGAGGGTCTGGGCCTGGAACAAGGACCCTCTCGCCTACAGGCAGTCGCCCGACAGCGGGTGCAAAAACGCAGCGCTGCCAGCAGAGGGCAGAATGTGCCCGATCGGTCCGCCAGCCCTGAGCCCGGCTCTGCGCCCCGGGCTTTGCGCGCCCGAGCCTCGTCCGCCCGGCTTCACCCGCCGCTGCCTCGCCCCGGTCCCAGTCACCCGGCGAGGACGGTCCAGGCCCAGTCGCAGGCCCGGCTTCGGCAGCTCAAGGCCTGGGGTTTCCAGGTTGCCCAAGGACAGGGGACCAAGGGCTTATGGGAGAAACTCCACATCCACTTATCCGCTGTCCTGGATACAGACACACAAAGACGCCAAGAAATCAAGAAAAACACGGAGACACAAAGACATACACAACTCGGAGACTCACGAGCACACAGAATGGTTCGGAAACTCGGAGGTACACACAGACACGCAAAGGTGACACCAAGATAAAAGGATCCCATACACAATACGGAGGGTGAGAGGCGTTCAAAGACCTTGGGACCCGCAGGGGCACACACAAAGACCTACAAAAACGCTAACGATATGGAGACATGGAAGGCCCAGCAGACTCACATCCAAACACACACGGATGCGGGGGAATCAGACACGGATTCAGAGTCACATACTCGGAGCCCAGACAGTTGTAGGGACGCAGAGAAATCCTAGGTGCAGAGAGACACGGGTGCACAGGCATGGAAGAACCTCAAAGAAGGGAGCATCGAAACACAGACACACACACACGCGCGCGCGCAGATACCCACCGACAGACACGCAGGTACTGGGGTAGGGAGGGAGCTTTCTAATCCTCCACAAAGTCGAGCTCCTCCGCGGGGCCCCGCGGCACAGGGGGCCACTTCTTACCAAGCCTCCCGCAGGCTTCAAATCCGATCCGCCCTCTCGCCTCCAGCGGGGTCAGGGGACCCGCCTCCCTTGCCCTCCGCCCCCGCCCCGCTCCGCGCCGCTGCTCCGCTCCGGGAGGGGCCCGGGCTGCCCCCAGCGGCGCGCAGGGTCAACCTGTGCCTGCCCCCGGGCCGCTTCGGCCCCCCTGCTCCCGGGCGAGCCGTGCCTCCTTGGGGACCCCGGGAGCCGAAGACACAAGCCTGCCCGGGCGCGGTGCGCAGCAGCCGGACGCAGCGGCCTGCGTGCGGAGTGCGGGTGCCAGTCCCAATGTGGCCAGGCCGGACAAGCGCCCGAGTCGGCCGCTCATTCTCGCCGGCTTTTCCTTTCCCGGTGCCGAGGCCCACTCTGCCCAGATTGGCCAGGGCCCTGTCCCTGCCGGGCATGGCCTACTGACCCCGGGCAGGGTCCCTCAGCCACCCAAGGTAGCTTATATTCCAGCGATCAATCCGGTTTCCTTCGCGCGCTCCAACGCACGTCCTCCGCGACCCTGGGGCCACCACCCTCTACCCCTGCCCCTCATTGCCAATCCTGCGAGGCCAGGAATTGCCCCCACCCCTAGCCGCGATCACTTTCTCACTCCTAACCATCCTCTAAACTCTATGTCGCCTGCAGCCCGGCCTCACCTTTCTGGCCTGCCCCAGTGTTCCCATTCTTCATGCCGGGGGCCCTTCTCGGATCTTCGCTCACCCTTCCACCCACTCTCTGCCACGTCTGAAGCTTTCCCGTACCCCCACCCCAAATCTGGAGCCAAATTCCACTCCCCCCACCGGGTCAGGACTTTCACAAGTCCTGGACCAGCAGCCCTTCCCTCCTGCCTGCCGGTACCCGAGCTTGGATCCCGGCAGCCAGCCCTCTCCGCCGAGCAAACCGGCTCCGGGAAGGCGTCGGCACCCGGGGTGGCTGGGGGTTTGGGGTGGGGGGAGGCGGGGGGACGCCAACTCAGCCCGGTGCGACCTACCTCTGCCGACGCTCGGGGTCTCCCCCGGGCGGCCACTGCGGGTCGGCGCCGTCCCCTAGTGCAGCCGCTGCTCTCCCCGCCGTCCGTGAAGAGTCTGTCCTCGCTCAGGGCCACTCCTCTTAGCGCTGAAGCCTTACAAAATATTAATAATAAAGAAGGCAAGAAGAGGGGAGGGGGGGAAAAAAGAAAGAAAGGAAAGCTTTCATTCCCCAACTCCCAAATCAATTTTTCAAGGGGGTGGGGCAGAAGGATTTGTTTCGAAGGCGACCCAAACTTCAGCGAGGGACCCGCGGGGCGCTCGGCCTGGCCCGGGGCGCCCGGGTCCGCACTCGGGGGCCCAACGCGGCGCAGGGAGCTCAAGCCGGGGGGCCGCGGGGAACCCTCCCGCCGGGGGGCGGGAAGGGTTGGAGAGGGGGGGTGGGCAGCGACGGCACTATTTGACGTGGAGCCGCCGGCTCATCCCGGCGCAGGGATACGAGTCTCACCAATGAGTTCAAATGTCAGGAAGTTTGAGGAGCGGTGAGGCGGCTCCCGGCCGGAGTATCCCTCCGCCGCCGGCCCCGCAGCTCTAAACCGAGCGGCTCCTCGGGCGCACCATGGCACTGGGGTAGCGCGGGGAGCGCGCTTGGAAGCCCGCGGCCCGCTGCGCCCCGCCCGGGACCCCGCTGCGCCGCCCGCGCGCCCCCCCCCCTCAGCCCGCGGGGCCGCCCCTGCACCCCCACCCCCTCCCCCGCCCGCCGCCGCCGCCGCCGCCAGCACCACCAGCACCGCCGCCGCCGTCTCCTCCTCCCCGCGCGGCTCCGTCCGCCGCCGCCGCCCCTGCAGCCCGGCTCCGGGGCTGACAGGCAGGTGACAGACAGAGGAGCCGGCGCGCGTACCCACGAGTGCCCCGGGAGAGAGCGCGGCGCGGGCTGCAGCCGCCCCGGCCCTCCCGCACGACGCCGGGGCCCGGGGCCAGCGAGTGGCCGCTCCGCACTCGCCGGGGGCAGCCGGCGGCCCCAGCCGCAGCTCCAACCCCGCGGGGGCCGCGCCTCCCCGGCTCCCCGGCTCCCCGGCGGCGGCGGCTGCGGCGGGAGGCGAGCCGGCCGGCAAGCGGGCGGGCAAGCACCCTGGCCGGCGGGGCCCGCAGCGCGCCCCGCGTCCCATGGATATAGCAACAGGTCCCGAGTCGCTGGAGAGGTGCTTCCCCCGCGGGCAGACGGACTGCGCGAAGATGTTGGACGGCATCAAGATGGAGGAGCACACCCTGCGCCCCGGGCCCGCCACTCTGGGGGTGCTGCTGGGTGAGTGCGGGGTCGGGACGCCCCGAGTGGTCTATTGGCAGGGGACAGGGGCCTCGGCCCCTGTAGATGGACACGGGGGGGTCCAGGCCAACGGATAAAGGCAATGGTGTTGCAGAACGTGGGGGTGTCGGGGACACAGAGAGAAGACTCCTGGAGTGATCACAAGAGGGACGAGAGGCACGCCTAGACAGGCATCCTGAGGGGACAGAGGTACGCAGGGACACCCCCTAGGAGGAGCGAGGACAAGGCACAGCTCCAGCCGCCACCTCCCATCCTCACCGGGCTGCAGTTCTAGAGCTGCTACTCGGGAGACGAGAGGTAGGAGGCGGTGGCAGGGGTGATGGAGAAGACAAGAAGTCACCTTGGCAAGCTTGGGAGTGGTGCCGGGTCACTTGGGGAGGGGCCGTGTCTAAGAGAGAAATGTTCCCCGGGTCACCCAGATTACAGATATGGGGGGAGATGTGGGAGAGAAGACAAGGAACGCCACCGTGGGGCGTGCGCCTAAGACCTCACCTCGCCTGTCTCGGTCCCGGCCGGCTGCCCCGCGCCGTGTTCGTTCCTCCTCTCTTGTATTACTACCGAGCGCTGGATCTCCGGAGAAGGAGCGCGCAGCGCCGAGCTGAGGCTCCAGGCCCGCGCGGCCTCTCGGCGCCGGAGTCCGCCGACCGGGATGAGCTCACTGAGGCTGCCCGGCCCCCGGCGCGGCGGCCGGGGAGGCGCAGGCGGCGGGCGGCGCTCCCGGGCTGCCCTCGCCTTTGGGGCCGGGGGCCGCGGGCACAGCGCGATCGGGACGCTGGGCCGGGCTGGTCGGCACTGACGGCCCGGCTCTCGCCCTGTGCGCTGCAGGCTCCGACTGCCCGCATCCCGCCGTGTGCGAGGGCTGCCAGCGGCCCATCTCCGACCGCTTCCTGATGCGAGTCAACGAGTCGTCCTGGCACGAGGAATGTTTGCAGTGCGCGGCGTGTCAGCAAGCCCTCACCACCAGCTGCTACTTCCGGGATCGGAAACTGTACTGCAAACAAGACTACCAACAGTAAGCGCCTCGCGTCTTCCTCCTTCCCCGCCGCCGCCCGGCACTCGAGCCTGGCCGCCCTCTGCCCGGCCGGGGCCCGCGTACGCCCTACAGCCGGCCCCGCGCGCCGCTGGGCCCGTCAACTCCAGAGAGAACTCCGCGGGTTGCGCGTCTCCCTGCAGGGCAGAACCATCCCGGCCCGGCTAACCCCGGTGGGGTGGCCGGGACCCTCCGGCAGCCCCTAGATGCCATCTTTTTTGTTCGGGAAACCTGCGCTGGGCTGCTCCCGTTGGGGTGCGCGGGACAAGGCCCTGAGCGGAGTCGGGGATACGATGCTGCGGTCGCGGGACCAGGGCCTGGCTTCACGGAGGCCTGCACTGGGGACCGAGAATTGCTTTTTAAACGAAAGCAGTGCTTTAGGGAGCCGGGCCCTGGCGGTGTGCTTCCCCAGCCCCAAGGCAGGGTTTGTGTCGGTTGGGGATTGCTGAAGCAAGGGGGTGGAGTGCCAGGGTGCTGAAGCGCTGGAGCTGTGGGGCATGCCCCCTTTGTGCCAGGCTCCCTGCTGCCTTTTCAGTCCCTGATGGAGAGAAAAGGGTGTGCACCCTCCCCAGGCCGTTCCATGCGGGAATCCTGCACACATAATTATTGTTGGCTGGAGAGGCTGTCTAGGAAGAGGACCTTAAGAGGTGGCAAACCACAATCTGGGCTCCCCATGGGTGAGGAGCTGACCAAGTCAGCCTTCCCCAGCAGGCCCTCTTTCTTGCAATGTGTGTATGTTGGGGAGGGCTGGCCTGCTCTGACCTCCTGCAGGCCAAGCCTCTCAGGGTTGGGGCCAGAGACTGGGCTGAGCCCTACCTGCTTGGCTTTTGTTTTTAGCTGAGACTATGGATTTGTTTGGCAGGGGGCGTGGGGTAGATAAGAGTAGATCCAGGTTTTTGTTTTGTTTCATTTCTTTTGATCCTCTGGGTTTTGTGCCTGGTGGTGTGATTAAGAGGGAGGCAGAGGGGAGCAGCAGCAGGAAGAAGGGCATGGGGATGCCCAGGGCAGCGACTAGTGGGTGCCCGTGAAAACTTTGCAGTGACGCCCAGAAAACCATTTCCAATAGGGCTATGGGGTGGGTAGGCTGCTCAGGTGGTGTGGCGCTCAGAAGGGGCTGTGTGTGCCCAAGTCTCTGAGAAAAGACACTGCGGCCAGTGCTTGGTATCGACAGCAAGGGCAGCCTACCTGCTCTGCTCAGGGACTGTCCTTAAATCCACGCCTTGATGGGAAGGGGAGCAGCTTGACTGAGACCTGGAAATAGGTGGGACTGCAGGCCAGAGCCCTGGAGAGGGCATCAGGTTCTAGACCCCGGCTGAGCCCTCCGCTAGCGCCTACTCTGAGCTCCCCTGGTCCAGGGACCCAGCAGGAGCTGCTTTTTGTGCCTGGCTCTTCCTGCCAGCTGGGGGGCTCTGCAGGCAGGAACTGGGGCCCTGTCCTGAGCCGGCTCTTCTGTGGTCCCCAAAGACTGCCCGTCTCTCTGGAGCACCCCGGGTTAGGCACACTGCCATTCATGGGGCTTGTGCTGTGCTCCGGACTGATATGATTCTAGTTCCAGAAGAAGCTGAGGCCACCAGTCAGCTCAGCCACAGGCAGGCATAGAGCAGTATAAAGAAAAGGAGGAAAGTAGTGGGAGCTAGGTGCGGTCAGAGGCTTTGGGCTGGCCCCAGGGACTGGCCCCTCTGCGGGGCTCACCAGCCTCCAGCCCACATACATCCTGGGGTCTCTGCCCGCCCAAGCACGGCTCTGGCGGTGCCACTGCCCAGGGCAGCTCAGCCTGGACAACTCAACACGTGGGGGCCGGAGGCCCAGAAAACTGGAAATGGGCCTTCAAATCATTTGTGCAAGTTTTTGAAAAAAAAAAAATTTTTTTTCTTTTACGTTTTGTAAAGACTCTTTCCAGCCTCTTGTACCCATCTGCCCATCCTCTCCTCCCCACACCCCAGTCATTCATAGCAATTTTCTTTAAACCAGGAGAGGGTGCCCCCCTGGTTCTTCAGAGCAGGGAATTGTAAAGTCACACAATTTGAGCTGGATGATCCTTTAAAGCTGAAAGGCCAACTCCCTCATTTTACAAAACAATTAAGCGTTAGACAACTATTGCTTTGCTGAAAGTATATTTGTTTAAAATAGAAAAAAAGTACCTAAGAGCTTTCTTCCTCAGTGCAGTAGGGGTGTATTTGCAAGTGAATTTTGGGTCAGGGTGAATCTCCTGCGCAGAGTCTAGGTCCTGTGGGCAGCAGGCGGGCATTATTCATACCTCTCATGGTGTCCTCCTCCTTCCCTGCCCCCTCTTTCTTCCAATAATGCCAATTAGGTATCTATACTAGACTGGCCGGCGGAGGAGGGGGCAGAAGGAGGGGTTGTTATCAAGACACTTCTGGGGACAAATCCTCCGGTGGATCTTGCATCCGCTTTTCTCTGGGAGAGCAAGGGCAGAGAGGCAAGCAGGGGCTCACTGGGAAGAGATGTTCTTTGCACAATAAAAATGTATTTCACGATTTATTTTTTTCTTTGAGGATCGCAGATGCATATTTATTGCATCTGTGCGTAAATGCTTTTCAGACGAGAATGCAGGCAAGTGGACACAGAAACGTGCCTTCTTGATTTTGTAGTCTGTGCGTCAGCGGTATCGGGAAATTAACATACGCCCCCCTCCAAAAAAAGAACTTTTGAAAACTGTTTCTTCGCCTTGAGAGGAGCTGCAGGGCTCGATCCTTAGAAAGAGGTTCCTATTTTTATTAAGCATCTCTTCCTCCTTCCGATTTATTTTAAAGGTCCGGGACACTCAGAGGCACAACGTTATTTTATGCACCACGGGGGTGATTAATTGACGTTCGGGCGCATTTAATAATGTTTGATAAAAATCCACCCGCACGTCCTCATCCTGCAAAGTGAAGAGCGGGCCACGGGCATTTGGGCATTTTCACGCATCACTCGAAGTCTTCTTTTTCTCACTTACGTGTTTTGGGGGGGTCTCCTTCAGGGGAGAAAAAAAGCATTGGATCGTTCAGCTGTGCCCCAGGCTTTGGCCCCTCTGCAGCGCGAGCTCCGTTTCGGGTAGAAAATAGGGTTAGAAACCGGGAAGACCCACAACCTCCAAACACAAACACCCCCTCCTTCCTCCACCCCAGAACACATTTAAAAAATGACATTACCCACCTCCTCATTTTGTTTTTTTCTTTTGCCGCTTAGCCAAATAGAATTATGTAACTCTCTTTTTCTGCCGTCTGTCGCTAGTCTGGAAAGGGTTTCTATCTTTCTATCCCGAGGAGATGGCGAATTCCGGGAGGAGGCTCCGGAAGGGGGGAGGGTGCTTGGCAGAATCCAAAAATCTGTCACAAAATGGAGCCTAATCGCTTGGAAGACAGCTCCCAGATCTGGCCACTCGAGCCTTGTCGGTGTGCGGCTAGCGGGAGCCTGCGTGAGCTGTGTGCCCACCTCGGCGTCCAGGGCTCGCGGCGCCCTTCGGCTGCCGGGCCTGCCTGGGCGGCCTTATCTCTCCGCCGTGGAGCCCGCGCGGGGCCCCTGGGCCTCGCCTGCCCAGGTAGGATGCCCCCACAGCGGCAAGAGTGGGGCAGGAAGGCTTTGCTTGAGTTTCACAAAAAAGCTGTCTGAGTCCTGGGGTGATTTTCTTTCTTCTTTTTTTTTTAATTTACCCCAGCTGACTGTGGCTCCAGTGGCCCAACCCCAGTCTTCCCCAGCGCATTCCTTTCCTGGGAAGTGTTTACACCGGGAAGGGCCTTCCTGGGAGATTCACCTCACCTCTGAGCACCGGGTGTGGCGCATGGGGAGAGCAAAGTCAGGCCCCAGCCTTTGCTGGCGGCTGCTTCTCCCTGCTTGGGAGGCCTCCTTTAGGAGGGTGCCAGTTACACCAGGAGCATCCCCTGCACCAGTGGGTACCCCAGTTGGCATGGCTCCCAGCAGACTAGTTTCAAGCTGTGACATCCCTGCCTACAGCCTAGGGTAGAGTAGTGGGCCTGTCCTGGAAACGGATTTCCTTAGAAGGAAGAGCCAGCGCTTTGCCTTATTTGAAAGACTTCTCGAGTGCTCTCCCTGGACATGGAAGGGCCGAGGGGCTCCCTCTGCCAGCCCAAATCTAGGGACCCTCTGGCCCCCGGGAGGGCACCTCCTCGATTAACCCCAGCAACTTGGCTGCAGGCGGAAGGGTAAGCAAGGGCCTTCCTGAGGCTGCAGTCTTCCACTGCTGAACGGATGCATTATTCACAGCTGACTCCTGGCTCACCCTGTATTCCCCAGGCTCTGGGCTGGTGTAGCCTAATTTGTTTGCTGGGCTTTTCCCGAGTGGGGAAAGCAGGCTATGAGAATCTCCCCTGGGGTATGTGATTGGTGACCTTCAGCTCCCTCCTGTGTGTGTCCTTTGGAGCCAGGCTTAGGACCTTAGAGTCCCGACACCTACCTGAGCCTCTTCTGTAAAATGGGGGACATACCCACCTGGGAAGGGAGAAGTATTTTTATGAGGATTGGAGATAACGTGCCCCAGAGGACCTGGCATCTTGCCTGGCACATTGTTAATACTCTGAAAATTATTATTGTTGCTTTATCACCATCAGCATGGCAAGGAATGCCTTGTCTCTGAGGCCATGCACCATACCACCCATGGATTCCATGCCAAAGAGAGGGCAGCTGGCATGCTAGGCTTGCCATAAGGAAAGATGAGGGACACCCCTGGGAAAACCATTCCCTTTGCCTGAGTGGGACACTGAGGCAGACCTGGGTTCACCTCCCAGCCTCAGCACTCAGCAGCTGTGTGATCTTAGCCAAGTGGCTGCCCATCTCTGAGCCAGAGGTTCTCCATCCACAGAACAACGGAGGCTGTGAGGATTACACCGGGTACCCCAGTGGGGGTGGGGAAGCTTCAGTAAATGTTCCATACTTCATGGGATCCAGTATCCTCTCCTGAGCCTCCATAGAGGCAGAAAAGCTTCTGATTACATGAGTGAAAACAAATGCCAACTGTGCATTGTCAAGAAGGGCAGGGGGGCAGCAGGGTGGGCCTGGCCTATTCCTTCTTGTGGGGGGAGGGGGTGGGCAGCGCGTGGAGGTTGGGCTAAATCAAAGATCTTTCCATTGGAATCTCCAGGGTCTACATATAACTTGGAAAAGCACACTCAATAATATAATTTAGTGTTTGGAGAGCTGTTCATGTTCATTTGCTCTTGTGATTCAAATGACAGAAAATAAAGCTCAACCGACTTCTCCCAGGCTGCAGGGGGGATTCCGAAGAGAGGGTATGTGCGGGAGAGATCTAGGGACTGTACATTTTTCAGGTGAGAAATACCAGCCCAGGCAGTCAGGAGGCTCTTCCAGCCCAGGGAGGTTTTTTGGTCCATAAAGAGCTGGCAGTGCTTCCCCAGGGAACTTCCTCTATCCTGCAGCTAATGAGGTTTTTAAAACAGAAAAGGGAAAACACACACACCACTCACTCACAACCACCCAGTCCTACTTTGGCATTAGTTAGGTGGAAGAATGGAGGATACTCCCAGTGACATGAGTTATAACTTCCAATTTGTTGGACACCACAATCAAGCCTCAGGTTTAGGGGAGGGAAGAAGGAGGGATGGTCCACTCATCCAAGGAGTTCCTGTGAACTGTCAGTCAGCGGAGGGTGCTGGAGGACCCAAGGCCCTTGGCTCTGTGGCTGACCCAGCCTTCTCCAACCTCCAGATTCTGTGCTGATGGCAGCAGAGAGCAAAACCAAAATTATATGTATTTATTGCCACTGCAGTCAGAAGTGGGGAGGTGGTGGTACGGAGGGGAGGGCAAGGCTGAAAACCATATTTGAAAAAGTTGATTCACGAAGGCAGAGGAAGCAAAGTGGCAGACGTTTGCCATTTCATCGGCCGGCTGGTGTTCTCCATTCATGTCATAAATGTCTCCTGTCATTTGAAGCCAAAAGCAACATGATTTGGTTCCCCGGTGGCCTATAGGGTTTTTCTCCATTTTCTTTTTTTTGCAGTAAATGTTTATTTGTTAATGATATACTTTAAACAGCCTAGCCTTGACCTCAAGTCTCCTGAAGCATCCATCTCCTCTCAGAAAAATCTTTCAAAGTTTGTGTAATTTTGGGGGGAAGGTGTAACTGACAGGGCAGTGAAGGGCCTGTGTTTGCTTTAACTACTGCGGTGTTGGGAGTGGAGGGGTATAAGGGGCCACTGTGCTCCGAATGGCAACTTTCTTGAGTTTCAGGCCTGGCTGACAGCACTTCCTCGCTGCCCTTTACCTTTGGGTCGCCTGATCAGTATAAATAAATTTCTGCGGAGGCCCTTGCTTTGTAATTCCCAGGGCAATATTGTATCCATTTCTGTTCAGCTTTTTGATTGGCAGCCGCTGGATCTGCCTGGTGGACCCTGGGGCCCTGAAAAGAGGTAGGGGGGGTCTCAGGGTCCAGGGGACGCGTGTGCGCACACTGGGGAGGAGGGGTGCTTTGTTTCAATCGGGAGCCAGGCCCAGCCCAGGACCAAGTGTGCCGGCTGAAGGCAGAGCACCTGGCTGGCCTGGCGCTTGGTGAACTGGGGGCGGTGGTGGAGGTGGGGTGGGGACCCGGTTCCTGGAATCGGGTTCCAGGAGAAACAAAGATGTTTGCTTCCTGGCCGGCCGTGCTGTCAGAGGCTTCCTCAGGAACTGTGAGGTGGGTACCAGCCAGGGAGGGTGCTGACGGCTGTCCAGAGCGACAGAGGTGCCCACTGGGGCCGGGGTATGGAGACCACTGAGCACCGCGCTAGGTGCAGGAAGATGAGTGAGCATGCTGGAACATCGAGCTGCCAGGGCGCCCCCCAACTCCAGATGCCTCTGCTGATGATGCCCAGCTCTGATGGTGAGAGGGGAGGCGCAACATCACCACCGGTCTGGATAAGCTGGGTGTGACCGCCCTTCTGCTCTCCCATCTCCGGCTTTCAAGGGGGACTCAGTAACTGTTGTCATGTGACTCCTGGATTGCCATAGTTACTGGGCTGCCGGGGTGTGGGCACCCGCCCAGGCCTGGAGTTGCCCAAGCCTGTGGAGACGGAAAGAAAACCAGGGTGCTCTGGGGCCACCTCCTCCAAAAGGCGGGCCCTCCGACTGAGACACAGTTTCTCAAAGGAAAGAGCAAGACCGCAGTTACAGATCAGGGCTCGAGAATGTCTCCGGCTCCCAGTAACACAGGCCAAGGGCATCGAGGAAAGCTGATGCCTCTTCCGGAGCTTCAGTTTTTCTTTCTCTGTAATAGGGGTGATCTTTCCAATCTCACTGGGTCGCTCAGAGGAAAAGTGAAACAAACCCAAAGATGCCAGCCTACCTTCGGCATCCAGTCAATGTATGTTTCCTGCCTGCCTGCCTGGGATGGAAGCCCCCGAGGGGCCCTGCCTGGCAGGGCTGCATTGTCTGCCTGAGTGGGAGGCCCAAGGAGAGCAGCCTCCTAAACCGACCTCCTAGAGCAGCCCTGCCCACCCTCTTACTTCTCACCCGGGTCTGGACTGGTGTTTGGGGGTTTTCCCCTTGCAGAAACCCAAAGCTGGCACAGGGCTGGCCATCAGAAGCTGGTCCTTGGAGGCAAGCAGTCAGCAGCCTGTGGATGGGCTCTCATTACTGTGGGTGAAGCACATAAGTTCCCAGTTTTTCCCAGCAGACCCTGGCAGTTGCCAGGGTAGGTGTTACTAACACCTAGTAAGGTAGGTTAGCCGTACTAACCCCAGAGCATCAGGCCACAGTAGTGCATCTGGAAGGAAAGCGACGGGTGTTTTTTGAATGTCTGGATGGACACTCACCTTTTTTGCTGCAGCTGTGTATTGGTGAGAAAACCCAGGCTGGGAGAGTTAATAACTTCGCCCAAGTCCGGAGTGACTCTAGCAGATTCTTCCCCAGATAGGGCTAACTCCCAAAGCGGTAGGGACCCTGCACCCCTTCACTCCTGACGTTCTGGAAGCTTTAGGTTCCCACCCTGAACCGTTGTGACTCTCCCTAGAGCACCCAGCGGGAGGTGGGGGAACAGTGTCACCGCTGGAGGATTAGAAGGGGTGGAATTGGGTGGATCACTGCTCTCTTCCACCGGAATGCCCCAATAAGGCCAGTCCTGGCCAGAGAAGGAAAAAGGTTAGAATAACTGCCTTTCTCGGGGCGGCAGAGCTGCCTTCAGCGCCCCCCTTCGGCGCGCAGGCGGGGCGGCTCTCAGAGGTCTCCGTCCGCCTTCTCCTTCAGGCCCCCCTCTCGGAGAGTTCCTGCTCCTCGTTCTCCTTTACCCCCGAGTGGGGGCAGCGCGGTGCACGGGCTCCTCGGTTCCCCGGCTCCTCGGTTCCCGGGCTCCTTGGCCGAGCCACGGGGCGCCAGCGGCGGTTGATGAATTTCGGTGTCACCAGGGGTTTAGCCCGGATTTGGGAACCGCGCGCTCTAATACGCGCACACGGTCCTGCCCTTTCTAAAGCGCAGCCCTTTCACCCAGCCGCTGATTTATGAAGGAACCCGATCCTGGGACGGGCTGGGCTGGAGCCGGGAGCCCGGGGCCCGCGCGGCAGCCTTCGGGCTCTTTCTCCTAGCCGGGACCCTTGGCGGCTCCGGGCGTTCTCCTGGGCTGGACTCAAGGAGCCCTGCCGGGCGGGGCTTTCCGCGGCCCAGGACTTCCCTCCGAGCCACTGAAACCCCCTGGAAGGGAGCGAGGCGGGTGGAGAGAGTTCGCGTTTTCATTCGGAATTGAGCAAAGCCCTCGCCCCTCCCCAAGCCCTCCGATCGACCCCCTCGGGCAGCCCCTAAAGCAGCGAGATCGGGAGGTTTGTTTATCGAGGGAATAGAAAATTGAAAAAAAAAAAAAAAAGAAAGCGTCTAAGACCGTTTTTTCCCGCCGCAGAAACGTGCGAAGTCCCTCAGCTCCCGGAGGCAGCGAGGCGCCCCGTAGCCGAGTTCCCCGCGGGCCCACGCGGGGCCGACCCAGCGCTCTCCCTCCCGTGCCCCCGGCCGAAGCACGGCGGGAGAGCGTATTTTTTTTTTTTTTTTTCAGATTTGGTTTTCAGGGGGGAAATGGGGTTGTATCAATCCACAAATATTTACTCTTAACAGACTTGTATCTGTGGAGATTTCGAACAAAGACAGTTTAGGGGGATTACAAAAACCCTAAACCCCGTTTTTCTCCCGGACTTGGTGCTTTAAATGCCAATTACAGGCGAGCCATATCCAACAGCAACGGGGGGGAGGCGAGCAGGGTCCGGGGAGGGAGTGGGGGGCGAGTCCAGCCATTAAATGTAACTTTTCATTATGAAAAGGATTTCGCCGGTTTTATCTTCTAATAAGATTATGTCACGAACACAAGTACCTAGGATGGTGCTGAGTGACAGGGCTCTGTCGTTTAATCAGAGGCTGCGCCGCTCAAACCGCGGGGCCCTTTGTCCGACGGAGTGAACGACGGAAACTTGCCGTCCTAATCCCCTTATTCATGTCAGGCAGAGAAAAGAAGCCGAGCACCTTACAACCGTGTCCCCTCCACCCCTTCCGAGGGCGGAGAGAGGAGGGGGGCTCCAGCCCTGTGCCCCCCACCCCACCCCCAGGCGCCTTTCGTTTCCCATTGCGCTTGGGTCTCCGGAGCCCGCCAGGCATTCCAGCAAAGGTGGGGGAAGGGGATGCTTTTCTGGAGCCTCAATTGTCAGCTTCTGCAAAATGGGGGCAAAGGCCCCAGGACCAGAGGATACACGTTGGTGGGATTTTTTTTTTTTTTTTTTTTGCCTCCGTTGACAGAGGACACAGGCCCCGTCTGTCTTTTCCCAGGAGAAGTGGCATTGGGCAGTGCACGTCCACCATCCCCTGTAAAGCAGGATTGAGAAACCGGGAGAGGCCGGAGGGAGATAATCAGGCTGGGGCCCTCCGCGGGGAGGATTTCGTTGGATCCCTGGGACTGATGTCGCCAAGCTGATACCCCTGAGAGTCTCAGGGTTGACCGTTCGCAGCCTACTCGCTGGGCCCCTTTCTTCGAGGGCGAATTCCTTTGTTCAACCCCTGCGGAAACCTGCTTCTCCGCTGGGCCAGTGGCGCCTTTATCCTCGCCACTGCCGCCGCCAACCCTGTCCCACAGTATGCAGATCTTTTCAGCGGCGCTCGGGCCGCCCAGATCCAGCCAGGTCCACCGACTGACCGGGCCCTCGACGTCGCCACCCTGCCTGAGCCCTGGCCACCAGCTAGATCTCCAGCCCAACACTCGGGGCTCGGCTGCGGACTTGAGCCGCTGGCGTTCGCCCCGGGGCGCAGTGGGAAGCCGCGGACTTCCGAGAAGTCGCGGCAGGCACACGGCTCCGGGTCGCTGCACAGGCTGAAAAACACCAAAAGCAAAACCAACACCCAGCAAAGGAAACCCCCGCGCCCCCCAGGGCTCCTCCCAGCGCCCCTCCAGGAGACCAGGCCGGCGACCGCCCGCCTGGCTTCTAGGTTCTCAGACCCAAAGCCCCAGAGTCAGCGGAGCTGGGGGCGGGGGGGCGGGGGGGGGCGGGGAGGGTACTTCGAAGGAATTTGTCTCTCCTATACCCGGCTCCTTGGCCTCCTTTTAAAACTCTTAGGCTGTGCTCCGGGGCAGCCTCCCGGGGATCCCATTGCGCCCTGGGAGCGCTCTTGAGACGCCTGACTGCACGCAGTCTCCTCCCTCTCGAGCCCAGGCTCCGGGGCGTGGGGAGGATCGGGCTGAGAGCAGAGTGTCACCTCGTAAAAGCGACAGGCAAGGGCTGTTTTATGGGGAGGGAGAAGGGGCAGGAAGTGATGCTTCCATCTCTGGTCACTCTAGGACAGAGAGCCCCAAGGAGGGAGCCCCATCTGAGCAGGGGACAACCAGGCAGGGTCAGAAAAACAGCCGGGCCTGCGGCTGTGAAGAAGGGCATGGGGACCGGCCGGAACTCGGAAGGGGACCAGCGGATCTGGGAATTCGGAGCTCACCTCCCGCTCGCGCTCCGCCGGCGCCCCCTCTGCAGCGCCTGCTGAAGCCAGCAGCCCCGGCCCTTCCTCCCAGGCCGGGGGTGGGGGAGAGACTTTCTCCCTCGAAACACTTGATACCAACTTTGTTTTTTTGGCAAGAAAAATAAGCCTTGTTTGGAAAGGGGGGTTGGTGGTCGAGAGAGCGGGGGAAGGAGCGAGCCGCCGGCGGCAGAGCAAACTTTGCGGATTAGGTTTCAGCGCCTCCGCCCCACCCCCAGCCCCGCGGCGGTGATTTGTGCGCGGGGGTCTGTGACCCTGCGAGGCATCAAACGGCCCGCGGGAACCGGCCGAGTTCAGAGGGACAGTGGGCAGAGGGGCGGCCTAAGACAACGCAGATGGTTCATATCAGCCCAGCCGGGCCAGCCTTGGGCTCGCAGTGTCTGCCCGCTAGCCTGGACTCCTCCGGCTGGGGAGAGGCCTGGGGTGTTCCAGGGAGGCCAAGGCCCCAGCTGGTGATAGGGGGCCAGCAACGCAGCAGTGACCAGCGGGTCACAGCTGAAAGAAGGCGAGGCAGCCGGTGACAGGGTTTTTCCACCAGGCAGTCCTGACTGCATCCAGCTAAGGTGGGGCCTGACCTCCAGGGTAGCCTCCGAGAGCTGAGTGATGCCCAAAGGAGACCCTCCCAAAGCGGCCAGGAGGCCTGGACTTACCCTCCCCTGCCCTATGGCAGCTGGGCTCATCCAGGTCATAGTGCCCCTTCTCTGGGGACCGCGAGTGGCCTTTTTCCTCTCCAGGAGGTGCCCTGCTGTGATGGGTTCATTCATTCTACCACTAAGGTAGAAGGCCCTTCCTCTCTGCGGACTTAGCCCTTCTGCCTGATCTGGGCAAACTCCTTCCTCCCTTCTAGCTCTTGGGGAAACCTAAGACAGAGGCTCGCTCTCAGGTTGGCCCATAAACTAGCTTTGGGGGCGGGGCCTTGGTTGGTTGGGGTGTGAGAGGTCCTTACCCACACCAGCCTTGGCTCTGAACCTGCTGCATCCGCACCCCAGAAGTGGAGTCCTGCCGTAGGCAGTGGCATTCCCAGGCTTCCCTGCCCTGGTCTTCAGGACCTGGCTTTCTCCTTGGCCTCCAAGGACCTCAGAGGACCAGGACCACACTTGCCACTGGGACCTTGGGCTGGTTTAGAGTATCCCAGCTGAGGGCCTCTTTAAGATCCTTGTAGAAATGGGAAAATTAGGCCCAGGTGTAGCCAGGTGTAGCCCAGCATCAGTGGCAGCAGAACAGAGTCAGGAACCTCATTCCGCTGCCCAGTTAGGGATCTATGTGCCAACTCCACAGTTCTTTCTAGAACCCTCTTCCAGGCTCTGGCTTTATCAGTGACCTTGTCTGTTCCCCTGGGCTGAGGCCACTGAGGCCGGGGGGGGGGGTGCGGGGCGGTGACCTCAGGCAGACCACTGAGGAAAGGTCCTACAATTCCAGTTCTTAGAGGGGGTAACAGGCTTCTATGATGAAATGATTTTGCAAGCTTTCTGGATAGCATGGGGTTGAGTGGGTTTGGGAATTTTATCTTCTAAATAGGGACACCAAAGGACAAGAGCCAGGTGGCACAGTGCCACATCCCATTCTCTCTCTGTCCCCCAAGTGTCAGACTCCAAGACCCCCTGGGCTTGGCCCTTCCTCTCTACAGCAGGTCACAGGGAGGCCAGCCGCCTGGTCAGGGCCACAGAGGGCCACTGGGCTGCCAGGACCTCTCGGGGCTCTGTCTCCCAAGGTCCCTGCCTCGGGGGAGCAGCCGGCTGGGTCATCTGTGCACAGAAGACACATCTGTCTTCCACATGTTGGAGGCCGAGCAGAGGACATGTGGTTTGGGACGTGTTATCTTAATCATATTTATTAACCAATCCTGAAATGTAAAAATGTTTGATATTGTTACGATTGAGAAAAGATCACCAAATCTACATGGCAACAGATCAGGGGAACCCGCCAGCATCAGTCAGGTTTCTTTCAGCTGGGCACAGGACACGGCTTTGGAAGTTCTCTGAGTTGTTCTAGTGCGGTGGGATCTCTGTGCTGTGAAGTAACACTTCCCGCTTTCATTTTCCCAAGCAGAGATCTGAAGCAAAATTAATTACCCGCCTTGACTGATAGTTGTTCTGTTGGAGTATGGTTCTAATCCTTATTAACATTCTCTAAAGTCAGGCATGAAATATGACTTTTGCACCACACTCTTTGGCATATGTTTTTCTTTTCCAGGATATTTTTCAGGCTATCTCTGAACCTCGCTGCTGTTCATTATTTCTGCCATAGGTCTAATGTTGCCGGTCCCGCACTGAGCCCAGCCAAGGGGGTGGGGGGTGGGGATGACACATCTCCACTCACAACGCAAATTGCTTCTGATTATTGAGCTTTGAATGTTTTCCTCCATCATGTTTTTATTAAAAACTCCAGCATATTTACGCTCAATGGTGTCTTCAATTAGGGTTGTTTTTTTTTTTTAAGCCGGGGGTTCCCCTTTCTATAGCAGTATGTAAAGAAAATAGCTGTTATGACCGCAAAATTACCGTCCAAACCTGGTTTTAGTAAATCTGGCCCTGCTTTGACAAGCCCAGCGGGCTTGGAGCTTTTTTCCCCTAAGTGTTCCAGCTCCTGGGGAAACAGACAGGGAGGAAGCCCACAGAAGCCTCTGTTCTGCAGGGTACTCGTTGCGCCTCTCAGGGGCTAACACTTCCCAAGTTTGGGAGCTGCAGAAGGGGGTCTGGCTGCAGGGGGCTTGCTGATGGGCAGACCTAGGTCAGCAGCACACAACCTCAGCAGCAACAGTACTAATCACAGCCGATGCTTACTGAGGGGCCGGGGTTTGTCAGGTGCTGCTCTAAAGGGTGGGTGTCCCAGGTGGCTCAGTTGTAAAGAATCTGCCTGCAAATGCAGGAGATGTGAGTTCTATCCCTGGGTCATGAAGATCGCCTGGTGGAGGAAACAGCAGCCCACTCCAATATTCCTGCCTGGACAATCCCATGGACAGAGGAGCCTGGTGGGCTACAGTCCATGGGTCACGAAGAGTCAGACACTTGAGCGACTGAGCACGAATGCATGCTCCAAGGAGTGCTCTTATTATTTTCATTTTCAGATAAGGCAAGAGGCACCGAGGAGTTGAGTGACTTACCCAAGATCACACAGATAGTAAGTGGAATTGGGATTGGAGCCCAGGCATTCTGTCAGGAGAAAACTTTCAGCGATCCCATAGGAGGCAAATTCCAGCCCCTTGGGCTCTGTACCCTAGTGGTGGCCTGGCACCAAACTTAACATTATTTGTTGAATGAACACTTCGTAATTAAAGGTCAGTGTTCACTGTGTGCTGCCTGTGGTAAGGGTTTCATGGGGATTAGCTCATTGAATCTTTTCACCACCCTGGGGCAGGGATTGTCATCTCCCATTTTGCAACTTTGACCTGAGAGGTGCAGTGATTTTCCCATGCAGCTTCAGGTGGCAGCTATAAGAGCTACCATATATTCTGGGCATCTGTTATGTCCAGGCTCAGGGCTAAGACCTCGGCACCCCACATCGTAGGAAGGGTTCTGAAAAGCTCAGTTGTTGACCCAGATTTCCAGGTGACAGAACTGGGACTCAGAGAGGTGAAGACACATTCCCAGAGTCACAGAGCCAGCACAGAGCTGCACCAGCATCTGTAGGTGCCAAGACTGGACCACTCCTCAGCCTTGAGGGGCTCGGGGTTGGGGGAGCACTGGGACCAGCCTTCATGGTGGGTCTCACTTGGGATGAGTAACTGTCCTGGCAGGAAGCAGGACATATTTTGGAACTGACGGGAGGAGCATGTCTGTGTCCAGCCTCGTGCCAAGTGGGCACGGCATCATCCCGTCCTAGCCTCCCCTTGCAGATGGGGAAAGCAGGGCACAGAGAAGTTAAGTGACTCGCCCTGGATCACACAGCTAGTGAGCGGCTAATGAGAGTCCCGCTCCAGTGTTCTGGCTTTGGGGCTGTGTTTCTCAGAGAGACATTCTGACTCATCACTTCTATCATTGACATCATGCGTGACCATCCCTGAGTGCCTTCTGAGTGCTTCGCAAACACACAGAGACAGCAGGGTAGTTCCCAGAGGGAGGGTGCTTTTCCCAGCGTCACCCTGCAAGATACAGCCGGCCAGGGTGTATCTACTCTGGGCCAGGGGCCAGGGGAGCAGGGGCCAGCCGCTCCCCGGTGGATGAGAGAGGTGGATGGGAGCCCTGCCAGCTCTCCCAGGGCTGCCTTGACTCCTGCCCTGCCTTCCGGGCTCCGGCTGCCAGTACGGCAGCTCCGGGCAGGCTGTCTGCCCTTTGAAGGGGGACAGCCTCCTGAGCCTGTCACTTTGAACTGCAGAGGGGCCTGCGGTGAGGGCCCGGCCCCCTCCCGCGTGCCCCCGCCCGCCCACCCCTCCAGGTCTGGTTCCAGTCGGCAGGCCTGGAGCCGGAGGGGCGGGCAGGGCGGCGGCCCCCCTGTGGGATGTCAGCCTGATAAGTGAGTAGCGGCAGACCCCTGGAGGAAGATGGAGCAGGCCGCCCACTGGTCCAACCATCCCACATTGTGAGAGTTCAAGCCGGTCACCGAGGTGGCATCCTCCACAGACAGGCCCTGGTGACTGCAGAGAAACATCTCCCCAAACATCAAAGATTTAAATTAAAATAACAGTAATGATCGTAATAATAATGATAACTTATAAAAGGAAACCTTTCGCCCTGGGGCACAGGGAGTATCATGGCGTCAGCCACGTGCTCTGTTTGGAGCCTGCTCAGCAGCAGGAAGTCAGGAGGGCTGGTAGGTAAGAGGCGGGTGCACTTGGGCAGCTTGTTACCAGGAACGCAGCTGGGGGCCTTTTAGTTGTTCAGCCAGGTCCTGGCTAAACTGGGCCGGGATGGGGCAGAACCATCCTACCCTCTGAGAGCTCCTGGATAAATTGGTATGGTGGGGGTGGGACAGAGTTCAGCAGAAATCATGCTAGCACAGTCCTTGTGCCTGGAAATGCTGGCCTCTTCTCTGATTTTGTGACCCCAGAACTGATTCCATGGGAGGCCGAGAACTTCTCCAGATTCTTAGGTAGATAGAAGAAAAGATGCCAGTGCTTTGGAGCTGCAGGGTTTGGAGTTCAATCTAGGCTCTGCTTCTTCCTGGCTTTGTGACCTTGGGTTAGGCGCTTTACCTGTCTGTGCCTTGGTTCCCCCAGGGCTTCCCAGGTGGCACTAGTGGCAAAGGACTTGTCTACGCATGCAGGAGACCTGGCTTCGATCCCTGGGTTGGGAAGATTCCCCTGGAAAAGGAAATGGCAACCCACTCCAGTATTCTTGCCTGGAGAATTCTGTGGACAGAGGAGCCTAGAGGGCTATAGTCCACAAGGTTGCAAAGATTCGGACATGACTGAAGTGACTTAGCACACAGGCACGCATGCCTCAGCTCCCTCAAAGTCTGTTGAGACCCAAACACTTGCCTCAGGGTAATGATGAAATTCAAAGGCAAAAGTGGGTGAAAGGGTCAAGGCTATGTGTATGGCTCTTGCTGATATTGTTACTGATGCTCCCACAGTCCTTTGCATTGGGTCTGAATGGGCACCTGGCTCTGGGTATATGTATCAGGCAGGCTCTTTGCCAGACTTCTTTGTGTTTTTCTTGCCTCGGCTAGAACAGGGCATGGTGCATATAATAAAATAGGCGTCCAGTTAGTACTGAAAGAATGTATGAAGGGATAGCTTGTGGCTAGGCTGACTCACCTGGATTTCAGGCTCAGCCTCTTTCTAGCCTCTTTCTAGGTGTGACCTTTGGCGAGTTCCTCAGCTCCCCTGAGCCTCTGTTCCCTTGTTGCTAAAACAGGGATAATCAAAAAGGCTAGCTTCTCGGGTTGTTGTGTTAAATGAGATGATGCACGCAGAGAACCATACTGGTAGATGTGAGCTCTTTTTGTTGCTGAGAAAGGGCCGTGAGCAGGGGTCTGGTTAATCACTCAAAACAGAGTCTGTGTGCAGGATTATCTACGGCATTCCAGGTAGGGGCACTAGTAGCAGGAATAGTAGGGGTTAAAGTGATGGGCTGAGAAGAGTGGGCTGAGACAGTAAGTCTGGCTGGAGGGACTGCCTGGGGACTGCTGGGACATGGGGCTGCAGAGCGGGGTAGGGCCAGTAGCTATGCAACAGGGTGTGGATTTATCCTGTGGGCAGGAGGGAGCCATTGAAGGTTATTGGATGGGGGAGTGACAGGGCTGGAGAGGCACTTTATGGAGATGACATTGGCGGCGTATGCACAGGATTGGAGACTGGAGACAGGCAGGAGGAGGCGAGGGCAGTGGCGGGGACTAGAGACGGGACAGGTTCATGCCAACTTGAGGCAGCACTGAGGGCTGAGGGGAGGGGGTAGGGCAAAGGGAGAGTCATGGGGGCCTGGGTCTTGGAGCTGGGGTGACTGCAAACCCCAGGTTCTGAGTACTCTGGGCTGGACACAGCAAGGATGAGCCACTTGGCTGGGTGCTGTCCAGATCCAGCTTAATGGGCAGGTGGACTGTTCAGTCACACTGGGCCCTCCCCTTAGAAGAGCTCTTGTACTCAGTTTAATGCTCTGCCATCACCCTCTTGAAATTCTTAATGTGTTTTGAACAAGTGCCCTGTGTTTGCATTTTGTGCTGGGCCCTGCAAAATTATGTAGCTGATCCCAGTCCCTGAGTCTCAGGTTCTGGGCTCTTAGAATGGAGGCCTGGGAGAGCTCAAGCTGGAACCAGGCCTGCAGGAATTAAGGAGGCCTCCCTCTCTACCACAGAGCCAAGGCTTGTCCTAAGGCGGCTTCTTCCTCCCAGCTTGGCCTTCAGAGCCTTCCTAGGTCAGTTTAATGCTCTGCCATCACCCTACCTCTTTTCATCTCCTCTGAGCTCAGCTACCAGCTCACCTGCTGTTCCCCACACAGACCCTTGTCCGAGTCCAGGTCTTAGTCTGTCCTGGTGATTGCAGGCTCTGTCCCCTGGCTTCTCTCATTCTGTCTTCTCCAGGAAAAGTCCTCTGAAGGCCTGGCATAGGAGTCACCAATGCCACACAGTGTCCCTGGCCCTCCACCCCATCCTCCTCCCCACTGAGGCTTGGGTCAGTCTTGCAGTGCTTCAAAAACATGCAGATTCCTATTCTAACCCTCAGGGTGAAGCCTCTAAATCTGCTGTCCCAGCTGGTCCCCAGGGCTGCCTATACACACTGAGGTGTGAGAATCTCTGCCCCAGGTACCCCCAAGCCAAGCACAGGGCCTGGTAATGGCTAGATGCTCTGTGTACTGAGTGAATGAGCTGTGGTTGTCTTGTCCTCTTGTTGTGCACAGCTTCCCTTGAGCCTGCATGGAATGGCATTAGTGGGTGGCTCTAGATGGTGGTAGGATGGAGCAAGTGTGGGTCTGAGGAGGGTTGAGAGATCAGCTGACCCATCCTGGGGACTGTGGCTGGGCCAGGGTTCTTCCCCTCTCCCTGAAGCCTTCTGGGTGTCGCATATGCCCTCTAGGCGACAGGAGGTAGGCAGAGCCCTTCCCCTCCCCCTCCTCTTAGAGGGCCATCTGTTCCCAGTGTGGTTCCCTCTGCACATAATCACTTTGTTTCTTTATACTGCATAGGCACTGAGTTAAGGACTTGCACTATTTCATTAAACCCATAGAAGTGCATGAAGCAGGGTCTGTTATTATCCCATTTCAGAGATGTGGAAACTGAGGCACAGAAAGGGAAAGTCAGCTGTCCAAGGCCATACAGCTTAGCTCAGCCTTTCCACCATTTGGCCTCTGAGACGTCTGATCTCCCTGTGGCTCCTGTTCATGATGTCCCAGGAAAGCAAGTGTTCAGTGAGTATTTGGGAAAGGGAGGGAGAGTAGAAGGAAGCTCAGCCAAGCCTCCCCGCCCTTATCTAACTGGAAAGACTCCTGCTCCAGGCAGGGCTGGAACCCAAGGTGAGCTGAAGCATTGCAACCTGGTGTGTCTGGGGATGGAGAGCAGGAGGAACTCAGAGCTGACGGGCAGGACAGGCAGTGTGGGTGCATTCAGAAAGCTCTGTGGTAGAGGACCAAGACCCGGCAAGCCTCCTTTCCCAGTGGTGACAGGGCTCTGTCAAAGGGGCCTGGATGAATCTGTTCCAAAGATGGCATTCCATGGATAAAGAAGATGTGGTACCTATATATGGTGGAATATTACTCACCCATTAAAAAGGAATGAAATGCCATTTGCAGCAACATGGATGGACCTAGAGAGTGTCATACTGAGTGAAGTAAGTCAGACAGAGAAGGAGAAGTATCGTATGACATCCCTTTTATGTGGACTCTAAAAAGAAATGATACAAGTGAACTTACTTACAAAACAGAAAGAGTCTCACAGACTTAGAGAATGAATTTATGGGTTGCCAGGGGGACAGATGGTGGGAAGAGATAGGGAGTTCAGGATGGATATGTATACACAGCTATATTTAAAATGGATCAATAGAGGGGTGGCAGGAAGTAAAGCTTTCAAGTCTCTGCTTCCATGGAGTTTGAATTCTGATAGAAAATGCAAATAAATGTGGTAAAAGGAAAAACCAAGGAGCGTAAGGGGGACAGGAGTCCCCCGTAGTCCCCCAACAAGGACCTACTGTGTAGCACATGGAATTCTGCTCAGTGTTATGTAACAGACTGGATGGGAGGGGAGTTTGGGGGAGAATGGATATATGTATACATATGGCTGAGTCCCTTTGCGTTCTACTTGAAATTATCACAACATTGTTAATCAGTTATACCCCAATACAAAAATCAAAAGTCTGAAAAAAACAAAAATGGCATCCCAGAATCTTGAGTGGAGCCTCCTTGATGCCAGGCCCGTGTAGGGTTGGGAAGGTCTGAGGAGCAAGACAGATGCAAGTCTTGCCCTTGGCGGGGGTTCATGATCCAGGAAGCAGACAGCATGAAGAAGATCCAGCCAGACAGGCCCTGAGGAACTAAGTTGGGTGGGTTCCAGCCAAGAGAAGACAGGTGCCAGGAGCAGGCCTGACACCTAGTAGATGCTCAGGGACCTTTCCCATGACATTTCTGTTGTCCACCTACTGCAACAGCCGCCTTAATCAGTACCTGAGAGGGCCAGGCTCCAGGCCCTCACTAATGCCATGACTATGAGCTGCTGTCCTGGATGAGTCCTTTGATCTTTCTGAACCTCAGTTTCCTTACCTGTAAAATGGGTACAACTATTCCTCCTCTCCAGGTCATTGGAAAGATTAACCATAGGAGGACGTGAAGCTTTTAGCACAAAGCTCATCACTCAAAAATAGAGGGACTTCCCTGGTGGTCCAGTGGCTAAGACTTTGAGCTCCCCATGCAGGGCGCCCGGGTTCAGTTCCTGATCAGGGAACTAGATCCCACAAGCCACAACTAAGAGTTCACATGCTGCAACTAAAAAACCTGCATGCCACAGCAAAGACCCCAGGTGCCACAGCAAAGACCCCAGGTGCCACAGCTAAGACCCGGCACAGCCAAATAAATAAATATTAAAAAAAAAAAAACCAAGATATAAACGTTAAAAAAAAAATAGAACAAAGAAATGTTTCTTTTACAACTTTTGTGGTGGTCATTGTTATTTTTGTTATCAATAAGAATTCTAATAAATCACAGGAAGGCCAGTCCACCCCCTCTGAACCCTCCAGGGACTGACTTACCTCCCTTTCTCTCCTCCCTCCCACCTTCTCAGGGCCAGCCCAGTCCCCCGTTTCTGTCTCCACCCCTACCCCTAGCCCCGCACAGGGAGCCGAAGTGACTCAGCTGGTCCCCACCTTGCTGCTGCTCCAGCCTCTCAGGGGACAGAGTGGGGGGTGGGGGAAGGTGGGGATGGTGGGCATAATTTAATCCTGTGGGTGGAGGGCTGTGACAAGGGGAGGGTCCTTAGGGAAGGGGCATCTGGAGGAAGGGGTGGGAAACGCTGCCTGGGGAGGTGGGAAGCTTTACTAAGCGGGGAACATTTGGACAGAACTGGGAGAGGCAGGTGGGGGTGCTTTCCAGGCTTGGGGAATGGTGAGAGCGAAGGTCTGGATGCGTGGAAGACTGTGGCCTGTTAGGAGAAGCAGTGTCCCCTCCTTCCGCTTCCCTTCCCGCTGTGTCCCTGGCTGCCCTTCCTTTAGATATCAGTGTGGTCTGGCAGATTCAATTCAAGGTCTAGCACCCACTACATGCCAGGCTCTGGCTGAGCTTGTCACATACACCTGTGAAGCCCTCTGACACGCCTGAGAGGTCAGTGTGATTATCATGGCCATTTTACAGATAAAGAGACTGAGGCCCAGATGTGGTGGGCAGCTTGCCCAAGGTCACACAGCTGCATCACAACCAGATATGACTGCAGCCCCTCCCTTACCCCTCCCACTCCCCTTTTAGTGAACTGCTTGTCATCCACTTGCTCATTGCCCACACCCTCATGTCACCTGGGGCTCACACAGGAAGGGTATGGACCCTTGGGACTGGGGAGATTGGGAGCAGGTATGGCAGAAGTGGACACACAGGAAGTGTGTGTCCGAAAACCCACTTGCAGGCAGAAGAGATGCTAGAGTAAGTGTGCTTCAGGGTGAGGGGACTGCTTGGGCAGAGGCAGAGAGGCTGGCAAGCCCCGGCCATACCAATAATTCTGTTCACGTGGCTGATGACACCACCCAAGCGCCCTGACCTTGGAGGTTCAAAGGAGTGAGTGTGTTTCAGAGCCTGGTGCTCCCTATCTTGGTCTCATCCCTTTCTGCCATTTAAATCAAATTCCTTCGCCTAGGAATGGGACAATCTAAAACCCCAAGTCAGGATTTTCAGCAAATGAAGAAATGGTAGCTGCTATTTTTAAAGTAGTAATAATAACAGTAATAACAATAATGATAATAATAGTAATGAAAGTCTCAGAACATTACAGCTGAGGAAATTGGAGCTCAGAGAGGTTAAGTAGCTGCTCTGAGGTCACCCAGCTAAGGAAGTGGGTGGTTTGGACTCGGGTCTGAGGGCTGTACCTCTTGGTGCTGTGGGCTGCTGCTTCCCTAGGGAAGGGAGGGGAGGCGAGCCCAAGGCCTGATTTGAACCCAGGCAGTCTGAGCCAGTACCTGCCCTGTGGGCTGCCAGTCTCTCGGTGGTGGACCGGGGGAGGCATTTCACTCCTATGGCCCAGGAACAGGTGCAAGAGATGAGGAGTTTGGAAGACTGATGGAGGAAGCGTGGGACATTGTGGACCCTGGGGAAAGGGCTCCTCTACCAGACTAGGGGGCGCGGAGGAGGACTTCCTGGAGGAAGAGCTGTCCACACTGAGAGCTGAGGGATTATCAAGCTAAAGAGAGGAGGGGAGCAGCTTTGGGGCAGAGAGGTGTATCTGGAGGCAGGCCGTGGTAGGGGTGCAGGGAGAGATCAGATCAAATAGGGTTTTGAAGGCCATGCTGGAAGTCTGGCCTTTACTCTGGGGGCCACTGGAAGCCTTGGAAGGATTCAAGGCAGGGCAGTGTCCTGGTCATATTTGAGTGATGAAATTCACTCTGATGACCATGGATTGCAGGGGGAGCAGAGGGAGGGCAGAGAGGAAGTTGTACACATGCGGAGGGGGCCCTGCAAGGCATTGTTCAGGTGTGCACACCTGAATGCACATGGCTGTAAGCACAGGTGGGTGCCGGCATCTGTGTCCTTGTCACGGGACTCGAGCTCCATGAGGGCCTGGCTCTTGGTGGGGACTCAGTGAGTATGTCAGTAGGCACCGCACACATCGCCGTGTGTGTGCATGTACCTGGCATCCATCTGTGTGAGTCCAGCAGTGACGGTGGTGTGTCCCTGTGTGTTTCCAAGGGTGTTTGTGTGTGTGCACACATGGCAGGTTGTGAGGTGGCAGCTCTGTCCAACCTTGCTGTCCGGGAGAGGCCCCTCCCGCCTTGGGCCGGCCCAGCCTGCGTGGATACCACCCAGTCTCGACACCCTGGCCGGCGGCTATCAGCTCCGCCTCCACTGAGCTTTAGAGCGTTGTCATCTGAGGGGGTTATCGCTGCTGTAAATCGTCCCCGAACAGTTTAATCACCACCAAAGTACCTGCCTGGCTCCCTGCAGCTGAGCTGATGGCAGGCGGGTGGCGGGGGCAGCGCTCTGGAACAGACAGCATCTGGAGAGGCAAGCCCCGAGCCTCCTCGGGGACCCTGGCTGATTCTCCCACATCTGAATGCCAGTGCATATGGAGGGCGGGCAGCAGGGAGGGACAGTGCCTGTGTCGGTGTGTGTGTCAGTGTGTGTGCACGTGTGTGTGCACGTGTGTGTCCCTGCACGGGCTGCTGTGTGCCTGGGCATGCCGCGCTGCAGGTGTGTGTGCGCCTGACATCAATCCCCCGTGCCCGTGACCGAGTGTGCCTGCCTGTCACCATGTCAGTGAGCGCCGGTGTCAGGATGCACACGCACATTTGTACCTGTCTGCCTGTGTCTATGTGTGTCAGCGTGGGAGGGTGTGCTGCTGCGAGTGTGTGTGGACACGAGTACTTCCATGACGGAAGGGTGTGTGCACATGTCACATGTGGGGAGGCCGTGTGTGGGTGTGAGTGTTGGCCCCTGTAGGCTGATACGGCAGGGCATGGGGAGGGTGGACACACGTGTCAGTGAGGGCACTGGTGTGTGTGCATGCCTGTGTGCACATGTGTCTGGACACAGGGAATGGGTGTGATGGGTAGAGAAGCAGATGGCCCCTCCTGGTCTGTGACGTCCATGGCCATGGCTCGGAGAGCCCAGCCCAGGTGTGGGCAAGAATTTCCTCTCACCTTCATCATGGTCAGGAGGGTGGAGGGCGGGGTGTGATGAAGGATGCGACTCTGGGGCCTCACGCAGCGGGCAGGCAAGCGCCCTCCCGACTCCCTTCCCAGGTGGGAACAGTCAGCAGCTCCTCCCCTTCCTCCTCCCCTGCCCCTCCTCCTCTCATCTCCCTCCTCTCTTCTCAGGTACTGAGCCCAGGCTTAGCTCCAAGCCAAAAGGTGTGGATTTGGGGAGAGGTCAGACCCAGACCCTGGGAGGAGACAAACACTCCCTGCCCCTCTCCCATGGCCCTGACCGGGGGTCTGCTTTGGGCCTGTGGTCAAGGACTTTCACCAGGGTGCCCAGGCTGGCGCCGCAGGGCCTGGAAGGACACAGAGAAGGGGTCACACGGCCCCGTGCCCAGGCAGGGGGCGGGCGGGCCTCTGCAGGTGTTCCTGGCAGGTGGGGCACGGCAGGTGTGCACCAGCGCGTGTGTCCGCTTGGTGTGTCCTCACAGGTGTGTTCCAGCCCATGGTTCCCCAACAGGTGTGCCCTGCCCCCAGTTTCCCTGGGAGGAGCCAGAGGAGCTGGCTGCTGGGCCTGCAAGGGCGAGTGGCTGAGCCTCCAGGGCTCCCGGTGTCACCCCCTCCCTACCCACTCCGGCGGGGAGGCCAGGACCCTCCCGCCGCTGCTGCTGCTCCCCCCACCCCCGCCGGCGGCGGCCTGGCCACCCCAGGGAGCTGACCCCGACCCCACCCGGCCCCCCACATCCCAGCTCGGGGGCTCACAAAGGGAGAGGAGAGAAGAGAAAAATCGCAGAGATTTGTCTTGTCTGGGGCTGACAGCGGAGCGAGTGATTGCCAGGCCCGCTTGGCAGTTTTTAATCATTTTATCTCTGTTCTCGGCTCTCCGGGGAGACAGCCAGTGCTTAGCAGTCTGCTCAGAAAGACCTCGGGGCGCGTGGCGCAGCGGCGGCTCCGAGCTCCCATTATTAGCTGTGCTCTTCGGAGCGCGCTCCGATCTCTCCCGGGGGAGCCGGTGAAAAATTAACACGGGCCGGCGGCGCGGGCGCCCGATGTAACTGTAATTACTCCATTGATATTCCTCACACAATAGCGCTGTCATCAGTCATTTACATAAACTTTCTCTCCGCGAAGACGGGCGGAGGTGCCTAATCCTATTGGGTGCTTCCACTGCATGCATTATACATGGCAGGGGGGCCCCTAGGTGCGGAGGGGAGGGGAGAGAGAGGAGGGGAGGGTCGTCGGAGAGGAGAGGAAGGGACTGGGAGGGGCCGGGAGGAGAGGAGGGGAAGGGCGAGAGCCTTGGGAAAGAAGTGGAAGGCAGGGAACCAGCGGGAGAGCCGGGGGCCGGCTGGGCGGGGCGGGGGCCAGAGCCACAAGCCACACCCTGCAGGGGGCGGGGTCCCGGTGGGCTGGAGGCCAGTGGGGCTGGGGTCCCGCTTTGCTTTGCCTTATGAGGGTCCCACTGAATCCGGAGCGCGCCCGCCAGAGTCGGGAAGGCGAGGCTCCTCTGTTGTGTCGGGGGAGGGGGTGGGTGGGCAGGTGAACCCGATTCCCCCCCAGGGATCCCCAACAAAGCCTGTCCCCCGATTCGGGGACCATTCCCCACTTCCTTACCCACCCGAGGGCCAAGGTGGGTAAACCCCGGTGGGCATCTGGGCTCAAGCTGGAGGCTCTTCAGCTCCTAAGGAGTTAAAAACCTCCCTGGAAATTACCCCTGTAATGACCTAATTAAAGACTTCAGGGCCACCTACTCCAGGGTGAAAGCTAATAACACCCTCCCAACAATAATAATCCTGGTGGAGCCCCCTCCCCCACCCCGTTATTGCTGTAGCTTCAGCCCCCCTTCCCACCACCCCACCTGACCCCCTCCCACCCCGCCGTCCTGCCTGCCCAAGCTGGTAGTGTCTGGGGGCAGGCCAGGGGCTGAGCCCCCAGCTGAGCAGGGAAGGGTTCAGGATGGGACCAAAGGGAGAGGCCTGGGATAGTCAAATTTCCATTGCTGAATATTTAATGAAGCCCAGCGCGGTTTATTTGGTTGGCCTGTCGATTTTTATTCTTCTGTCAATAGCTTCTCATATGTGGGGCTGTAATGATCTTTAGCAGGGCCTCTCCAGGGACGGCTGCCACTAAATGCAATTATGGATTTTATACCTCAATGTGTTTGATATTTCCACTGATCTAATTTGCAGCCTGGTAGTTTATTGTTTGGCATTTTAATGGCGTTCAAATGCTATGGGAAATTTGATTTCTTTTTATAATTCCTCCTTAACGCAGTTAATGCGGGTGGCGGGTTGGCCCAGATTTTTACAGCCCAATGTATAGAAAGAAGAGAGAAAAAAAGAAGATCACACCCTGTATACACTTAAGGATGTGTCCATTGAAGGATGTGCTCCCTTTGAGCAGTAGGGCCCACCTGCCTACCTGCCTTGGGGTGGGGACCTCTGTTGGCTGGTGTAGGGAGCTGGGACTGAGATGCGGGGAAGCTGGTGTGATTCCTTGCTCCAACACGCAGTTCCTTGCTCCCTCTGTCCTGAGCCCCATGGTCTGCTGGCCTTGTCCCAAGACCTCTCCAAGTGGCTTTCAGGTCATTGCCCTGTTCAGTTCTGAGCAGCTGCAGAGTCAGAGAGGCCAGCCCTCCCACTGCCACCAGTTTTTGTGGCCCACATCTGAGGGCAGGGGATACACCCAGTCGTGGGCCTTTGAGACCAGGGGTGATTTCGTGACCTGCCTGTCATTGGTGTGACACGTCCTCATGGGGCCTCAGTCACAGGCACCAAGTGTGTCCACTTCCAAGTCCCGGGTCAGGGCGGACCCCACTTCTGCCCCCATGCACCTGTCCTTCCTGGCCTGCTCAGGAAGGCTAAGTGTGGGGGTGTGGCCAGGCTGGGCCCCGGCTGCTCCGTGTCCCAGACCTGGGTTTCTGGAGGCTGTGCTGGTTCTTTCCTAGGCTGGACTAGATCAGAGAGGAAGCCGAGGTCCACAGAGCCAGGTGGAGGACCCCCACCACCTTGGGGCAGCCTCCCTGAGCGGAGCCACTCTGTTTCCTGACAGTGAGTCCATAGGCCAGGCTCTGGCCATGAGGGACCTTCTGCCCTTGATTAGCAGGGTACGGCCGTGGAGGACACTGGGACGCTGTGCCCCCCAACCCATGGAGGACAGCTCAGGCCAGTCTACCAGCAATTGCTCTCGATTTCCTAAAACATCTTCTGGGGAAGAAGGGTCCAGAAAGGCTCAGGAATTTCTTCCAAGTGGTCTGCAAGGAAGTGAGCGAGGAAATGGTCCTCAGCAGGTGAACCGAGTTCCTCTGTCCTGGGCAGCCCTGCCCGGGGAGCAGTGAGGAAACTCAGCCTCAGGCCTTCCAGGAGGGTCTGTCTGGTATTTCTGTGGCCTGCAGACCCCATGTTCTGGTTTGGAAGGTGCCCTTTCCTGGCACAAGTACGCCTGGATTCCAGTTGCTGGGGATGCAGAGTGAATCTGGCTGCCTTTTACCGGACACCCACTGTGTGCTGAGCAGAGTGCTGAGCACTTGGCGTATGTCGGCTTGTCACAGCCCCAGGAAATGCAGGTACCATTTCACAGAGACAGAGACTGAGGCGCTAGGAGTTTCACAACACCTGCCTGAGGCCATAGTAATGGCAGGGCCAGAACAGGAACCCAAATGTGGGTAGCTTCAGAGGTGCTGCTCTTGACCATGTGTCTGATAGTACAGCGGTCCCCAATCATTTGGGCACCAGGGACCAATTTCATGGGAGACAATTTTTTCCATGGACCAGGAGTGGTGGGGGGAGATGTTTGGGGATGTTTCAAGATCATAACGGGCTTTCCTGGTGGCTCAGCAGTAAAGAATCCTCCTGCAAATGCAGAAAACACAGGAGATGCAGGTTCGATCCCTGGGTCAGAAAGATCCCCTGGAGAAGAGCATGGCGACCCACTCCAGTATTCTTGCCTGGAGAATCCCATGGACAGAGGAGCCTGGCGGGCTACAGTTCTTAGGCAAGGTCGCAAAGAGATATGACTGAAGTGACTAAGCACGCATGCATGCATAAGAGCATTACATTTATCGTGCACTTTTATTTCTAATTGAACACCACCACTGATCTGATAGAAGGTACCGGTCTGCACCCAGAGGTTGGGGACCCCTGTAATATGTTCTTCCCAGGGCCAGGCTGGGCATGCCTGCATGGGGAGAGATGTCATCCCCTAGCTGGGGTCCCCGTCTTCCTCCTGCTCATCCTCTTCAGCAGAGCTGACCCTAGTTTCTGTCCCTGGGCCAGGCTACCCCCATAACCCACAGGACTGCTGGCTCAGGCACAGTGAGTGGGTTCTGTCTTGGGGGGGAGTTTTGTACCTTCTGGAAAGGAATGGCTGTCCTTCCCTCCTCCTGGGGGATTCTAACCCCGCCACCTCTCCCAGGTTTCTGCTGTGTCCAGTCCATCTTCTGCACAGCTGCTGTTCACAATACCAGCCCTGTCAGCCTCTTGGCCTCTTAAATGTAAGCCATCACAGTAAGAGTTCACACTCATGAACCCCTACTCCGACCAGGTCCTGGGTGAGCACTTCTCACACATTCTCGCACAACTCCATGAGGCAGGGACCATGGTTATCCCCATTTTACAGATGAGGAAAACTGAGGATTAGAGAGGACACATTCCTGCTAGGGGACTAGTATAACTCAAAGCTTCCCCCTCCAACACCCCCCACAATTAGAACAATTAATCATATCACCCCATTGCTTTCTTGTGTGTCTCATGCCACCTAAAGCCATGGCAGTTTGTGTTCTTGTGGCACTAGTGCAGGACACCTAAGAGACGCAGGTTTGATCCCTGGGTCTGGACGATCCCCTGGAGGAGGACATGGCAACCCACTCCAGTATTCTTGCCTGGGAAGTCCCACGGAGGAGCCTGGTGCGGTCGCAAAGAGTTGGACACGACCGAAGTGCCTTAGCACGCGTATGCCTCCAGCCGGCCTAGAAGGCCCAATAGGCCTATGTGGGGTCTGTCCTGTTCATAGTCTGTCTATTGCTATAACAGGGCCTGGTACCCCCCAGATGCCAGAAAGCTTGTTGAACAAATGCATGAACAAGTGAAGGCCCAGAGCCCGTACTCCTGACCTCTCCTTACAGGCTTTTTAAGATCTCCTGGCACCTTCAGGAGAGATTCCAGTCTGGGTGCCAGGTGTCATGGTTTCCCTACCCCTCAGGTCCCACTGCCAGCCCCTCAGCCCCAGTCCAGATGCCCAGTTTTCACCTCCAAGCCTCACTTTCCCCAGACACCCACCTCTCCATTGTGCCTCTGTGTCCGGGGCCACACTGTCCTCTCCATCAAATAGCTTCCCCCCCACCTCGCCAGGCAGACATCACTCATCCTCATTCTGCACCACCCAGCTCCGGGGTCAGCCCCCCTGCCTGACGGTCTCTGCAGTGCCCTGCAAGGCTGCCCTGCCTACACTGGGCACCCCTGCTGCCCCAGCCCTCATCACATGGCTCTGCCACGGTCCCCTGCTGCCCTGGCATTGCTTGCAGGGAGAGTCTCCCATGACCGCACAGCCATGGGGGAGGGTCTGTTGAATCAATGAATAAAACAGGGAAACAAGGAGAAGGAGCACTTCTTCTGTGGGTCATCTCAGGTAACTGCCCTGCCCATGCTGGAGGCTGACAACATATTGGCCCCCTGCTTGCCCGATGGAAGGGAAAATGGATTGAAACTCTGTTGGCCTCAAGTGTGGACAGGACATTATCAGTCAGTGATGGATAAGCAGCTGCGCTTTGGCCTCACCCTGTCCTTAGAGCTGAGTGTTAAGTAGGTTCCCCCCTTCCCAGCCCCAATCAGTAGTGAAATCAGACCTGAGTAATCTGATGTTCCACTTAGGAAAGAAAACAGGATTCCCCAGGCGGGGAGGAGGCTGAGGCCTGGTACCCAGTGGAGGATAGCCTGCTAGCATCAGTGTTGGCCATCAGGGGCCTGATAAGATCTTCACAGCTTGTTATCCTGGGTCAGGCTGCCTGTGTGCTTGGCTGGGGGTAGCTCTCCAGGTAGCTGGATCTGTTCTCTGTACATAACCCACCTGAGGAGGGCTGCAGGGGCTGTGTGTACATGTGGAGACAGCTGCAAGAGAAACTGGGTCCCAAGGGTTCTGTCTGCCCCCAGAAGCCCCACTTTTGATCCTTGAGCCTTCAACTGCATCTCATAACAGAGCCCGGGAGAAGGGGTGAATGCCCGCAGTGTGGTTCGGTGGGGTCAGTGTGAGCCTAGCTCAGTCACTCTCCAGTGCCCTGCTGTTGAGAAAATCACACACCCTTTCTGAACCTCAGTTGCTACTTTGTAACTGGGGAGTACAATTCCTACTCCTGGGTTGTGGACCAGACTTAGTGACATCTTGTTTAACCCTGCCACAGCTAAACAAATCAAAATGTAGGTGACCAAGCCACTCACTGGCCAAATCAGGCCACTTGCAGAGTGAAAGGGGATGTTGTTAATAATTATGCTGGAACCACAGGTATACACCAGGACCCTCCCAGGCATCCTAGGATATATGGTCACCCATCAGTAAAATGGGCTTCCCTGGTAGCTCAGCTGGTAAAGAATCCGCCTGCAATACAGGAGACTCTGGTTTGATTCCTGGGTCGAGAAGATCTGCTGGAGAAGGGATAGACTACCCACTCCAGTATCCTTGCGCTTCCCTCGTGGCTCAGATGGTAAAGAATCCGCCTGCAATGCAGGAGACCCAGGTTTGATCCCTGGGTTGGGAATCTCCCCCGGAGGAGGGCATGGCAACCCACTCCAGTATCCTTGCCTGGAGAATCCCCATGGACAGAGGAGCCTGGCGGGCTACAGACCATGGGATCATGAAGAGTCGGACACAACTGAGCGACTAGGCACAGCACAGCACAGCACAGCATCAGTAAAGCTCTTTTCAGGGATCAGGGCCACGGTATCTCAAACTGTGCCATTAGGCCCCCATATCGTTCCCTAGTGCTTATTGGCAAAGGGCTCCTGGGATTAGCTAAAAACAATACTGTGTAACATTGATGGAGCACTTACTGCATGTCTGTCACCATGTTTTCTCGTGAGATTGTTGCAATAACCTGATGAGATCAGTACCACTTTTATGCCCACTTTACAGATGAGGAAACTGAGGCTCAGAGGGGTCAAGTGACTTACCAAGGTCTCACGGCCAAGAAGGAGCAGAACCAGGGCCCGCAAGGAGGTCTGGTTGACTCCCAAGGTGAAAATGTAACCACTGGACTGCACTGCCCATGTTCCCACGAGGTCTGCCCGAGCAGCCGAGAGGAGCGGAGGTTGGGCTGATAAAGGGCCATCTGGAGGCCAGGTGGGAGCCATCTCGCCCTGCCAGGTAACTGGGCTGCCAGCTCTTGGGCCTGCACGGGCCTCCCTAGGCCCTCAGTGTCCTGCCAGCAGGGCATCTGCAGAGCTGGTTTCCCGGCTGGAGGGTCTCCCTTGTCAGCTCAGCAGCTGTCAGGATTAAAGAATGAGATGGGGAGAGAAATCTATAAACTGCGGTTTTGAAAAACCTGTTTGTTGGGCGAGCTATTGATTGACTGGAAGGAAGCCTCCTCCCAAGTCACCATTTAAACTTAATGGGTGACAGAGGATGGTGGGTCAGCTGGGTCAGGTGCAGAGAGTGGGGAGGGAGATGGTAATTTCCCCCTACCCCTAGGGTTGGGTAACTTGCTTGGGTTCCTTGGGGTGGGGATGCCTCTGCAGCCTTAGTGCAGCTGTCTTTGGGGATCAGTTGTTCCCTACACAGGAGGCTCCCTGTTTCCATCGCCTACATCACGGGACAGCACTTGACCTGGGCAGGGTAGGGCCCTCGCTGAGACAGGGCAGGAGAGAGAGTGGCTTTGCCCTCCAGCTGAACTGAGTGAGAATCCTACCCTGCCCCTCCCCGAGTCTCAGCTTCCTTTTCTGTAAAATGGGACCATGACCCGCCATGCAGGTGACTCAGATGCATGCTTGGCTGGGCTCAATGTGGAGGGCGGTTCCCGGCGCATCTTCCTGAGTCAGGTGGATCCCGGGTGGGGAGTTTCACTTGGGATTCTCTGGAGCAAGAGAGGCCCTTTCAGCAGTTGAGTTCCTCGGAATCCCTGCCAAGAGCTGACAAGGACGGGGACCCAGAGGCTTCTCCTGCCCCCCGCCAGCCCACCTGCTGTCAGTCACCCCCCAAAGAGGCACTCTGCCCCCCTCTCCCACCTGCCACCGGTGGCAGCAAGCATCCGCCCTCGTTGCATTCTTCCAACCCGCTCCATATTTGTGTTCATGTGGTTGGGTCGCTCCCCACCCCACTGGAGGTCCTGCTGAAGAGCCTTCCTCAGACCAGGGAGCCCACCCGTCAAACAGACCTCCCCCCCCCACAACAACCAGTGGGCACCTTTATCCAGAACTTGGCACCTAACCCCAGGCAGACCCCTCCCTGGCACCGCCTCTGGGCCCCGTTGGCCTTGTGGAGGAACACAGGGAGGACCTTGGACCTGGGTGCTGTCCTCAGGGAGTCCTTGTCTGACTGGGGAGAGAGATGGACACTGGTGACACCAAATGCAGGGTAATCCCTGCTGTGCTTGAGGGATGTCCTGAGGCCCTGCAGGGAGCAAAACCCCTTCCAACCCAGCCCGCCCACACAGGTATATGGAGACTGAATTTCAACCCACCCACCGCTCTGAGGAGCATCTTGTTCAGTGAACAACCTACACTAGTGTACAGAGCAGCCTGGGTGATCCATGGAGGCAAATTCCATGGGCAAGGCAATTACATAGACTCTTTGAGTCAAAGATGGTGCTCCCAAGGCTGAAAGGTGGAAGAGTTGTGCTTCCCAGGGCCCTTGAACCCACAGAGGGGAAGGCAGGGGGTGATGTTGGTGGAGAATGGCTCCAAGGGGACCTGGAGGGGAAGTGGGCTTGTCCTTGGAATCCTCAGATTCCATGGTGAAGCGTTGGATTTGACTCTAGGGTCCAGAGGGGGTTTGAGCAGGGAGCAGTAGCGCCCCAGCTGCTTCAAGGAGGGTGTGCTGATGAGGGAGGAGAGTTAGGAAAACACTAGCGTTGGGATGGGAGTCCCACGAGGGCAAGGTTTGCCCTGGCTTGTTCTGCACATAATACTGTCCCTGGCCAATAGGCACTTGCTAAGTATTTTCTGAGAGAATTTTTGACCCAGAAGAGAGCGTTAGAATCTTGGCTCAGTTCATGTCATTTGAGGCCAAAGATTCCTGGCTTCTTGGGAGTGCTACCAGGGCAAACCATGGGGCTGAATTCTCGTCTCCTGTTGAATAGAAGACACCCTCAGTTTGCTCCCCTGTGATATGAGGTGAGCCCCCAGAGTCGAATGTGGGTGTCAAGAGGAATGTCTGAGTGCCTAGAAAAGCAGAAAGGTATACTGACCCCTCTTATCTCATTTATCCATCCTCCCAGCCACTCACCCACTGTCCATTTAACCGTCTACCCATCTGCCCATCCATCCACTTGTTCATCCATCCATCAAATCAGCCAACCGTCTACCTATCCATCTACCCATCTGTCCATCCTTCCATCCATCCATCCATGTACCCACTCACCTATCCATCCATGTATTCTTTACTGAGAGTCCACTCTATACCAGATTCCATGTTAGACAAATAAAGACATGGGAGTGAAATCTGCATGCATAGCCTGCCCGCATGGACTCATAGTCCAGGGAGGACACAGACGAGTTGTCAGGTGACTTGGTGCAGCAATCTCCAGTCCCGTGAGGCCAGGGCCAGTATGGACATCTGGTAAGACAAGGCTCTTGGCTGCTGGGTTCCATTTCTGGGAGGTGAGCAGAGTCCAGCTCTTAGAGCCAGTGTCCCCAGAATCAAATCTTGGTCCAGTCCACGCATAATTCTTGAGCTCCTCCCCTGTGCCAGATCTTGCCCTAGTGCCAGGACGCTGCAGGCATGGTCCCTGCCCATGGGGGGGACATGCTCACACCTTGTGCAGGCTCTGCAACTGCTGAACTGAACAAAGTCACAGTCTACAGGGGGACACAGACAGACAGACAGCCCTGATGGCTCCAAATCAAGGTTTGGGGTCTGCTAAGAGGACGAGCACGTCTTTCTTTGCTGGATCAGAGAGGGTCTAGGTAAGAGGAAACAAATGAACATACTCTTTTGAACAAATATCCTCTTATCCTTTTAGCTTTATCATCATCATCATCATCGAAGCAGTATTATCATCATCAAAGTGATACATGCTAGGAAAAAGTCAAATATAGAATGTCTAAACAAAGAAGTGAAAGCTCTCTCCCCACCCTCTGCCCGCTCCCCCTGGAGATCAACTCCTTTAGAGGTGGGACCAATTCCTCCGGACACTGCTCCACAGTTCCATTCAGTTCTGCATGCAGGACTGGGACAGGGTGGAATCATGCTGCGCATACTCTTTGGCAACTTGCATTTGTCACTTACTGGGCAGTTCCTTTCCTATCGGTACCCCCTGTCACTGCGCGCTGGCCCAGGGTCCCTTTGCGTGCATGCATGCTTAGTCACTCCGCATGTCTGACTCTTGCGACCCCATGGACTGTAGCCCACCAGGCTCCTCTGTCCATGGGATTTTTCAGGCAAGAATACTGGAGTGGGTTGCCATTTTCTCCTCTGGGGTTGGGGATCTTCCTGATTCAGGGATCAAACCTACGTCTCCTGTGTCTCCTGCATTCCAGATAGATTCTTTGCCCACTGAGCCATTGGGAAAGCTCCCAGAGTCCCTTTAACCAGCCCCTAATGATTAACAAGCGGTTTGCATCTGGTTTTCACTATTACAAACACTGCCATGGTGAACATCCCTGCACAACAGCTTTGCACAGTTGCATGAGTGAATTTGGCTGTGAGTTGGGAGAGTAGGGGACCACCAGGTGGACCGGAGGGGAAAGGCAAACACCCATAGATGTGGAGAGGCTTCTGCCTGGTCCGAGGACTGGTCAGTGGCTCGGGGGGTTGCCTAGTAGGGGAGGATCCCTGACCTGACTGATCCACTCAGGAAACTGCACTGGGAGGAGGCTCAGAGCTTGGGGCACCTGCTTGGGACTCTCCAGCCTCTGCCCCTGCATAGGGATGCCAGGCTTTCAGGGAAGTCCAGAGATCTCATACGTCAGGCCTAGCCTCACAAGCCCATGCTCTGTCCTTCAGAGTGGCCAGTCCAGGCAGTCTTGGGAACGGACTGGCTGAGTTCCTGGGGACACAGACTTCTCTCCCCAGAGAGCCAGTAGCTATCTCCCCCTCTCCATCCTGCTGTCCCCAGGGAGCTGTCATCCCCATCCTCCCCTGCCTGCTCTCCTGACCCTGACACCTCCTTGGGTGATGGGAAAGGCAGCTTTCCAGCGCGTGGCCCTGACGCGATGCCGTATGCATTTCTATTTTTTCAGCATGTTGTGAAATTCATAACACCCGGTAATGACTTCCTCACTGTACTGGGTAAAGAAAAGGAAAGGGAAAGGAAAAAAAAAAAAGGGCCCTTGAAGAAAAATGAACCGTGGCAGGCATGGACTCCATTTGTAACAATATGGAAATTGATTGTTGAGTCAGAGGAATATTTTGTAGTTTGCTTAGCTGTGCTCAGCACTAATAGCCGGGAACATTAGTGAACCCAGGGAATGAGTTATGGGCACATTAAGGAGGCCTCAAGGCTCCCATGCCTCCCTCGAAGGCAGGTCCCAGCCCGCCTCGGTTCTGCCCACCGCCGTGGGCACTAGCTCCTTTCTGCCCTGGGAGGACTGGACAGGTCTGCGACTCTCTGTTGAGGAGCAACACAGGTGTCATCTGGGTGGGGTGGTGGGGGGCTGGGCTTGGGTTCAGATCTGAACGCCTCGCGCCTGTTTGCTGTGCTTCCTTGGGCCGGTGACTTGACCTCTGTCAGTCTTAAGTTTCTTCTCATCTGTAAAATGGTGTTCATCATCCCTCGCTTAGGGAGTGTGAATGAATGTGAAGCCGGGAGCTCAGGGACGGGCAGGGTGGTGGCTCAGCCAGCCAGGGGCTCAGAGGCGGAAGGGGATGACTGTCCAGCTAAAGATGATGCTCGACTGGGTGGAGAGATGCTGAGCGGCCAGCGGAGGCCCTGGAGGGAGCCAGCAGGTTGCCCAGGACCATGAGGAGGCTGCAACCACAGGGATGGGGAGTAATCGGCTGGAGGGGGGCCGTGACTTCCAGGCCCCTCTGCACATCAGCAACTTCCCAACCCAGAGCTCCCCCGCAAGACAGAGTGTCAGACTTCTTGACTTCCTCACAGGAGGGTCTGCAGGGCCCTGAGACACCACTGATTTTGAAGTCGTGGTCCCTGCCCCGACCCATCGACCCCTCTTTCCTGCCTCGGCGAGAGGCACTCCATGATGCCTCCTTCTCCCTCACCTCCTACATCCTGGCCGTCTGACCTCCTGACACTCAGACCTCTGCCTTTCTCTCTGTCCCCTTGGCCATCCCTGGCCGAGGCCTGCCTTCTTTTTTCCCACCCCAGACAGCTGCCTCAGCCCCCTGCCTGCCAGCTGCTCCCTCCGCCCCGAAGCACGCTTTTTAAAATGTCATCTGACTTTATCACTCCCTCGCTTGAAACCCTTCCATGCTCTCCAAGACCCTTCCAGGGACTCGAGACCTTCTGGGAATCCCCTAGAGGCATTCACCTGCTATACCTCCCTGCGTCCCCCCAGCTCCCCTCCTGTGTATACTCTGGCACCAGGGTTCTCAAACCAGAGCAGGTGTCAGAACCACCCCTCCACCTCCCACCACCCCTCCCAGGACTTGTTAAAATAACCACAAACCATAGTTTGTACAAACTACCAACAAGCTAGTGTGTTAAAACACTTCCCCAGGGGTTCTGATCCAATACATCGGGGGTGGGACCTGAGAATTTTGCATTTCTAATAAGGTTCCAGGCCTCCAGGCTGCGGTCACTGTTCTGGAAACTTCACCCTGAGAACCACTGTTCTAGGCACACTTTTTTTTTTCACTTGTTCTCAAACATCAGGTTCATTCTCGACTCCAAAGCTCTGCACCTGCCATGTCTGCCAATAAGAGTGTTTTTTCTTTCTCTTCTCAGCCTGGTGAGCCCCAGTCCATCCTCTCTCCATGTCCCCAGACAGAGGTCCACCAGGAGCCCCTCTTTCACAGTGGCCTTTATCCGTGTTGGTCCACACAGCGGGAGCTCTTGTCTGACCACTTTTGAGTCTCCAGGAGGGCCAGGCCTCAGATAATGGGCTTTCTGCCCTGCTCAAGCATCAGAGCAGCTTGTACTAGCAGGTCAAGCACAGAACCTGGCTTCCAGGGGGACAGGCTGTGTGTTGGGGGACGCAGACCCTGGTCAGCCTTCCTGGAACCCAGAGGGAACAGAGGCCTCTGGGAAGACAAGGCCAGAACCGCAACTCGGATGGTCAGCTGAAAGGCAGGCGGGGCTCCAGGGGGACAGCCCAGTGTTTTGTTTTAATCACGAGCAAGATGCTGACGTGGGCCTCCCCGGGGGACAGTGAGGGGGAGACCAGCCCCGCCAGCCGTGGAGGCGCTTCTGCAAACAGTGAGGAAAACCCAAGTCAGCATCGGCGGGGGAGAGAGGGCCAGCGGTCCTGAAAAGAGAACATTCTTTATGCCAGGAAGGCAGCGGGAAAGCCCCTACACGGCCCTGTGGCGCAGCCTCCTGGCTGGCTGCTCGGTTGCCCAGCGCTCAGGCCTGGCCTGGCACGCCCGGGGGGTCCCCAGGACAGTGTGGTTGCCGGCCTCTTGGGGGGGCCCCGTGGGGAGCCACCATGCAGTTGGAAGTTGTGGCTGCAGCAAAACTTCCAGCGCATCCTTTTCCATGGGTGCCCTGGGCGGCCCTCTGCAGGGCGGGGAAACTGCTCGCCATACCTATTTTAAACACCAGTGTGATGGTTTATGGCCCATCGAGGGATAATTACGGAGTGCAGAACCCGGCTTTTATGGCCCCTCCTCCCCGGGGCGCACTTAGAGAACAGTATGTGTCATGTAGCCAATTTAGATAATGATTCTGATAAAGATAAACGGAATTGTTTATTATAAGTAATTGGGTCTGCTAAGGCCCAGATGAGGCGGGGGTGGGGAAGATGCACTCGGATGTGGGGACATGGGGACAGGGGCCCGGATGGGGCTCCAAGGTGGAGACAGGCCTGCTCCCCTCTCAATGTATCTGTGCGTGTCTCTCTGTCTCCCCCTCTCCACTCTCCTTTCTCCCTCTCCTCCCGGGGCCTGAATGGATGGATCCTCCTCCATCTGTATCCTGGGCAGAGGCTGCTCCTGGGCAGAAATAAATCATGGGGTTTTCTGTTGAGTCAGCTGAGCGGGGGAGGCACCTGGAAGGAGGGCTGGGAGGATCAGGAGAGGCTTCGGACCCGCCCTGGGCTCCAGGGCAGCCCCGGCCTGTTGGCCACAGACCCCATGCAGGTCCCTGGACCCCCGAGGGCTACTGTCCTGCCGGCAGCTGGCAGGTGTGAGGAGGGGGCGCAGGGAACTGGGAGCAACCCAGAGCTGAGCGGCAGAGCTGTCTCAAGGGGGACAGTGGCCCCCTGGTGGGGGTCTTTGTGAAAGATAAACAAAACGAAGGGCCTTCCAGCCCAGCCCCGCCCCGCAACACACACACACCTGAGACCTCTAATTATGCTGCAGCCCCAGGCAGGCCGTGGGAACACTGCCCCCTTAACCTGCTCGCCTGACCCCTCTCCCCCCGGCCCCTCCTGGGTCTCAGCGCCTGGCTGTGCGGGGCGGGGTGGGGGGGGGTGCAGTGGGGGACGGGATCCTGAAGACCTCGCTCCTGAAAGATGAAGGCTCAGAGATTAGAGCCTCAGAGAACAGGACCGAGTTACCCAGGTCTCGGAGATGAGGACCCACAAAGCCAGGCCCTGAGCTGAGGGTTTAACAAGGCCAGGTGCACACCCACAAGTCCCGCAGACCAGCCCCCTCGGGGTGGGGCAGGGACCTACAAGCCAGAGTCTCAGATGGATGCCACAATGTAGTTTGAACGGGAAACTGCACAAGCCAAGGCGTGAGCTTAGGGGACCCCACAAAATAGGGGAATCCTATAAACCAGGGCCCTTGAGACAAAAAATAAAAAAAACAAAGCCACAAGCCAGGGTGCCTGAAGCTTGGGGGTCCCTGAGAGCCAGGACCCTTGAGGCAGGGTCCTCACCACAGAGACCCCCCCAGTGGCCCATCAGACCCAGGTGTAAGGGGCCCCAGCTAGGCTGCCCAAGGCTGCAGCTCCCCCGGATTGAAACCCAAACCGGAGGAGCGGCCTGTCACCTGCCTGTGATCCTCACATGATTGAGAGGGGGGGCAGGGGCTGCAGGCCCGCAGGCAGCTCCTCTGCGGGGAGCAGTGGCGCAGCAGGAGTCTGAGGAAAGAGCAGGGGGTTTTCTCTTTCTTCCCCATACGCTTATCTGATCACAGCCCAGGGGAGGGCTCCGGTTCAAAGGCAGTGTCCTTATCAGCTGGGATTTGTTTGGGGCGTGATACTGCACCTGGCAGGGAAGCCGTCCTGCAGGTGAGGTGGGGAGGGGGCGGGGGGAGGAAGCCTGGGCGGGTCTGGGCTCCAGGGTTGCGCGGGTCCGCACTGCTCCTCCGTTTGTGTGCACGCATCTCTCCGCACCTCTGCTGTCTCTGTGTGCACAGGTCGATGTGCCCTGTGTGTCTCCGTGTCTCTGTGTGTGCGCGCACACGGCTGTGCGTGGTTCTGTGCACGTCTCCCGCCCGTGTGTGACTTTGTGCACGCGGGTGGGCACGGTGCGGACCTGCTCTGCAAAGACCACAGAAGGAAGCGGCTCCGGTCTGTGCCTGGGACCCGGCTTCCCTGGTGATGCTGTCGCCCATCTGCACCCTCCCGTGGGACTCAGGGGGTGGGTAGGTAGGTGGCGTCCCAGCTCACATGGGTACAGCAAGGACAGGGGGAGCGAGGAGGCACACGATGCTGAGGTGTGGCCCTGGACACATTTATGGAGAAGAAAGAACCCCAGGGAGAGGCCAAATCAGGTGCGGGAGACTGTCCAGCCCCGGGCCAGGGAAGACTGAAGAGCGAAACCAGCTGCAGGGCCAGGTTGCCTGAAGGCTGGGGCAGAGCAGGGGGCCCAAGGGTGTCGTGGGGCCTGGGTCCTTTTGTGCTGGAAGTTGACTTAGCTTGAGACCCATCCCGCATCCCAAGCCCCTGATCCCCTGGTTTTGGTTTTATTTTTTTTAAGTAGATGATTTTAAATTAATTTTTTATTTTGAGATAATCGTAGAATCACAGGCAGTTGTAAGAAATAACATAGAGCGATCCCTTGTACCCTTTACTCAGTTCCTCCCAATGGTGACGTTGTGCACCACTGAAGTACAGCCTTGGAGATGGACAGCAGTACCATTCCCATTTCCCCCGTGTTACCTGCACTCGACTGAGCTTGCGGCAGTCTGATCACTAGCACGGATTCCGAATCCACCACCTCAGATGAAGCACAGACCGATTCTATCACAAGGATGCCTCCCACCCTCCTTCTGTAGCCACGTCAGTCTCCCTCCTACCCCCACCCCCTAACCCCCCGGGGTTCATTGTTTTCTCTTAAAAAAAATGGCCCCTCTGTCCACCAGGCTCCCGCACTGAAAAGTCAGCGTATTGTCTTGGTACCCCTCATCTCCACTCCTCATCCTGTGCATCCAGTCATCAAGGCCTGGACATTCACCTGACCCCAGTCGTTTCTAGAACTCTCCCTCCCGGGTAGCTCCAACGGTAAAGAATCTGCGTGCAATGCAGGAGACCTGGGTCTGTTCCCTGGGTCAGGAAGATCCCCTGGAGGAGGGCATGGCAACCCACTCCAGTATTCTTGCCTGGAGAATCCCATGGGCAGAGGAGCCCTGTGGGTAACAGTCCATGGGGTCTCAAGGAGTCGGACACAACTGAGTGATTGACACACACACTGCTTCTCTCCAACCTCCCATCACTCTCCCATCGCTGCCCCATCTCTCTGTGGTAGCTGGGCTCTCCTGCTCCGGGCTGGGCCCTGCCTGCCCACCGACCCACAGTGGCAGCTGTAACTAGGCCCTCCTTCTCCACCACAGCGCCAGCTCCATCACCACGTTTCCCAGAGGTCCCGCAGCCGCACTGTTAGCATCAGAACATGAAACAGTCTGGCTCTGCCCTGCTGCCCTGCCCTCCCGGCTCCCACTCTCTTGCACTCTGTGTTCATTCTGAGCTACTCGCCGGGCCCCCGAAATGCCACCCTCCCAAGCCCTCCCCTCTGCTGGGACCCCACGCCCACTGCTGCCTCCTTCTCTTGGGCAACCACGCCCCTCCTGCAGGTTTCGGCTGGAGGGCCACATCCAGGGGGCCTTCCCCGGCACTCCGCCTGGGTTTGCTGTCCCTTGGCTGGGGGACTTCGGCTCCCGTCCTATGTATTGTCACAATCTGTTTACTCACTGGCCTTCCCCAGAGACGGCAAATAACTTGAAGGCAGACCTGGTGTCTGGTTTGGTGCTGAGAGCCTGGTGTCTATATGGCTAGGGGCAGGCCCCCAAATCGAGCTCGTGTGAATGATCAGTGGATGGGTGGGTGGGTGGTCGTAGGTGCCCAGGTAGGGACAGACAGCCGGGGATGGTAGCCAGTGGAAGGGAGAAAGTTGCTCTTGCCAGACTGTAGCCACATGTCCCAGAAGCGGGCCTTCCCCCGTGACCACTTTCACCTGGGATCTGAGGGCCAAGGCCTGAGCAGCTGTCTCTGGAGAAGGAAATAAAGATTAATAAATTGTTGAGTGCCTTCTGGATGCCAAGCAGGGAGCATGCTCCAGGAAATGAAGCAGGCCAGTGGAAGAGTAGGGGCAGTTGTGACCCACAGCCCTGGGGCTGTTTTTGCCTGCTGGGTGACCATGGACAAGTCCCTTCACCCTGTGAAACGGTGGGTCACAATACCTTCTGTGCAGGGCCCAGGAGGGACCAGGGGAGCAGTGGGCACGAATGGGCTAAAGCTGTGCTTTCGTTGTGGGATAGTTAACTTTTTGGAGGCTCCCAAAGATGCCCTGGCCTGGAGTCAGAACCTGGAGGGTGTCCCCAGCTCGGCCCTGAGGACCCGTGCCAGACCTGCCCTCCAGCACTCACATGTGGCCCCCATTGATAGGAAGGTCTAAGTGCCCTCACTGCCCCGGACACCCAGCTGGTTCTCTTGAAGGGGACGAGCAAGATGGAGTGCTGGTGGGTGGGGCTGAGGGGCTGCCGAGGGCGCCAGTCGTTGTGGGTCACCTCCCCAGTGCGAGGGAATTCCGTCCCAGGAGAGAAGACAGGCAGATGGAAGGGGGGCTCCAGGGATGACTGACGTCCCAGACAGGAATCCTGGCTTTGCCTCCGACCAGCTGAGAAGCTCTGCGCAGCAGAAGCCGCTTGGAAGGAGGGGTTTTGCTATGTGTGGTTTTTTTAAAATTATTTGTTTTTTGGGGAAAGATTGAAGACAGAAGGAGAAGGGGACAGCCGACGATGAGATGGTTGGATGGCATCACCGACTCAATGGACGTGAGTTTGAGCAAACTCTGAGAGAGAGTGACGGACAGGGCAGCCTGGCGTGCTGCAGTCCATGGGGTCGCAAAGAGTCGGACACGACGTAGAGACTGAACAACAACAGAAACATTGATTTATTTTTGGCTGTGCTGAGTCTTCGTGGCTGCACAGGTCTCTCCTCTCGCTGTGAGCGGGGGTTGCTCTCCAGTGGCGGTGCGCGGACCCCCCACTGTGGTGGCTTCTCTTGTTGGGGGGCACGGGCTCTAGGTGAGGGTGCTGCAGTAGTTGCCACGCCCCGGCTCAGGAGCTGTGGTTCCCAGGCTCCCGAACTGGGGCTCAGCAGCCGTGGCGCACGGGCTTAGCTGCCCCGGCAGCATGTGGGGTCTTCCCGGACCAGGGGTCAAATCTGTGTCTCCTGCATTCACAGGCAGACCCTTTACCGCTGAGCCACCAGGAAAGCCTGGGTTTTGCTGTTTTGTTCACTGTTCCCTCATTCCCAGAACAGAAGCTGCTCAGAAGCTATTTGTTGAATGACTGAATCAACCTTGGGCAAATCACGTCACTTCTCTAAGCCTCAGTGGGAAATGGTTTTGCTGCTGTTTTGTCTGACATATAATTCACATGACATAAAATCCACCATTTCAAAGCGCGCAATCCACGGGTTTTAGCAGAGTCACAAGATCAGATGCTGCCATTCCAGTCATTGAATGTGATACCGAGGGGTGAGTGATCCACAGAGTGACTGGCTTGGCTGCTCAGGGAGAGGGCTGTGCCTCTTTGTTTATGACGCTTACCTGCTACTTCCTCAAAGGCGTCCAGCTTCTTAAAAGCAGTGGCTCGGCTCCCTGGAGAATGCAGGGGAAGTCAGTTAAGCACCCAAGCCTATACTTTCCCTAGAAGAGGATTCCATTGAGCTCTGAGCATCCTGGCAGCTGAGATAGAAGGGGAAACAGGATGGAGTAGAGAATCCCTGAGGTCTGACCACAAGAGGCTGATAAATTCATTGGGAGAGATTTTTTTTTTTTTTCTTCCTGTTAACAAACTCGGTTTTTGCAGGTATCTTGTATGAGGAATGAAAAATGGGCAGGTGTCAAGCCCTCAGCCCTTGCCTGGTGCCTGCCCATCAGAGGCTCCTTTGATGAAGTGAAATACTGACCAAGACCTCCAGAGGAGGCTGTCTACCACCCCCATCACATAGTGTCAAACAGACAAGGACAAATGGCAAGGAAGCTGCTTGGAGAAGGCCTTTCTGAGGGTCATATGCCAGGGAAGGAAGGGATATGACCCAACAGGAGGGTAGAGGCCTCCATGCCCTCGGCTGGTCAGGTCACCAGGCTGTTTCTTAGCCTGGGCAGTGCTGCTCTGTGCTGTGGGGGATGGTCCCGGAAGTTCAGCAGCATCCTAGCCTCTACCCACGAGATGCCGGTATCACCACTCCCCAGCCATGACAATCCAAGACGCCTCCAGACATAGCTGAAGTCCCCTGGGGAGGAAGAATCACCCCTGACTGGGCCACTGAGACAGAGGGACGCCAGACCTTCTGACCTTCCCATTTGTTGTGGCCGCATTTGGAGATGTGGTATGCTGGTACCCAAAACTACCCTCCATCCTTGATCCAACTCTTGCCCATCACCTGATGGAAGAAGGAGTCACACTCTTGTGAAGTGGCATTGGTCACTTCCCAGCCACTCACCTGGCCCCACTGCCGCCTTTTAATCAGCTTGTATGCGTTTTGGAGGGACTACTTTATTACACTTTGTCCTGAGCTTTAAAAAAAAAAAAAAAATTTAAAACAAGGGCTTCCCTGACGGCTCAGTGGTAAAGAATCCACCTGCCAGTGCAGGAGACATGGGTTCGATCCCTGATCCAGGAAGATCCCACATGCCGCAGAGCAACTGAGCCCTCGCCCCACAACTTCTGAGTCCATGCTCTAGAGCACGTGCTCTGCAACAAGAGAAGCCGCCGCAATGAGAAGCCCACGCACCGCAACTAGAGAGTAGCCCCTGCTCACCACAACTGGAAAAAGCCTGCACAGCAATGAAGACTTAGTACAGCCAAAAGATAGATAAACAAACACAAAGTAAAACAAGTGGGAAATGGTCGAAATAAAAGCACTACTACTAGTTGGAAGAAACCTTCTCGCAAAGGTAGGCATGACCAGTTTGACTAAGTGGACCAAAAACTGTCTGATTGTGGGAAGTCCCTGGTGGTCTAGTGGTTAGCACTTGGTGCATTCACTGCCTGGGGCTGAGGTTCATTCCCAGGTCGGTGATCCCTCAAGCCAAAAAAGAGACTGTCTGATTGTGAAGGATAATAGCGATGTTCAAGAACACAGGCGCGGTTGGGTAGAGCCGAAGAAACACTGGAGGGCATTTTTAAAGACTAGGCAGGTATTTGATGACACACAAAAGGCCCAGAAGAGGCAAAGCGTGCTTGGAAACCTGACCATACTTTCCGTTCTCTGCAAACAGAACTCTGCTCACCTCTGCTGCCCAGCTGGGACTGGTTACCAGGGGCTGCCTGCCTGCAGTGGGCAGGGCTGGGGACATGGGAGAGGGAGTGAGCCGTGGGCTTTGGATCCCAGAAACCTCTCGAGGCAGAGCAGCAGGGTGTCCCCCTTGTGGAGCCCTTCTCACTTCACAGGGGCGCAGACACCCTGCAGCTCTGGAGCCAGAACTCTGGAAGTGGGAGGATCTTAATGCATCCATCCATTCAGCAAGACATCAGTGAGGACACGCTGTGTGCCAGCCTCCGTGTTAGGCCGTGGAACACCCAGAGATGTCAGACAGCCCAGGGAGCCCCGAGGCTGTTTTGTGAGTGCTGTGAGAGCTCCCATGGCTGCTTATGAACTGCTAGCACAGGTGGTTTTCACTGCACGGGGGTGAGTAGGAGACTGACATGTATCTCACACTTTTCCACCGGGTTCAGGGCCAGAAGAAGGGGTGCCACTTTCATCTAGTGTCAAGGTCCAGCGTGGGCCAGCAGTCCAGAGGAGGGATGGACAAGGGGCCTTGGAGCTTCGCTTGGGGGAAGGAACGGTGGGACAGGAGAAGTCTTCTCGGAAGAGGGGACTACGGGACCTGATGTGGACATGATAGCCTCCTTGCAGAGTCCTAGATGTGGAGGGCACAGAGGGAAAGCTCCCGTGAGTGCAAAGGTCAGGGAGGCCTGAATAAGGAGACTGTCTCTAGGGAGAGGGTGGAGGGGTTGGAGGAGTTGGGGGAGGGGTGAGCAGTGAGGCCAACCGGGGCAGGAGGTGCTGAGCCTGCAAAGCGCACCGCCTGCCAGGTTTGGAGTCCAGGGAGAGTGGGGAAGGGTCTACAGCCAGGGCAGGACTTATCAGCTCGAGATCCTTTGGGCCGGGGCATGGGGGGAGTGGGGCGGGGAGGGGAGGTGAGGATCTGGAAGCAAGCCAGCCTCTAGTTTGGCCTGCCCCCCTCCCACAGGCAGCCAGGCCTCCAGGGGCCTGGGGGCACCCTGCCTGTTGACCCTCTGCCCTCCCTGCCGCCCACCAGCACCCTCCCCCTGGTCCAAGTTCCCACCTCCTGATTAGATTTGGGAAGGACTAATTAGATATAATTCATTATCCCCAGAAATGAGATCAGAAATCAGGAGCTTTCCTCAGAAGAAGGTGGCCTCGCCCCTCATCCATCATGCCTCTAAGTAACCAATTTAAAGCCAGGCGGACGCACGCGGCAGCGTTATTACCTTGTCATAAATAGTTAGGGGAAGGCCCCCCGAACCAGGCAGCTTTATAAATGGTTTTTATCACATTAGTTTGCAGTTATTTGTCATCCACTTTGCTTAAGATAAATGCCGAACAAATAATCAAATTATCAAGCCAAAACCTTGGAAAGTCATTTGCATTAATTGCAGCAGGAAAGGCCAGGCGTCCCAATCCAGGGAGCCCCCCTGCCCCTCTCCAGCCTAGTTTGGAGAATGGGGAGCGAGCGCTTCCTGGCGGGGGTGGGAAAGTCTCTACTGGGGGCTGGAGACACCTAGAGATGTGTCACCATGGGCTGGGCCAGCCCAACCTGGGGCTGGCAGGAGCCTTTCAGGGGGCCGGGGGGCTGTGCTTCCTGGGGCTGGAGCCAGGGTGTTAGAGAGGGTCTGCTGGGGCCTCCTCTCCCCTATACACACAGAACTCACCCAGATATACACATATATACACACAGATGAGTGCAAACACATGCTGTCTCTCTCACACACACACACACGCTCCTCCCTTTCTGTTGCTGGGAGCTGGTTGGTGCCTTTTGTCTGGTCCCAGAAGGGCCTTGTCACAGGCCTGAATGGACCCCCTGCCCCTGCAGAGCATGACAGCTTCAGGCGACTCATGCCCCAGGCCTGTCTGGTTCCTGTCCTGGCCACCAGTGCTGGGCAGGTGGTGAGGAGGGACCCGGGTCCGGACGGGACATATCCAGGGGCGCCCACTGACCCCCTCCCAGCTGGGCCCGGAAGGCTCCCTCCAGCAGCAGCCCCTCAGTGACGAATGGTAATTTCACGCCAACCCCCCTACCCAGGCCCTCCTGTGCCCCAGCTGGGCCAGCGACCAGTCAGGCCTGCGGGCACCTGCCCCTCCTCCCCGCCAAAGCAGTGCGGGCCCTGGCCCAGTCGGCCTCCTCCACGTTCAGGTCAGCGCAGGGGCCTGCTCAGTCATCTGGCTGCAGACACTGGCCTGACTTCAGAGATGGTCCAGTGTGTGGGTGTCTACACTGGCCTCAGAGGTCGTCTTACGTGGAGTGGTCTACACTGGCTTCAAAGGCTGTCCTCTCTGTGAATGCCTCCACTAACCTTAGAGGTTGTCTTGGTGTGGCCAAGGCAATATGAGCTTTCTCTGGTCAGTGTAGACCTTCTTGGAGCTGCCCAAGAAGGAATTTCTGAGGCCAGTGTAATAATAAAGCAATTAGCGTAGACTCTGGAGCCAGGTATCCTGGGTCAAACCCCAGCTTGACCACTGTGAGACTTTGGGCAAGTTACTTAACCTCTCTGTGGCTCAGTTGTCTCATCTATAGGAGCAGTGTTAGCCACTCAGTCGTGTCTGACTCTCTGTGACCCCATGGGCTGTAGCCCTCCAGGCTCCTCTGTCCATGGGATTCTCCAGGCAAGAATACTGGAGTGGGTTGCCATTCCCTTCTCCAGAGGATCTTCCTGACCCAGGGATTGAACCTGAGTCTCCTGCATTGCAGGCGGATTCTTTACTGTCTGAGCCATCAGGGAAGTCCTTGATTTCTTATCTATACTTAAGTCTGTAATCAAGGTGGTAGCAAGACCCGCCTCCACAGGGCCCTTTGAGGGTTAACTGAGTTCGTGTTTGTAAAGCGCTTGTACCAAAGTCTAGAACACAGTCAGCACCATAGCAGGGCTTGAAATCCTAGAGGTCACAGTGATCTCCTGGCTCTGTGAGCATTCAGGTGATCTATCTACCTGTGCCTTCCTTCCTTCATCTAACGCTCATCTTGTCTGAGCATCTCACGTGGGCCGGGGCTGCAGCTGCAACCAAGCCAACCAGCTGTGGTCCATGCCCTCTGTGGTTCTCGGGTTGGGATGGGGACACAAGCAATGAAACCGGCAGTGTTGGGGCCTTTGGTGGGTGTCATCACGGGGGACACACAGGTGCTGTGGAGTCAGAGCAGGAGAGCCGAACCAGTCAAGGGACCCCACCAATGTCCCTGAAAAACCAAGATCTAAGATCTAGCCTGGGAAGGAAATAGCCCAGGGAACCAAGAGTCAAAAAACTTCTCCATGCAGGACAATCTCTGAGGCCAGTGTAGACACCCTGACCCAAAGCGGGTTCTGCAACCAATGTGGACACCCCACCCAGAGTGAGCTCTGAGGCCAGTGTGGACACCCCCAAGCAGGGTGACCTCTGGGGGTGTGGACACCCCAAGTTGAGCTCCCTTTGCAGTTCCGTTGGCTTCTCGCCAGGAGCTCGTCAGTTGGTCGTCTCCCGGGCAGCGGCTCCGGCGGGTGGGCAGAGGGCTGGCGGGTGGGAGGCGCTGAAGCTGAGCCGCAGCACATGGTTGCTGTCTGTTTATTGGGCAGCAGAGCAGGTTTAATGGGCCAGCCCGCAGGCCATGGAGAGGCAGCCCTGGGATGCCCATCCCTCCGCCCCGCCTGCCCCAACTCAGCTGGGCCGCCGGGGCCTGGGGCTCTGTTGGGGTCCCTGCCCCCCCCCACCCCACCCGCCAGCCTGCGGTGGGGCTGTGGCCCAGCCCTGAGCAGGCACCTGGAAATGCCAGGCCCCGGTGAGAGGGGCTGGCCCATCCTTCCCAGTATCCTAGGAGGGGTCCCTGCAAGGTGTGGCCGTCCCAGCCGGGAGGAGGACACCTGGCCAGCCGCGACCTTTGCCCTCCCCCAGGCAGGCCTGCAGCGCGGCCCGGCCCGGTGGCCCCGCAGCCCCCAGCCACCTCAATCACTCATCTCCCCACCCTCCGAACAGCTGGTGCTTCCAGGGAAATTACCTAATGAATCAACAATGTGGGGATTGTGGAGGCAGAAGGGCTGGAAACAGGCCTCTCCCCGCACCAGGCCCACTGGGCGCGGAGGGACGGTACCTGCAGGCTCCCTGCACCCCTCCCCCATCCGCAGGCGCCTCCCCCCAGCACCTTGTGGGTTAAAGAAGTCCGGAGTCAAACAGACCTGGGTACCACTGCCAGTCTATCCCTTGCCTACTGTATGGCCTTATGAGGGTCACTTTATCTAAGTTTGTGTTTTGGTGAATGGCGTTCATATAGTATCTTGTGTTGGGAGACTGTGATGATTGAGAGAGATGGCTTAGCGGGGGCCTGGCATGAGTGACGGCTCAGGGCGTGGGAGCCTAATAATACTAATAATAATAATTACTCTACCTGGGTTGGGAAGATCCCCTGGAAGAGGAAATGGCAACCCACTCCAGTATCCTTGCCCACGGACAGAGGAGCCTGGAGGGCTACAGTCCATGGGGGTCACAAAGACATGACTGAGCTGCAAAACAGCAACATACCTGCCCAGGAAATGTGCATTTATTTATAGTTACCAGTGACCACGCCAGAGAATTCCCTTCAGCCTCACTTTCCCCAGCTGTGAAGTGGGGCCAGGAGCCTCTTGGCTTGAGCATCGTGGCAGGGACTGAAATGTCCCAGCCTGCACATGGCGTCTGGCCTGGTTCCTGTCCCTGGAGACCTCCTGGCTCCCAGCCTGGGAGCACAGCGCTGGGAATTCTGCAGAACCAGTTCCCTGGTCTCGCTGCCGTGCGACTCCCACGCCCTGCCCTCAGGGGGAAGGATGCCTGCTCCCAGGGTGGGCACCACGGGGGCTTGGGGAGGTACTGCGGAAGTGTGTGGGGCTGGGGCTGGGCCGGGAGCTGGTGGGCGGCCTGTTAGAGCAGGCCCTGCGCCGGGCACAGAGGGCCCATTGTTGCTGGGCCTGGCCAGGCCAGGCCCTCAAGAGTTTCGAGAAGTGTCTAGACGGGGGCAGCCCCAGGCCCTGGCCTGGCCTCCCTCTGGGTGGGGCTGTGTCATAGGGGACGAGCAGTGAGGCTGGCATCCTCAGCTCAGAGACACGGATGGAGGAGGCTGGGGTGCGGGCAGGGCTGCCACATGGGAAAAACAAACAGGCACAGTTCACACACTGCTGGCAAGGAGGATGGTGCTTGCTGTGGTGACCCGCTTGGGACCTGAAGAAGGGTTCTGGACCTGGGAGTCAGAAAACCCTGGGTTCCAATCCTGGCTTTGTGGCTGTGTGACCTGGGGCCAGTCTCTGAGACGCAGTGACCTCAAGGGAACAACCTAAGGTTTAACAACTCTGAAGTCAGAGAGACCTGTCACTTTGCCTTTGGCAAGGGACCTTTGTGAGCCTCAGTTTCCTCATCTGTAAAGTGGGAATAATTTTTTCCTCATTTCTAGAATGGGATGAAACACATGAGGTGTTGAGAAGGGTGCCTGGCAGATAATGTAAATGGTAACAACTGAGGTGCTGTTATCCTCATCACCCCGATTTGTTTTGGATGAAAGCAGACCTGCAGATCACTTGCCAGGCAGTGCCTGGCACAGAGCCAGGCCTCACCGTTGAGAGAGCCTTCTCTGAGACCACATGCCAGGGCCCTGATCCTCGCCTTGGCCTCAGTCGTCCTGCCTATGAAATGGGCTCATCCCTGACCAGGCCACCCACATCGCAGGGGCAGCGGGCCAGGCCGTCTGTGGGGAATTCCCCTCCCAGCCTCTCTGCCTCCCAGCGTGGGCCTATTTTTAGCCTGGTGAGTAGAAGTTGCTGCTCTTATCTATCCTGGTATTTTTGGCACGTCCTGGCCAACGGGGCTCCTCCACCCACCTGTGCCAGCAGCACCCACAGAACTGGGTCTGAATCCTGTGCCAGGGTCTTGCCTCCCACCCAGCCCAGGAGACACCAGGTGGAAGAGACACCTGTCCAGCCACCTCTCATTGGCCTCCAGCGGCCTCCAGGCCACCCACAGCTGGCCCCAGGTCTGAGGCTGTGGGGGTCTTACAGCACCCGCCGGCTCCCCTCCCCCCAACGCTCTGTGTGGTTTCCACGGCAATGAACACAAATCCCCTAGCCCTTCACAGAGGAGCCTTGTTTGTTTTGCCCGCATAACTCTGGAGACCATGTCACAGCCCCAGCCCCCCCCGCCAAGTCCCCCACTCAGCCCAGCACGCTCCCCGACCCGATCAGACGGACCAGCTCAGAGTGAGGGGTAGCACATTCTTCCTCCTGTGGATCGGGGAGCCGAGCTGCATCACTTCTAGTCCCTTCCCCACTTGGAGGCTCACTTCCCTGTCTGTAGAATGAGGATGTGTCACGAGATAGAACATGTGACATGGCCTATGGTGTTAGTTGCTCAGTCGTGTCCAACTCTTTGTGACCCCATGGACTGTATCCTGCCAGACTCCTCTGTCCATGGGATTGTCCAGGCAAGACTAGTAGAATGGGTTGCCATTCCCTTCTCCAGGGGATCTATACTAGGTGCTTAATAAATGCACAAGTTGTGCAGAATCATTCCGGTCCTTGACCAAAGTAATTTGCCTTTCTGAGCCTCAATTTCTCTACCTGTGCAATGGGGATAAAGGTCTCTATCTTATTAGAGGGGATGAAGCATAAAATAAAATGTTGCCTCTTCAGTGCTGAGCATGGTGCTTGTCACTGAGCAAGGGCCCACTCTATGAGGATGCTTCCTTGCAGCCGGTGTTGCTCCTATGCCATTATTATTATTATCTTCCCCAGGTTGGGGGCAGGGGGTATTCCCACCAGGCCCTTTGGCCTCTCTGGCTTCCTCCAGCTCAGGGGCTGCCTGAGCCCAGCCCACCTACCCACCTACTCACATCCACCACCCCCTCCCCACCCCCCACCCCCCGCCCCTGTCGCCCCTCCCCCATAACCTGAAGGGGGAGGGGCAGCACAGCCTGGCACAGCCCATTGTTCAGTGTCCCCTCAACCTGGGGGGGGGGGGGGGTCGGCGGGGGCGGGGCTACCAGCTGTGTGCTGACATTCCGCAGCCCTGCTAACCGCTGCTCCTGACTCTGGTGGCTAAATTGAGTCTCGGTTTCCTTAAAAAGACTATTTATTGCTTTAATGCAGTATTGAGTATTTACTGAGTGTTGGCAAAAAAAAGGCTCACCCAGCTCCGGGCGGTGCGGCAGCCGGCAGTGGGGCTGCTCCAGGAGGGCTGTCTGGAGAAGGAAGGCGGCCCCTCTTTTCCAGAGAAACAAAGGCCCCTTCGGTGTACCCCCCACCCCCATGCTGGGCTGCAGGGGCGGGGTCACCAAGTCTCTGGTCCCCATCACCCCCTCCCCAGGTGGTGTGTGTTCAGCAGGAGTGGGCCTGCCTGACACCCCCCACCACCCATCACCAGCGTGGAGAATCGCTGGCCTTTGAACAGATCAGGCACCAGCTGCCCCCGCCCCGCCCCTGGGCAGCCCGCCTCCTCTCGGGGCCAGCTTATGCCAGCCTGGGGCATCTCAGCTGTGTCCCCTGCACAGAGACCCCCACATGCCCAATGAGGGGGGCGTGGGCCCTCCCTGAGGGCAGCACCATTGTCTCCAGGGTTAATGCAAGTGTTGACCAAAACCCAAAGGGAGCCATGCATTGAGAGGCTGCAGTGTGCTGGTGAAAAAGAGATGGGAGGAGAGGCAGCGTTTGCATCGGAGCTCACTAACCCTCCTGACAACCTGTGAGGTAGCTACTAGAGTTGTCCTATTTTACAGATGGGAAAACTGAGGTTTGCAAGACCAGATCTGAACCCCAGTTGGGCTGCTTGGCTCCCCACCTCCCAGGGGCCCAGGGTGTTATGACAGCCCACAGGAGGATGCCAGGGGCATGGGTGGGCTCCCTAGAGGAAGTGCCCATTGAATAGTCCTGAAGGACAGAAAGCATTCAACTGACAGTCTGGAGGGGTCCCGCCAGGCCAAGAAGAGGGATGTGGGGAGCACAGGCGGTGAGTGAGGCCGACTGGCAGGGATTTCAGAGCAGGGAGTAGCTGTGAGAGTGAAGCCGATCAAGCGAGCGGGGCCAGATCAGGGAGAGCTTGCCTTTGTGCGGCTGGAGCCTCAGATCCACTTCTAGAAAGAAAGGAGAGGGAGAGAGAGGGCAGAAGACTGAGGGCAAAGAAAGAAAAGACAAAAGGATGATTGGAAGTGGGAAAGAGAAGTTGTTGAAGTGGCCGCGACCATGAGGACCTTAGCTCAGGTGTCTGGCCTTTTCTCTGAGCTGGCACCACTCTGGGTGCTTCACGTATTCAAAACATGGGCAGGGACTTTCCTGGTGGTGCAGTGGCTAGGACTCCGCAGGCAGTGGGCCTGGGTTTGATCTCTGGTTGGCGAACTAGATCCCACATGCTGCAACAAAAAATCTAGCATGCTGCAGCTAAGACCCAATGCAGCCAAATAAATAAATAAATATTTTTAAAAAAAAAAGACGGAGAGCTTGGGCTGGCTGAGGAGGATGTCAGTGGCATGCTCAGACTACGGACTTCTGAGGATCATGACACCCTTTGACTTTCATTCCCAAAGAGCCAAGAGGAGGCAGAGAGGGCCAGGAGGCCAGTGTAAGGCCCGGCAGGGTGGGTATATGGGGACATATATGGGTATATGGGGAGCCCTGGGAACACAGTAGTCACCTCCAGGAGAGCTGGTCAGATGAAATGAGCTTTGGGGGAAAGACAAATGGAGTTGGGGCATTTTTTTTTTTCTTATTTATATTATAAAAGGCTTTCTTGCTTGATCAGTAAATCCCAACCAAGCACAGGTAAGCCAAGCAAAGTGGGATGGTCCTCACCCCTTCCCCCACCCCTTTCTCAGAGGAGGTCAGTGACTAATGGGGAACATTCCAGACCTTTCCTCCATGTGCACGAGCATGTCCTATGCACATGCGGTTGGCTTTCATTTTTACGGGATCCATATTTTCTCCACCATGCTCCACACTTTGCCAGCACCACTTGGCAACATGCTGAGGACATCTGCCCGTGTCAGTGTGTGTGGATTTACCTCTGTCTTTGTGACCACGACTTAACAGTCCAGGGAATGGGTGAGCTTTGATTTATTAACCCATTTCCCCCACTGACAGCCCCTTGGGCTGCAGCCAGTGCTTTGCTGTCACACAGACAATACATCCGCAAACATCCTGGTACATAGATCTTCGTGCACATGTGCCACATGACGGGAACTGGGGTGTAAACACATTGGGCGGTGCTGCCCTGGGGGCACCAACTCCGAGCAGCCCAGGAAGCAGGTGGGTGAAGGGATCTGGAACCCAGGGGAGGAGGAGGGGGGCCTGAAGGAGGGGTCAGTGCTACAGAACTGGAGGTGGTGGCTTGAGGGCATTTGGCATCAGTGACAATCGAAGTCAGAAAGGGACGGAGCCCTGGGGGTCCTGGCATTAGAAAGCAGGTGGAAAACCAGAAGCCTGCAGATGTGGGAGCGGGTGGGAGGGCGCTGGGGACCAACACCATGCGCCTTCATAGTTCCCAGGAAAAAGGGATGGCTAAGCGTAAAAGGCTGAGGGGGCTGTCAAGCTCCTTGTATAGTCCTGGCACAGTCCTGGCACATAGAAGCTGCTCATGAAACACTGGCTGGTTAAAGGAATGAATGAGTGCTGAATGAGTGAGGCCCTTAAGTCTAGAAGGTGTTGTGTGTTTTTATCTGAGTGGTAGTTTGGCACAAGTGGAGAAAGCTGAAACCAGGCTATGTGGGGAAAGACACAGTGGGTGTGGACAGTCTCCTTGGAGCCTGGTTGGCTAGGGGTGGGGAGAGGTGGGTAGGTTGAGGAGGTGGCAGAGGGATAGGGCTGAGTGTCCTGGCAGGTTAGGACGGGGAGGGAGAGGAAGAGAAGCCGAGGAAGTTTGGGGCTCGGGGACAGGGCTCTTCTTGGGGCCAGGGACCCACAGGAACCTCAGTATTAGGGGTGCCTGGGTCTTGGACTGGGTGTGGTAGTCCCTTCCTGAGCACTGAGCTCTCAGCACTCACACGCTCCTTGTATCTTCACCAGAACCCTGCAAAGGCAGATTACAACCTCCCGTTTTACAGAGAAGGAAACTGAGTCTCTGGAGGTAAAGTCATGAGTCCAGGGTCACAAAGCTAAGATGAATCCACAACCCACGGGCTCCAAAGAAGCCCCCACCTCTGTGCCCCCAACTCTCACCCAGTCTCTGGCCCTCCGGGGGTGATGCTTAGCAGGGAGTGATACCCCAGTGGGGAGCCAGGAGCTCTCAGGGAGCCAGTTCCCTATACCCACATTGCATTTTTCTTCCTTTCTTAAACCATTATGGATGCTTTGTTGAGTAAAACACCTAGATGTAGTTGGTCTTGTTTGCCATTGAGAAATGGAGTCAGAGATGGTGACAGGCCTGGAGTCTGGTCCAGCCAAGGGGCCCTCTGGACACCTCGAGCACTGGGCAGCCCTGGCCCCGCAGGCCGAGGGCAGGGGTGGGGAGGAAGAGTGCAGCCCGCACAGCAGAGGAGGTGGGCAGGCACTCCAGGGAGCAGACGGGCAGGAGTGAAGGGTGGAGAGTGACCGCGTGTGCAAGGAGCAGTAGGAAAGCACAGCAGGGTTCCTGTGAGGACCGGGACCTCCTGTGCCTGCGACGGGGCTGGGCCAAGGGGTGACGGATGGAGGGCAGGGAGGCCTGACCAGTGCTGGACCGAGAGGGCAGAAATGGGTATGAGGGCAGAAATTGCAAGGGTATGAGGATGGGGAAGGTTGGAACCCTGGGCAGAGAGGAGGCAGTCAGCAAGCTGAGGCCCTGGACCCACCACCAGCCTGGCCTGCGGGCCAGCCACGCTGTCGGGCACCCCGTCCCACCCAGCATTACCCCTGTAGCCACTTTCAGGAGAGCCAAGGCTTCCTAGACATTTTCTCCTAAAAAAGAGCTTCACTTGGGCCTACAGTGTGTGTTTATGTGTGTGTATAAAAGTGTATTCCAGTATGTCTGGGTGTGTCGCTGGGTGCCTGTGTGGGCTGGTGTGTCTTTGTTTTCATGTGTCTGTGTCCTTGTTTGTCCAGCATCTCTTGTATTCCTGTGTGTTAGTGTATGCCTGAGGTTTTGTGTCCTGTGTGTGTGTCTGTGCACACTCTGTGTCTTCACATGCCTGTGTATGCCTTTGTGCGTTCACACAGGGTTCCCTGTGCAAGTAGATGGCATTTCAGTCACCTTAGGTGTGACTGTGTCCACATGTATGTATCTGTAGGTATGTATATGGGTTATGAGTGTGTCTCTGTGCGTGTCTATGTACTTGTGAAGTCTTGTGGCGCTGGAGCTGGGGCTCAGCTATATGTAGGGTAGGGCAGAAAGGGAGCCCAGAGTCCCTTGGAAACTGGGTAGCCCACTTCTCTGCCCCCAGGATGACAGCCTCCAACCTCCCCAGGGCCTTCTAGACGTTGGCAGAGGTGAGGGAGGCCGGTGAGGGGGAGGAAGCCAGCAGAGGAGGCTGAGGGCCGGGCTCCTGGGCGCGAGACTGCTGACAGCTGCAGGCAGGACCCACCCGACTGACAGGGACCCCAGCCTGCTGGCTCTTCCAGGTACTGGCCACTGGAAGGTCTCCCAGATCTGAATTCCCAAGAGTACCTCTGGCCTGTGCCTCAACCTCCTGGAACGGAGGCCAGCAGAACTGGCCCTCGATCTGGTGACAGCCCACTCAGGGCAGACTCCTGGAACAGCCCCGACCGCCTCCCACAGCTAGACACACCTACATGATGTCTCCCCTCTGTGGGAATGTACGTGTATCCGCGTCTGTACTCAAGAATGGAACGTGTGAACATGCTCCGAGACCAGCCTGTAGGTGTAGTGGTGTGCAGGCCTAAAGGAAGGCACATGTTAGTGTGCATATAAATTTGTGCAGACAGTATGTGTGTGCACCGGGGCACAGACACTCATGTGTGTGTGAAGTCGTGTGTGAAGGGCAGAGTGGGGCGGATACAGATGTTCAGGTGCTGTGAGTGGCTGTGTGTGCACGTGTACGGATATGTGCCCACGTAGTGCCAACATACACATCCATGTTGTCAGGCTTAGGGAGATGGATATGGGGGGAGGGGCACCGTAGACTATTGGTACATGCAACCCAGGCATGCGCACAAGCGTGTATACAGGAAGGGGTGTACATGTGTGGAGTCCTGTGTTCCATGGTGGCAGCTGAGCTCACAGGAGACTTGTGTGGACTTAGACCTCTTCTCCCTGACCAAGCTCCCTGCTGCCACAGTGGTTGTCTGGTGGGGAGTGCAGGACAGACAGACATGTAACCAGGGGGGCATCCCAGTGGCAGAGTTGGGGATGAGGGACACCTTCCCAACAGTCCCAGAGCCGGACATCCCGGGCCCACGTCCACACCCAGCTCACCCTCGAATTGGCAGGATTCAGCCCCATCCTGGTAAACCCAGCTCTGCTCCACCACCGCCGCCAAGCCATGAGCTGGGGGAGGGGACCACGCGCGGAAATCAACCATAAATTTCTCGAGATGCTTTAATTTTTTAAAAGCCCCACGTAGATGCTTTGCATTGCGAAAACCCACAAATATCAGCTAAATGAGGTGCGCCAGCGGAAGGCCTGGCCAGGCCCGCTGCCCTCCCCTCCCAGCAGCTGGGCCGGGGCTCAGCTGGGGCCCCTGGCCGGGCCAGTGGGGCCGAGGGGCCCATCTTTGTTCCGAGCAGGGCTCCGACTGCAGAGTGGCTGGGTAAATAGTCGCCGCAGTAATCGCAGGCTGATTCCAACTAATTAAATCCTGCGCCAAGAGCCCACTCCAGTCAGTATCCCGAGAGGCCACGAAAACACAGACACCCCAGACGGGGCTTTGCTCCAGGTCGGGTCTGCTCCTCTAATCCCGTATCTTTTGAAAGATAGGCGCGTCCCGGGATGAAGGGTCAGCGGGCCTGCCCTGCGCCGAGCGGTGGAATTTTTCAATAACCAGCAGCTGGGTCACCAGGCACACAAAGGCAGTGTAATATCCTGTGGGCTTACGCGAGGAGAGAGCTCAGGCCGCTCAGCGCCAGCTCCCTCCGGGCCCGGGGCAGCGGCCCCCCACAGCCGAAGCCCCCAGCGGGCCAGGCCTCCACTGCCCTCCCACCAGAAGGGCCGGGAGAGCCTCGGTTGCAGCCTTTGCTGCCCCCTCCTTCCAAACCTGGGCTTCCAAGAAAATTCATCTTCCTTATTAAAAACCAGCCTTGATGCTCTCAGGCCCCAGCTCTGGGCCGCAAGGGGACCTGCCCGGGGCAGGGCTGTGGGGACCAGGCCCCTTCCAAGGGGGCAGCGGACGCTCCTGGTCTTGGGGGGTGCCACGCTGAGCAGGGTAAAGGTCTCCAGCTCTGAGGCCAGAAGGGTGGCGGTTCAAATCCCATGGGGGCCTGTCGGCCTGAGGGGGGCCTGGCTCGTCCATGCGCCGGCTGGTGACCTTGAGCGAGCTGTCCCCTGGTCCCCTCTGTGAGTGGGTGGCCAGGGCCCAGTGGATCTCTGTTCCCTCCCCCAGCCTCAGTCTCTTCCACCATATAATGGGGATCAGGGCCCTTCCTTCCCAGACTCTGGGGAGGAGCAGGGTTTGTGCCCCCGAGGGGCTCCCACACTGTAGAGGGCTGTCCTCTGCAGGAACACATGTGAGAATCATTAGAAGCTGCAGAGACCCAGTTGATTTTATTTTATTTTATTTTTTTCCTTAGAGAAACAATAGTTGCCCCCTCTCCCGAGTCTGGAATGCTTTACGCCCAGGTCTGGGACCCCTCATTTAAATTGGCTGCGAAGGGACAGGCGCTGTGAGCCCCGGGAGGAGGTTGTTAGAGATGGAAGCCGGGGCCCAGGAATTTACAATCCGTTACTTGAGAGGTGTCCTGCCTTCCCCCCTCACCCCATCCAGGCCTTCACAGGCCCGGCATGTGCCGTAAAGATGTCACATTGGGTGGGGGTGCCGAGGAGGGATCCGGGGCCTGGCCTCCAGGGGTGGGGTGGCGGTACACAGCCTAGGACAGAGTCCCCGCAGCACCGTGTTTGGCAAGATGAGCCCGGACAAGAGCTTCCTGTCTGAGCTCTCAGTCAAGCAGGACACAGAACATGCGGGGTAAGCGGGAGTGTGTGTTTATCACGCGCCCCTCCACCCCAGTAATGCCAGCTGTGTGTCAAGTGATGACCTGATGGGATGAGATCCACAGACCCCTCTCCCTGGGGCACCTTGCAATAGGGACTTGTCAGAGTTGAGCACATCTTACTGCCCGCCTGTGCCAGGCACAGTGCCAGGAGCTCTGCTCACGTCCCAAGCCCGCGGCTCTTCTTGTCCTTTGCCAAGTCACACACAGACCTTCTCTCTTATTTGCGGCTCTGCAACTTTGTAGCTGTGAGGCTTGCCACAAGGCACATGGCCTCTCTGGGCCTCAGTCTTCTCATCTGTGAAATGGGTCGTCATCTCCCCCGCCTTACAGGATTGAGGGGAAGTGAGAGAGAATGCATGGATGTGGCCCAGGGTCAGGCATGCACACAGGTGCTCTGCACACAGCGCTCTTGGTGCCGAGGCAGGGGGAGAGCCTGACCCTGCGGGGCCCCCTCCCAAGAGGACGGGCATTTGAGGGGACCTGAGGGAGTGAGTGAGGCCACCAGAAGAGTAAGAGGAGGGCATGGCATGCCGGTGGCCAGCACCACCCCCCGCCCTGGGCACCTGCCACACCCGAGTCCCCTAAACAACTCAGCGCCCGCCGGCCCCCCGTCGGGAGGGTTCACTCAAGAGCCACACGGAGCCTGATGATGAATCAGAAGTGGTGACAGGTGTGAGGGGAGAGGGAGGACCCAGGGGTCGCTGAGGTGGAGGGGCAGGCTGGCTGGGGGTGGCCTCGGGGAGCTGGAGACGCCCGTCTGGAGGCCAGTTAAGAGAAGTCAGCTTCTCTTGAGGCCTCTGAGGAATCAGGGTTGGGACCCTGGGCTGGGGCTGCCCAGGAGCTGTGAGGAGCAGGGCAGAGGGCAGGGCTGGTGTGGGGCCCAGATGCCTGGAGAGCCCACCCTATGGAGCCCACCCCGGGCAGACGTGTCCCCAGGTAGGCGATCTGAGGAGGTGATTCCCCAGACACACCAGCTTCTCCAAGTCTCCGGATCCTGAGAAACACTCTGGGCGAGAAAGTAGGCATTGGGGAGCATCGCCAGGAGCCTCCCGGGCAGAGAGTGGGCGCCCGGGACGGAGTTCTGTGGGGCCCCGGGCGTCTGTGGAGCCTTGGGCTACCATTTCAGCCACCGACTCCTGGAGCCCCTCCACCCAGATCAAGGACATCCTTTTCTCCTGGTCGGTTGCATTTAGGAATCTTCTCCAGGGTGGCGGGAGGGCAGGGGTGGAGGGCCATCTGTGTGTGTGTGTGTGTGTGTGTGTGTGTGTGTGTGACTGTACTGGGGGAGGGAAGCAGAGTAAACAGCCACTGCCCTGTCCTCTCTGCGACTGTGGCCAGGTACACAGGCCTGTTTGGACAGCTGCCTTGTCTGTCCGTCTATTTGGGAGATGCTGGCTGATAGATGGGGGTGGGCCGGCTGTTAACCCCTCGCTGTCTGCAGTGCTCACTGCCTCCTTCCATGGGGTTTAAGCGTGGCAGAGGGTGATTCTGGCTGCCCTGACCTCAGCTCCTCTGGGAGCATGTCTTCTGAGTCATGGAAAAGGTTAGCGGGCTCCAGGCCATGGAGTCTACCCACCAACTCCCACCAGGAAGCCAAGGGCAGAGGAAAAGGGTGTCCCCGCCCCCCCACAGTGGTGACCAGGGGCAGAAGCTATCCAGAACCCTCTGCCTCACGCCCACACCCCTGCTCTAGGGGCCAGCTGCCGGGCGTTCTCAGGGCTGCTCTGCTTCTACAAACACAGCCTCAGCCTGGTGCAGAGCAAGTGGGGTTCGGGGCCACCAGCAGCAGCATGCCTGTCTAAAGTGAGAGCAGGCAGAGATGGGATGTGAGGCTGGCCGTGGGGGTCCTCAAAGCCTGCCATGGAGGGAGATCCCAGTCCCCATGATGAATCAGACATGCCGGCTTTTCATACTGCGAGACGAGGGTGCCTTCAGACCTGCCGTCTCTATGCTGTCGCCTGTCCACCACTACGTGTCCCCAACCCCATCTCTTGCACCCAGGAGGCATCTGGCAGGATCGGGGCAAGGAGGCCACCCCGGGCCCCTCCCACCCAGCCCAGAGCCCAGTCCGTCTCCTGCCCTACATCACTCTCTCAGAATAACCCACTCCCTTCTCACACTCCTGCACCCCCTGGCCTGGGAGGCCCCCTGCGCCTCTCACTGGCGGGGAACCCACAGTGATCCTCTTAGCTGGTCTCCCTGCTCCTGCTCTGTGCTCCCCCGACCCTGGGTCCCTGCTCAGGGGCCAAAATGATCTTTTAAAAATGTAAATCGCTCCAGCCACTCCCCACTTAACACATTTCAATGGCTTCCTGTGGCTCTTGAGATTAAGACAAAAATCCTTTAAATGGCCCACAAGGCCATCAACGGGGCATGGGTTAAATAAATCAGGGTTTGCTCGTACAATAGAGTATCCAGCAGCTGTAAAAGGAGGTGCTCCAAGCCAAGACTTGGACGTTCTCTCCAGCGGGTGTGTGTGTGGGGGGGGGGGCGCAGATACCAGGGCTACAGTGTGTAGTAAAAAATATAAATTTGAGCCAAACCCCCAGCCAGTCCTCATTTTTTAAGAAAGTGGAGGGAGGGGAATGATGGACCCTCCAGGGGCTTGTGTATTCCTTGTGTGGGATGTCTTGGGAAGGGGGCTTGACTAGAAGACTGGGCTGGATTCTGGGGAGGGGACCTGCACCGCTAGGGACTAGGGTCAGAGCGGGGGAGACCGCAGTGAACACTCTTTTTAGATTTGAACGTGAAACCATGCAATGCGCTACCTATTCAAAAATACGTCCAACTATTTAAAAATACCCCCAATTTTAAAAGTCGATGGTCTCCAAGACCCTGCACACTGGCTCCTGCTACTCTGCAGCCTCCTACCTCCTCTCCACCTCCGCGACTTTTATTCTGGTTGATGCTGGGCTATCTTCAGGCCTTTGCATGCCCTGTTTCCTCTGCTGCCAGAACTGTCCATCACTCCCCGTCCTCACCTGGCTGAGTCTCCTTCCTCCCTGGCTCACACCTCTGTCTTCCAGAGAGGGGTCTTCTCTGACACGCCCCCAGCCTGGGCTGGCTCTTGGACCGTCTTGCCGTCTTCCTATTCACTTGCCTCCCTTCTCGGCTTGTAGGTCCGTGTGGGGCAGAACCCACTTCTGGCTTGTCCACAGCTGTCCGCAGCACCCAGCACTGTGTCTTGCACGCAGTAGGTACCACATCGGTATTTGGGGAATGGGTGAAATAGCAGGAGGAGAGGGTGTTCTGGGAATTCCAAGGAGGTAGGTGGGTGGGTGAGAGGGAGGTCTAAGACCGAGAAGATATATGTATAGGTATAGCCGATTTGGGCTTCCCTGCTGGCTCAGACAGTAAAGAATCTGCCTGCAATGCGGGACACGCAGGTTCGATCCCTGGATCAGGAAGATTCCCTGGAGAAGAGAATGGCCACCCACTCCAGCATTCTTGCCTGGAGAGTCCCATGGACAGAGGAGCCCTGGCAGTCCATGGGGTCGCAAAGAGTCGGAAACGACAGAGCAACTAACACAGCTAATTTCCTTCCTTGTGCAGCAGAAACTAACACAGCATTGTAAAGCAAGTATACTCCAACAAAAAAATAGAAGTGCCAAAGGGAGGGCTGTTGCCATGGAGTTGGTAGGTGCCCCACCTGGGCCTTAAAGCAGGAGGATTTCCACCGGACTGACAAGGGGCCTGTGCACCAAGCAGAGGGCATTCATTGCTGGGCGCAAAGCCCAGGCAGCCGAATTTCTCTCTCCAGCACCCGATTTGCCAGTCCCCAAGCTGAGCTGTGTGTGTTGGCCCAGATAACCTGCCCTCTCTGCGCCTCAGTGTACTAGCCGTTAGCTACATCCAGACGTGGGCGGGGGTCCGTCTGCAGTTCTAGGGGCGGAGCCCGCGGACCCCCAAGGGCAAGGCGTGCACACAGTCGGCGCTCGATAAATGCCGAGGGTACGGCTGAGGGCGCGGGGAAAGGGTTAAAGCCCGGTGCTTTTTAATTGTCAAATGACTGCGGGCGATTAGCGCTGGCAGCTTCCTCAATAATCGCTCTTCTCTGTACCTGCTGGGAGCTTAATTAAAAAACAAAGAGGCTCAATTTAAAGGCCATTACTATGCTAATGCGGCCGGGCGGGCGGTGATTAAGCGGCTGGGGCGGGCGGCGCGCGGCCGGGGCGGGGCGCGGGGCGATCAGTTACCCACTAAACGGGCGGCCGGGCGGCTGGGCCGGAGCGCGGTGCGCGGTGCGCGGCGGGGACCGGAGCCCTGACCGGCCCGCGGCGCCCAAGCAAGCGCGGAGCCCCGGGAGCGGAGGCGGTCTCCCGGAGCCTCTTCTTCCTCCCTAGCGAGGGGCCCGGGCTGAGCAGAGGGGATGAACGCCACCCACACCCCCGAGGGCCGCCTCCCACAGAAAAGATCCTCTCCGACCTGCCCCAGCTGCTCCCCCTCCCGGGTCTGCTCCTCCAGCCACTTCTCAGGCCGCTGAAGCCCTTCAGCCCCGGACCCGTTCTGCCCCCGCACTGTGGCCGTGTCCCTGCAGAGTGAGCCGTGCCGCTGGCTGAGAGCAGGTCTCAGGCTCCCAAACGCTAGGACCCTTGCTCCCAGGAGGGCAGGGGTGATTACTAGCCAGGCTTGCCTGGCATGGGGCCCTGGCTCTACCCAACCATCTGGGGCACCTAAGGAAGGGACTTCCACCTCCGAGGCGGGTCCGGAGGCACTGAGGAGGCCCCTATGCATGCGGCTCTGAGCACAGGGTGCCCTGGTTCCTGAAAGTGACAATGGGAACGGATGCCAGGGTGTGGTTCAGAAACTGGACAGCAGGAGCCCACGGGTGTGTGTGAGAGACAGAGAGGAGTAGGAGGGGATTTGGTCCAGGTCTCCTGAGACTGGGCAGTGAGGCTCTCCGTGATTGAACTAACAGTGTTCTCTCTGGCTGCATCAAGGAGTATAGGGTAGGGAAAAAGGGAGGCGATGGCTCTTCTTGCCCCTGGAGGCCTGTGCTGAGCAGTGGGCTACTGGGTACCAGCTTGACTAAGGGCTCTTTTGATAAACTCAGACTTATGTCAGGAGTGTAGAGAGACAGCCACCAGAGGCTGGGAGTTTAAGTGGGAGAGGGAGGTGTCGGGGAGGGGTCGTGGTCTTTGAGAGAGAAAGAGAACACTTGGTCTGTGGGATCCCAGCTGAAGCTGGGATTCGCCCTCCCTGTAGGACACCACCAGGCTGTCTTGACCCATGGTTTTGACCCTGAGCGGGTTTTCATTGGCCGCCTGGTAAAATCCGTGGTCATAAACTTTGGAAATTTTGTTGTTAACATTAAAAACCACCCTACCTGAGCCTGGGGGGAAATTTAACTTGGTAAATTAAGCAGTACAAAATTCAACTGACAGCAGTGAAACAACCCGTGGTAAAAATATGTCATTGGCTACAAATTAACCGAAGAGTCAAATCCTGATAATCAGTAGGATATAATACAAGCACAAAGTTGACAACGAAGCAAACCATTATTGAAAATTTTTCATGGGAAATAATTTATCTCAATGAAAATAATTTTAGTAAAATAAAAATGGAAATGGAAAAAGTTGTAAATTATTTAACTGCACTAGAAAGAAAATTGTTCAAAAAATTAAATTGCCTTAATGGAATTTGTTCCGGAAAACACTTGCTCAAAGGAAGTTTATCAATGTTGTTATAACCCTAATTAAAATGCTGTGGTCTGTTTATAGAGAGTCCAAATCCTTGGGGTCTGAACGATGGGGCCAGACCGTCAGCGTGGCCAGCTGTGAGGCTCTCCAGTGGTACCCGGGATTTCTCCTTCCGAGGCCTCCTTTCCCCTGGAAAACCTTGTTCCCCATGACACCAGGAGCTCACTGAGAGGAAGTGAAATCCCCATGGATTTCTCATCCCCTAGCATGGTGCTTCATCGTAGTGGGTATTTGGTAAACGCTTACAGAATCAACTGGCCTCCCTTGTGGCTCAGCTGGTAAAGAATCCACCTGCAATGTGGGAGACCTGGGTTCGATCCCTGGGTTGGGAAGATCCCCTGGAGAAGGGAAAGGCTGCCCACTCCAGTATTCTGGCCTGAAGAATTCCATGGGCTGTATAGTACATGGGGTTGCAGAGAGTCAGACAGGATTGAGCAACTTTCACTACAGAATCAACAAGCCTTACAGTAAAGCCTTAAAAGGCACTTTCTGCTTTCAAGAGGAGGAATCATGACACAGGATTTGGCACAGAGTGAATGCCTGAGTATATGTTGTATGGTTGGATGGATGGGAAATGGGCAGATAGCCCAGCAGGTGGATGGATGGGTGCATGTATGCATGGGTGCACGGATGTGTGTGGGTGGACAGAGGGATGGATGGTTGAGAGGGTGGATGGGTGGGGGATGGGTGGATAGATGGATAACTAGCTGAGAGGCTATGTGAGTGGTGGGTGGATGGCTAGATGGAAAGACGAGTAGATGGAAACAAAAGAAACCTGACCTCTCTCTCTTCTTCAGCCCAACATTTAAGGCCTCTGGTTTGACCCTTCTCCTTTCTCACCTACGCTTCAACCTTTCTGACCCACTGTCTCCCTAACCCTGAAAATGGCCTCCGTTTTCTTCTTGCCTTTGCTTTTATTCAGCCGCTCCCTCTCAGAATGGCCTCTCTGCTCCTCTGCCGCTGCCTACAGAGAGCCCAGACTCTGGAATCAGGCACGGTCCTGTTGCCATCCCAGCCTGCACTTGCCCCGTTCAGCCTTTTGCACTCTTTGTAACCCCCTTCTCCAGGAAGACAGCCCCACCCCAGTCCTGCCCCCGACCCTGCTGACCTTATACCTCCTCAGGCCCTGTCCTGGATCATTCAGCCCTTCCCAGGCACACAGCCTTGGGCCCGGCCTGTTCTGGCCACATGGGACCCTGGAGAGAAATCCAAAAGGCCTCTCCATCCCGTGGGGTGGGGTTTCTCATCTTGCACCTGTATTGTGAGCCCCTCACCTCTGGACCTTCGGCTCCCCCAGGCCCAGCCCAGGTCACGGGCTCACAGCTCTGAGCTGATGGAGCAAGTGCAGTGGCAGGCAGGGAAGATGAGGCTGAGGCAAGAGAGGGCCTCACGCACAGGAAGGTTCAGGGAGGTCCAGGCATTAAGCAGAGAGCCCGTCATCCCAGCTTCAAACCCAGTTCTGCCAGTTTTGAGCGATGGTGGCACCCTCTCCAAGCACCACTTTCTTGTCTTGTGAAAAGAGTGGCAGAGCCTGTGCGTCAGGGGTCTTATGGGGGAGGAGTCTGTGTGCAAATGAGGCACAGGGCCTGGGATGTAGGAAAACACTTAATAAATCTTAGCAAGGAATAATAACAATAATAATGGCTGCTGGATTTGGCAGCCAGGAGCTGGTGACTCAGTGAGAATGGGGGAAAGCAACATGGGATCAGCTCAGAGGGTTTTGATGAGCAGGTGCAGAATAAGGCATCGGGCCTGGCTCGTAGTAGGTGCTCAGTGAATGTTAGGTGGATGACTAAATAAATGAGCCATCAAATGAATGGGATTTGCCAGTGAAGGGCAGACAAGAGAGGAAAGATCATCAATCCAAGGGCCTGGCCTGGAGGACACCGACCCCTGATGCACTAGGTGCTGGCTGGAGGGCAAGTGTGTGGGGGTGGGGATGGGGGGGGCATGGTCAGAAGGACAGGACGCTTCACCTTCCACCTGCCCTGCACCATTGACTGTCTCTCTCGGATGTCACCAAGACAGATCTGGTCCCCAGAAAAGCCCCAGTGTCCCCAAATGGAAAAAAAATCCTGGGGCTTGCCCCTAGTCCCCCAGGGGTCAGAGCCCCAGAGGTGAGAGACTAGTTATCAGGTGCTGAGTGTGTGTGTGTGTCTATCCTGGCAGCTCCACATGGCATCTCCAGCCCGGATCTCTGTCTGAACTCCAGAATCACACAGGCCTCTGCCCTCTGGACACGGCCACGTGGCCATCAGAAGGCAGCTCGGGGTAACAGGTCCAGAACCTCACTCCTGAGGCTGCCCTCCCCGACTCTGCCTCGGTCTCCATTTCATTTAGTGGCAACTCCATCCTTCTGGTTGCTCAGGCCTCCGGATCTCAGACTCACCCACACCTCTATCCTTTCTCTCACGTCCCCTCATGTCCCTGTCTCCCTTCAAAATGCACCCCAGCAAGGGTGACTTCTCAGCACCTTCCCTGGTCTCAGCCAACACCACCTTTTGCCTGGATTATTGCGATGAACTCCCAAAGCATCTCTGGGCCCCCACACAGCTGTCTGAGGAACCTGGTTAAAATGCAAATCAGATCACAACCCCTCTCTGCTCAAGACCCTCTCTCCAAAACACCAGATGACTTGCCCTTCCCCCGCCCCGGGCCAATGCTTCTGCACCTCCTAGCCCTTGCCCTTTTGCTCACCTGTCCAGACACATCATCTCCTTGCCTTCTTTCCAGCACCTCAGGTACACTCAGGCCTCAGGACCTTTGCACTTGCTATTCCCTCTGCTGGGAACTCTTTCCCCCAGATATGTTAGTAAGGCCTGAGAATGTTCTTGAGAACCCCCCTGGCCACCACCTTCACTTTTCTTTGCTTCATTGTGATTCATCATTGTCACTATTTGTTATACTCTGCTAGAGATGTATCGCCTGTCTGTCCCCTCACTCTTCAAATTGGAAGCTGGGGGCGGGGTGGGGGAGGGTGGATGGTTGGGGGAGACCGTCCCTTTGACTCACTGCACTACCCCAGCCTCCAGACAGTGCCTGGCATGTAGTAGGTGCCAAATAAATGTGTGTGGAGTCACCGAATGTGTGCAGGCCCGTTCGGGTTGGCCCCCGGATGGTACCCTGCGCTCCCAGCTGGACCTGTCCCTCCCTGCCCCTGGCCCCTGACCTCCAGCCCCGGGCTGCGGGCTCCCGACAGCGCCCTGGGCCGGGATCAAAGGGCCGTGGAGCCGGCGGCCCCGCACAGCTGGGTCTGTGCGCCCGCAGGAAGCGCCGGGGCAGCCCTCGCGGCAGGCCCGGCCCTGGCGCGGCGAGGCTGCGGAGAGGCCCGCGCTCCGCCGCCGCCGTCGCCACCGCGGGTCTCAGCTCCCGGCCCCGCCAAGCATTCCAGCCGCGTGATTGACGCGCGCACCGGGGCCCCCGCCTGCGGCTCCCGCCGCCGCCCGCCTGGCCCGCCGCCGCCGCCGCATCAAAGCAGATGTTTGCAGCTGGTTTGAGTTGGATCCCCATCAACAGGCCCCTTTTTGTCTCAAAATAAAAAACAGCTACGCCCGGAATGATAAGGACGCGGCAGGCACGTGGGGGAGATGTCAACAAGTCGGGGAGGGAGGCGGCCAGGCAACTCCTCCTGCCTGCTCCCACCCCATCAGCTCCTCCGAGGGCCAGGCAGCCTCCAGCATCCTCAGCCCAGCCCGAGAGTGTCCAGGGTCTTGTCCCTTCCGCTCCTGTGAACACCAGCTCACCCCAGACGGACGCCACAGTCCCAGGAGCCATTCTGACAGGAGTCACCTACTGAGCACTCAGCATCTGGGGTCCTGGCGCCTTGTGGCGGGTCCACCTGGGGTCCTACCCCAGCCTGTGGAGGTGTGGCACAGAGGGGTCAACACTGGGTCATGATCACCTGTGAGGCGGGGGCTGTGATCCCAGTTTTCAGACAGGAAAGGTGGCGAGCCCCAAGGTCAGGCAGAGCTAGGACTGAGACTCTTCAGACCGTTCCTTCTGCCTCTAGGACCAGGTACTTTTAACTGTCATATCACCTTTTCCAGGAAGCCCCCAGCTCTCCTCCAGATTGGGTAGCATGCCTTTCTATGTCCCGCCCCCTGCCTGCTGAGTGTACCCCATCAAAGCACATGTCGCATTCTGCCAGCTCCCACTGGTGGAGAGCGTCTTGCACAAGCCTGGCACAGTCAGCCTGCTTGGGTGTGTGCTGGGTGACTCCGTGAAGGGGGGACAGAGGGGCTTCATTTCCAAGTGCCCAGGCCTCCTGGTCCCTGTGGAGGGACTGCTTCCAGGGACTGTAGGACTTGGGCCTGAAGAGGCCCTTAAGGCAGTGGTCCCCGACCTTTTCGGCACCAGAACCGGTTTCATGGAAGACAATTTTTCTGCAGATCGAGGCAGGGGTTGGCGGGATGTGGGGGGAGGTTTCAGGATGATTCAAGTGCTTTACGTGTATTGTGCCCTTTATTTGTAGTATTGCTACATCAGCTCCACCTGAGATCATCAGGCATTAGATTAGATCCCGGAGGTTGGGGACCTCTGCTCTAAGGGAAACCAGGTTCAAATGCTGCCTGGTCCCCAGTGTGACCTGGGTGAGGGTCTCATAGAAGCACATACCTCAGGGAGAACTCAGACCCAACTATGTGATGGGGGCTTCAGACTGAAGTTGAAGGGCAGAAGAGAACGTTCCAGAGCTGCCTTGGGCACCACGTGAGATGTAGACTGGGGAGAGAGACAGGGCACACACCTCCTGAGATGCCTTCTGGGCTCAGCCCTTTCACATCACCAGGTGACAGAGGGATTAACACCCCCATTTTACAGAAGAGGAAACTGAGGCTCAAAGAAGGAACGTAAATGACTCAAAGCCACATAACTGGTGTTGGAGTCATGGAAAGCCACACTTCTGAGGACAAGGCTGAGGATTGAGGGGAGGGGACATTAAAAGGGCCCTTGAATGAGCAGGAGAAGGATGAGACACGGGACAGAGGGTCCAATTGGCCCACCTTGAGTCAGATGTCCAGGCTTGGCCCAATCACTTAAGGTCAGAGAAGTCATTTTATACCAATAGGGCTTTTCCTGCATACCATGGATGAAGGTGCCATGCAGGGGTAGGAGGTGTTACTGCAAGACTCCCAGCCTAACAGGAGGCATGTAGGGGACTTTGTTAATAAAAAATTGGGACACTGGACTCCAGGTTGTGTGGTTGTGAAGGGGGCACATGAGGGCAAGTTTAACTTCTCTTGTTTCCTGGTAGTGTTCTCAGAGTCCCCCAAAAGCACAGAGTGTCCAATATTCTCTTGTCCTTCTCTTATTCCCTTGAAATGACTGCCCATTTCATTTTTCCCAGAGTTATTCATTCACTCGACAAATAGTCACTAACCACCAGCTCAATGCCAGAGCAAAGGGTAGAGGATTGATTAGTTCCCTCTTTCTAAAACAGTGGGGAGTTCAGACACACAAATATCTGGATCTGGAGGCATCAGGGAAGGCTTCAGAGAGGAGGTGGTGCTTTGAGTTGTGTCTTGAAGTCTGAAGATGAGTTCAACAAGAAAAAAAGGGAAGGGTTTGAGAAAACAGGTAGTAGAGTCAGATGGAATTTTAGGTGCTAAGGAGGCCAGAAGGGACTTGTGTTCAGGGAACAACGAGAAGCGTGGCAGCTAGGGCAGAACACCGAAGGCCAGGTGTGGCAGGGTAGAGTGGGGCCTTGAATGCCATGATTAGATCTTTGGGCTTCTTCTAAAACTGTTGGGAGCTTTTGGACTGAGAACCCAGCTAGGGGCTACATAAACTGTAAAGTTCAGTGACGGGAGTCCGGGAATAGCAGTACAGTGAGGAGGCAGAGGACCTTCTCCTCAGCAAGGAGAGAGCTGGTGCTGGAAAGCTTTGGATAGATGATGACAGTGATCATGATCTGCACTTATCAAGCCTTTCTCGTGTGCCCAGCTGTGACCCCACTGGACAGATGGGGTCACTGAGGCTCAGAGAGGAGAAGGGACTTGTGTGGGATTCCAGTGCGAGGAAATGACAGAAGCAGGATTCCAAGCCTAGTGCATGCTGTGTGGCCTCCAAGATCTGGGGTTGAAGACCCAGGAGGAGAGCCCGGAGGGACCCTGGGACATTAGGAAACCAGTTTTATCAGAGGTAAAAACAATCACCTGTGTTGCATGCATCTCTGCAGGTATCAATGGTTTGAAAGTGTTAGTCACTCAGTCGTGTCCGACTCTTTGTGACTCTAGGGACCATAGCTCGCCAGGCTCCTCTGTCCATGAGATTCTCTAGGCAAGAATATCGAAGTGGGCTGCCATTCCCTTCTTCAGGGGATCTTCCTGACCCAGGGATCAGACCCCAGTCTCCTGCATTGCAGGCAGATTCTTTGCCATCTGAGCCATCAGGAAAGTCCATCAAGGATTTAAGAGAAATTAATCAATCAGATTTGTAATCTGTGTTCACATGCTCCCGAAAAAAAAAAAAAAATGTTTTTTTGAGTTTTGTTCATTAGCTTTATGACCTTAATACATTGAGCATTAAACAAATAAGCCTATGAAAACTCAAAGGATGTGGAGATGTGTTGTCCTAGCCTGAGACACTTTAAGGGAAGGACATCCTGAAAAGGGTGTCCTTACTCTTACAATTACAATTTCTTACTCTGCAATTACAGATGATCCTGGGGGAAGGGGATATGTTTGCTGCAGGGGGAGATATTCAATTTGGTTTAAGGGAAACCCAGCCAGCCACCTTGCCTGGAGAATCCCATGGACAGAGGAGCCTGGAGAGCTGCAGTCTGTATGGTAGCGCAGGGCAGACAGAACTGAAGGGACTTAGCATGCACACATACACACACCCAGCCACACCTACTAGGTGCTGGGCTTATGTCAAGTGGTAAAAACTTGGAGTGTTCAGAGCCTTGAGGGCAGACAGACGTGGGCATGGCAAAGGGCCAGGGTACTTGATGAACGGAAACGTTTGGATGCACAGAGCGAAGAGGGAGTGTATAGTGATGCTGCCACGGGACCTTGAGCCTGCCTTCTGCACCTTCCCGTGCTCATCTGTGAAACAGAGATGGAAACAGTGATTTCCTTCTAGGGTCCTGTAAGGACTTAATGGGGTGGTGCAGCTAGATGTTAATTGAGATCAATGATACTAATGAGACAGCCAGAGGATTGAGCCAGGAGTGCTCTGTCCAGCCTCCAGACAGAAGCTAGAAGGATGGATCCAGAATCCAGGATGGAGATGAGAGGGAGCATGGTTAGGAACTGTGTCAGGCAGCCTGCTCCCAGGGACTCCTAGGAGATCCTGGCGAGGGTAATTCAGGAAAGCACGTTGGACTCACACAGAATAGGAGAAAGGCAGACACCAGCTGTTATGGAATGCCTTTTAGTGCCAACAGAGGGCTGAGAACTTTACATGGGTTTGGCCCTCCCAGCAGCCCCATGGGTGGGTACCATCATTCCCATTTTCCAGATGAGTAAACTGCAGCTCAGAGAGGTTAAAATGTTTTGCCTAAAGTCACACAGGGAAAAGTTATGGAGACAGGAGGGAACACCAAGTTCCCTGTTCAGCACCCCCACCTCCCCACCCAGCTCCCCTCCCAGGGGGCCCTGTCTCCCCAGGACAGGTGGGTGGGGCTCCCACAGACCAGCTTGCCCTGCCTCACAGGCTAAACAGCACTCTATTGGCTGGTTCAGCAGTCATTCAGCAAACATACACTGCTCACCTTTAGTGGGTGCGGGGACTTGGGCTCACAGAGGTGGCCCTGGGGAAGGTGCACCTGGAAATACATGAAGTGTGTCTGCGACTAGAAAGGAGGAGGGGGCTTTGGGAGGAAGGGATGCCCAAGCTAAATCCTTCCAAATTAGCAGGTGTTTGCCAGCCAAAGGTTGGGAGTGGGGGGAATGGCCTAGGTTGTGGGGAGAGCGTGTGGAAAGCATAGGTGGTTTACGTGGAAAATGGGGAAGAGGTTGTGTGGGTTGGCAGCAAGTGATGTGGCCCCGAGTCTTTCACGAGTCTTTGTTTAGCTTTGGAGCTTCTGGATTGGGGGAGGGGCCAGGGCAGGCAGATTGGCACCGAGAGGGCATGACTGCTAGAGGGGAAGTCACAGGTAACTCTACCGTGGCCAGAGCTTTGGAGCCGCCCCACAGCGCCCACCATCTGTGACCCCAGAGCCTGCTGTATCCAGGCTTTGCAGCGCCAGTGCGGGAAGCAGAAGCACCCATCTGGGGCCCCCAGCCCTGCTCCTACCGAGGAGGGACGTGAGTGAGATTCAGACTTGCCCAGGGTCCCAGAGCTGGGAGGGAGGAAGAGCAGATCCAGGGCTCCAAACCCACGGCCCTTGTTGCTTTTGGGGCCCCTCATGCCAGCCTCTGGGGCAGGAGGGGAAGGGAGGGGGGAGGCGCGGAGCTTTTCAGCCCTAGCCATTCTGCGTCTCCGGTCAATATTTGCAGCTTCCAGGCAGTGTTCACAGAGCGGCTTCCCCAGTCCCCCATCATTCCCTTTGTGCTCACAGCTTTAACCTGACAACTCTGCATTTTCACACTGAGAAACCAGCAGCATTGTTGAGTCCATTATACAGATAAGCGAGCTTAGAGGGAGGAAATTACTCACAAGCCAGCAAGCAGCAGAAACAGGCATTGAACCTGAGTCCATCTGATTCCATTGCCACCCGCCTCTGGTTGGGGCTGCTTCTCAATGGCTGGTTCCACGGATCCTGTGTGGTGGGAGGGATTCAGGGAGGGAGTATGGGCTCACAGAAAGGAGGGGCTCCCGCTGGCGCCCCAGCCCCTCCCACACATGCTGTTTGTAGCTCTCACCCTGGCATGGTAGACAAAGGCAGCCCCATAATTGGGAGCAAGTATTTCATGCATCCCCCCCGATGTTTTATTGGGTGGAGAGATGCTTGGAGACCAAACGGATGGCCCATTCCGTTTATAAAGTGTGCACGGTTTGTTTTATTTCCCGAGTTTTTGCAATCTAGATAACAGATGATGCCCCGAGTGGCTGGCGCTGCCTCCGTAATGGCGGCACCGAGCCTTTGGAGAAGTATTAATAATAGATTGTGTTGATGAGTTTGGAGAAAGTAGCAATCGACCCCCTGCTGCCAAGGCATTAGCGCGGCTGTTCTGAACGAAGCCTGCGTGGTGGCAGCGTCTGCAAATGCAGGTCACCCCCCCACCGCTGCCGCCACCCCCTCCCCCAGACTCAGAGGGCTTCTTCTCTGGGAACCACCCAAGGCGTGCCAACCTGGCCTGGGGCCCCAGGTGGACCCAGAGATGCCCCCGCACTTATCCGCCTGTGGGCCACAGAGGCCAGGCTGCAGCCCTTGTTGGGCCCCTAGGTCAGGAGGTAGAGCATGGGGAGGGGAAGAGACAGGCAGTGACAGGGGCAAGGCAGAAGTGTTCCCCATGTCAGAGCAGCAGGTTCTGCGAACCTGGCTTCTTCCCTAGCCCCTTGGCAGAGCTGGAGGGCCAACCCAGTTCCTAGGGGCCTCTGCTTAGGGCGCCATGGACAGTTGGGTGGGTTGCACCCTGAACAAAGGTCTCTAGCCAGAGGGCCAAACTGGAGCTGACTTTGGCTCATATTCCCCTGGTGAAGCCATGTGCTGTGTGGGCCAAGGGGGTCCTGCCTGCCTGAGCCAAGCCTTCACTTATAGGCTTTGCAGACACTGAGGCCTCCTGGTGCATCAGGTGGACCTCTGTGGAACTGGGAGCTGACAGGGCCACGTGCCATCACTCTGATGCGGGACTCATTCATTGAATTACATGCTCAGTCCCATTGAGTCCTGACAACAGCCTTTGAGGAAAGTCCTGTTGACATCCCTGTTTCACAGCAGAGGGAACTGAGGCCGGAGGTGAGCACAGAGGAGGCCACCTCCCCCAGACTGGGGCATCAAAGAAGGCTTCCCAGAGGAGGTGGTGTTGGAGTTGGGCATTGCAGGATGAGTAGGAGCCTGCTGGGTAGACTAGAGGTGGCTGGCAGGGGTTGCTGGGGCGTCCGCAGTTTGAGTGCCCTGGCCGGTGCCAGGGCAGCAGGCAGAGGTGGGATTGGCCCTGCCCACTGTGTCCCACCCGCTCACCGTGGGTGGTGTGGATGGCAGCCCCGGGAAGGGAGGCAGGCCGAGAGCCTCGCATTTATGGCCGTTTCTGTTCCAGAACCGATTAGTAGAGAATTGCAGCTGTAATCTGTGCCTGTGATGGCGGGCCATAAAGAGGGATGGGATGCGCGCAGTGCTCCCAAGGTGGCGCCCGTAGACGTGGCCCGGGGACGCGGGGAATGAAAAATGGTTTTAATTCCCTCCCAGCAGCAATAATTTGATTCTTCATAAATTTTTCCATCAAAGTGTTGTTGAGGCTGAGTTCCCACAGAGCAGGGCACGTGACAGGGATGGGGAGCCAGGAGGAGTGGTCAGTAGGTGCAGGCTGGGGCGGGGCCATGCTCAGACCTGCAATGCCAGAGTTGCAAAGACCCCCACCCCCACCCCTAGCATTGTCTCCCGAGATGAAAGATGGATCCTCTTTGTCACGGAGGGACCAGATCAGGACCTGGACACAGAGCCGGCTCCATCATTTACTACTCACGTGATCCTGAACACATGCCTGCCTCCCAGCACCTCAGTTTTCTTATCTCTAAAATGGGATTAATATTTCCAGCCTCGTAGGGTTGTTGCAAGGATGAAATGCATTTCTGTACACAGAGCGCTTAGAAGAGCGGCTGATACTGCACATATGTTCTGTGACTATCTGTTCATGGGGGAGATTCCTAGGCTGAAATGAGAAATAAGCAGGTGTGGCCGAGGCAAGGGCCAGAGGAAGAGCATGCCAGAGGGCCACAGTGATGGTGTCCTGGAGGGCTTCAGGCTGTTCCGTGGGGCTGCGGCTTCTGGGAGTACAGGGGTTAAGAGGGGAGGCGGGACTGTGAAGGGCCTGAGGGCCAAACTCAGGAATTTGGAGTTTCTCCTGAGGGTACAAGGGAGCCAGGGATGAGTCTGGGGCAGGGAGGCAGTGTGATCACATATGTGCTTTGGACAGACCCCTCTGGTTCTCATCCTGGAGGGTGAGTCGAAGGGTTGGAGAGGCTGTGAACCAGGGAGGACACTGGGGCAGCCCCTCAGGCAGGAGGGGAGGGAGCCAGGCTGGGTGATGGTTTGGGCAAGGCTGGGGATCACTTGGATGTGGGGGAGAGGCAGGGCCAGGGAGGAGACACACAGGTGCTGGACAAAGGGCAGATGGGACCTGTGGGCTGCCGGTCCTCCTGCTCAGGGCAGGGCCTACCCGGCTCTCAGGGAAGGTGAAGGCCGGCCCTGCACTCTGCCCTCTAGTGGCCGCTGTGTCTCCGAGCGGGCAGGCTCTTGAGCTGATATCTCTGGGCAGGATGCCCAGTGCCCATCTTGGGGTCGTCGGGCGCCCTGCCAGCCAAGGGGTAGGGCTCCCACTGTCTGGCTCTGTGCCCAGAGAGGGCCTCTCCCGCTTGGGCCAGGGGGGTCGGGGTGGCAGGAGGAAGAGGTGCTCTGTGGGCAGTGCCTCTGGGAGGGCCTCCTGAGCCCAGCCAACATGCCCCTCCTCTGTGCACCCACAGGCTCTTCGCGGCCAAGTGCAGCGGCTGCATGGAGAAGATCGCCCCCACCGAGTTCGTGATGCGGGCGCTAGAGTGCGTGTACCACCTGGGCTGCTTCTGCTGCTGCGTGTGTGAGCGGCAGCTACGCAAGGGTGATGAGTTTGTGCTCAAGGAGGGCCAGCTGCTGTGCAAGGGTGACTACGAGAAGGAGAAGGATCTGCTCAGCTCCGTGAGCCCCGACGAGTCCGACTCCGGTGAGCGGCGGCTGGTGGTGGGTGGGGGGCTTGGCAAGCACGCCGCGGAGGGTTGCCCCACAGGAGAAACCCGCTCCTGACCCTGGGACCCATACCCCAGACAGACACTGCAGTGCATACATGCGTGGAGGTGTTCACATGTGGGGTACACACAGACACGTGTGCACGGCCCCACAGACCCACAAACGCACCTGGACATGATCACGCACAGGTATAGATGCATGTGATCATACAGGCACACACACAAGCACATAAAACGTGTGTGTGGATACCCACGCCCAGGAATGTAAAAACACAGACGCGTGTCCACATGCAGACATGTGCTTGCATGCCCAAGCATGCCAAAGCCCACACCCATATAAACATACATGTGTACACATGCCCTAGCACACTCGTGCAGTAAGCATCTGGCTACACATTTACCCATGTGCTCACATGTACTGTGGTTTGCACACACGTGAACGCATGCCCCCTGCTCTCTGGCCCAGCACCCCCCTTCTTTCCCTTGCTGTGACCCCACCTCACAGGGGTCTCTCCCAGCACTGAGTCTGCAGGCATCTGCTCTGCTGCATCCTGTCTCCATCACACCCCCCCAAGTCTTCAGCAGTGGGGGGACTGGGGTCCTTGGTGGTGGAGGGAAAGCCTCCATTTCCTGGGGTGAAGGCCCCTCTCCACCCTGCTCCAGCCCCCCAAAGACTGCCAGTCTGGAGCTCTCCTGAAAGGAAGGGCAGGGCCAACCAGGGACAAGTTAATAAGGAGGAAAAAGTCAGGAAGCAGGCTGGCACCTGGTCATTCCTGGGGGTGGCAAAGACAGACTGGAGCAGGGGGCGTGGGGAGGAGGTGCCCTGGTCTGCCAGGCCCTTGTGCGGAACCTGGAGCCCATGGTCAGAGGACCTGCCTGCACAAAGGAGCCATGTCCCTGCCAGAGCCCTTGGAGGGGGGCAAGAGCTGCCCATGCCTCTGTCCCTCTGCCCGCCCCTGGGCAGGGCACTGTGATGGCTAGGCTGCCTGGGCTCCTGAGGGAGAATGGGGGCCAGCCAGGTGCCATTGGCACATTCCTGCCAGGCCTAGGAAGGGGTTCTCGGAGGGAGGCCCCCCTCCACAGGGACTCATGCTCAGAGGAAGATGGGCTGGGGGCAGCAGGAGACTTGGGGTGGGGGAGGCTCTGCTGTCTGCCTGGGGCCAGCATCTCTGAGACCCATGACTCGGGCATTCAAGTGGGTGTCACTGGGTGAAGACGCATGCTTCTGCATGCAGGTGTATGTGTGTGTCCAGACGTGTGCATGCCTGTATGTCCCTGCCTGCGAGCGTGCACTTGCGTGCACGTGTGCACGCCCGAGTGAGAACGTCCGGAGTGTGTGTGTCTTTGCTCATCAATCCTTAGTCCTTGGAAGCTTCTTGGAGCCTCCTCTCTGAGTCCCGAGGCCCAGCCGGTGCTGGTCTAGTACCGTGGGAACTGGTTTTCCCGAAGGCCGGCATACTGGGCTGGGGTCCCCCAGGGATCAGAGGCCACAGGCTGAGGCAGGGCCCAGGCAGGTCGGGTCAGGGGAAGCCCGGGGCCAGACTGAGCACAGCTGCCAGCATCCCTCATCAGGAGGGCCATGGGCCTGATGGCAGGTCGGCCGCCTGTGAGCGTCACCGTAGCTGTGCTCCCTTCCGTGTGCCAGCCACACGTGTGCACCTGCGTGTTTCTGCAGTGCCCGAACCTGTCTCCATGTGGGCCTGTCTCTCTGCCCTTCTGAATGCGTGTGCATCTGAGTGTGCAGCGTGTGTGCACGCCTGCTCACCAGGGTGCCTTCCTCTGCCTGTCTGGTCAGCAGGGCAGGTGTGGTGGCTTTGGTTCAGGTCTCCCCAGGGGGCTGAGATAAGGACCGAGGACCGTTTGCTGAGGCAGGGAACACGTCGGGCCGGGTAGGGCAGTGGGTGGGCAGGGATGAGAGATAAGACGAGGCGCGGCCTGTGGGCCAGGGGGAGGGGGCGGTCTTTACCCTGAGGGCCCGGGCGGGGCGGGTCCAGCCGGGCAGGGTGTTGGCAGGAGGTGACGGGACCCCAGCAGGTCGTGGGTTCCCGAGGAGACGGGCTGACTTGCTGCATCGTGTCCCCACAGTGAAGAGTGAGGATGAAGACGGGGACATGAAGCCGGCCAAGGGACAGGGCAGCCAGAGCAAGGGCAGCGGGGACGACGGGAAGGACCCGCGGAGGCCCAAGCGGCCCCGGACCATCCTCACGACACAGCAGCGAAGAGCCTTCAAGGCCTCCTTCGAGGTCTCCTCCAAGCCCTGCCGGAAGGTGAGGGGCGGCCGGGGTGGGGCGGGGGCTGACACCCCCACACCCGCTGCCTTTCCAGACTCCTGTGGTGACCTGGGGTCCCTGCACCTCCCCGCCCAACGCCCCTGACCTGCCAGCTCCTGGCGCCTGCCCACCCCCCGGGCCTGACCCATCTCCCTCTCTCTGGGCAGGTCCGAGAGACGCTGGCGGCGGAGACGGGCCTCAGCGTGCGCGTGGTCCAGGTCTGGTTTCAGAACCAAAGAGCAAAGGTGAGGACCGGCCACCGGCCACCCTGCTGGGCAAGGGAGGGGGCACGCAGGCAGAAGACTGGGGGCCTGATGAGGGTGGGGTGGGGCGGGAGTGCATGGGGGCCAAGGTGGGGCTGGCACGCACCGTGTCTCCTGCAGATGAAGAAGTTGGCACGGCGGCATCAGCAGCAGCAGGAGCAGCAGAACTCCCAGCGGCTGGGCCAAGGTGAGCCAAGGGCCCAGCGCGGGGCTCAGTCTGTCACGAGACTCCCAGGAAATTTCTCTCACCCCGGGGGTCAGATCTCAGGAAGCCAGTGCCTGGGAACCTGCTGAGGTCAGCGGACAGGCAGTGGGGACCGCGGGACGCAGGAGGAGGAGAAATGCGGGCGAGGCGGCCCGGAGCGGGGACAGAATTTCCATACTCACCCTCTCTCTGTGCCAGGCACGGTCCTCACCATTCAACAGCTTCCGTCTCACTTAACTCACAGATCCTGGAGAGGAGGGGCATTGTTACCGCCCATCTCTCAGATGAGCAGACTGAGGTTCAGGAGACTAAGGGACTCAGCTAGTAAGGGGCAAAGCTAGGCTTTGGCCCTGAGTGTAGGGCTCCTGCGTGCATGCTCAGTTGCTCAACCGCATGGACTGTAGCCCTCCAGACTCCTCTGTCCATGGGATTCTCCAGGCAAGAATACTGGAGTGGGTTGCCATGCCTTCCTCCAGGGCATCTTTCCAACCCAGGGATCGAACCTGAGTCTCTTATGTCTCCTGCATTGGCAGGCAGGTTCTTCACCACTGGACCACCAGGGAAGTTCCTTTTGGGCGCCTAAATCCGTTCTTTTAACATGACCACACACCCTCCTGCCCACGTAGAATTCAGCGGAAGCCTTCAGAGAAATCTCCAGAGAAAGTCTGCAGGGTGTTGAGGAGTCCAGGGTAGACTGAGCTTTGCCCAAATGCTGTTTCCACATCTTGGACTGGGGCTGGCCTCCCGGACCCCAGCGGGACCCCGGTGGAGCCTTCTAGGCCTTGGAGGGGGGCCCAGGTGTTCCCTGAGACTGCTGGACTGGGGTGGGGGCCGCTGCTGTCTGCTCTCACGGGAGACAAGTGCCCTGAGGCAGATGCCAAGGCACTGATGGGCAGCTCAAGACTCTGAGGCCAGACCAGTGTCCCAGGCTGGACCCAGGGCTTCAGGGCCGCGGGTGTCCTCAGAGCCCAGCTCTCCCTGTCTTCTCTCTGCCCCCTCTCCTGAGACAGCCCAGCCTTCGGGGGCTGCCGCCATGGCCGCGGGTGTCTCAGCCTGCTCCTACACTGTGTCTCGCTCTCCAGGGGTCCCAGCTGCCCCCTGGATGCAGCCTCCCCAAGAACATTCCAGGTCCCCTCGAGCTCATCACAGCCCGCACAGCACTTCATGCCCTTGCTCCCAGGCCACGTGCACACAACACCCCCTGCCGCTCCCCACCCATGCCCCACCCACCCACCCAGTACCCACACCAGAAACCCGGGAGTCGCCGCTGACCTGTCCTGTCACGCGAGCACTGCATCTGCTCAGTCACCCAGTTGGGTGGTGATTTCTTCTCCCAGGTCCCTCATGTACCTCTCAGACTTTCCTGCATCTACCTTAATAGGGACCCAAGCCCCTCGCCCCACCTGTCTCCTCTTGATGGGCCCTGCCTCTGTCCTCCACCCTCCCAGCCTTTCTCCACAGTCCCTGCACAGCCAAGACCCTCCACTGGCTTCCTACAGCCTCGGGGGACACCCTGCCCCCCCACTCAGCTCAGGTCCCCAGGGAACCATCTCTCTCCCCAGGCATGACCTTCTCTTGTCCTCATGTCCAGCCCCGTGGACTGGGCTCCCTGCTCCCACCGGGCAGTTTCTCCCTTCTCTGCCTTTGGTGCCATTCAGCCTGGCATCCTGCTCCTGGCTAGGCTGGTCAAACCCTCTGCTGGTTCTTGAAGTTACATGGAGGTGGAAGGCCCCTTCCTCCAGGAAGCCCTCCTTCCCTGAGCCTTGTTGGCCAAGGTGCAGGCTCCACCTTGATGCGGCAGGTGCAGGGCACTCAGTGCACCCACGTGTAATGAGTCATTACTGGCTGTTACCGGAATCTTCTGACTTTGGATAAACTAGTTCTGCTAGAGGCGCTGGAGTGTGTGTGTGTCTGGGGAAGGTTGGTGGGGGCAGGTCAGATATCGAGGCTCAGTGACCCTGGACGGTCATGGGCAACCTCAGCAGGGGGAGGGGCTGGGAAGGAGGTGGTCAGAGGGACGGCAGTGGGCAGCCTGGACTGGGTAGTGGGGTGGGGGTGGTGTGGGATAGGAAGCCATGGGGGACTCCTGGGGTACATCTGTGAGGTGCCCTCTAGGCCAGGACAACCCGGGCGGTCAGTGAGGGCGTGGTCTCTCCCCAGAGGTCCTGTCCAGTCGCATGGAGGGCATGATGGCCTCCTACACGCCGCTGGCCCCGCCGCAGCAGCAGATCGTGGCCATGGAGCAGAGCCCCTATGGCAGCAGCGACCCCTTCCAGCAGGGCCTCACGCCGCCCCAAATGCCAGGTGACCACATGAACCCCTATGGTAAGCTGCCCCACCCCTCACGGCCCAGCACCGCCCCTGCCCCCACAGCCTGACCTGGCAGGCCCTTCCAACACAGCCCACTTGCCTCCTCCTGTCGGGAAGGGGGCACCCTGGAGACCCCCACCCACAGCCCCGGAACAACCCCCGCCGGCTGGCAGTCATCCTGTCCCTTCCTCACCGCCAGCCACATGGCCTGTAGGGCCAGTGGGGCCCCCAGGAGTCCCCCGCCTGGACCCCCCGGTGCTGACGCCCACCCCCTCTGCCTACCCCCACCCCATCCCCAGGCAACGACTCCATCTTCCACGACATCGACAGCGATACCTCCTTAACCAGCCTCAGCGACTGCTTCCTCGGCTCCTCGGACGTGGGCTCCCTGCAGGCCCGTGTGGGGAACCCCATCGACAGGCTCTACTCCATGCAGAGTTCCTACTTCGCCTCCTGAGAGCCAGCCGGGCGGCATGGACGCTTGGGCAAGGGTCCTGGAGGGGGGGACCGCTGGCCGCAGACGCTGCCTCACCACCCCCAGCCCCACCGCCCGCACAGACTCTGCAGACAGCCATACGGTGCCCTCCCCTCGGCCAACCGGGCTTGGCTAACGTGCCCACCGGGCGCAGCCAGACAGGCAGATGGGCACAACCTGGGCAGGGACTATGTCCTGCCCCCAGAGACCGTGTCACCCCCAGGGACCCAGAACTCTCGGACAGCCACTCGCCTCCCAGCCGCACCTTGGCCTCCATCGCCTCCCTCCCCCTCCCCATCTCTTTTATGGGAAGCTTAAATTCTCTCTATTTTTTTAAATGTTCCCTCTGTGTCCAGGCCACCTCCATGGCGCAGGCCTAGGTCAAGGCAGCCCCCCGCCCCGTGCATGCCCCAGATGATGGCGTGAGAAGCCCATGTATCCTGTGCCCTGCACTGTGCCCACCTCCCCCCACCTCTGGGGGCAGGCCCACCAGCCTAGGATCACCCCTTCTACCTGGAGCCTGGGGCAGGAGTGGGGATGGGCCTGGCAGGTGGGCCAAGCCCACCACGGCTCTCCCCTGGGGAAGGGGGAGTCACGGGAGCACTGGGGGCGGGAAGGTTGAGCCCAGGCCGACTCAAAGGGATGGAGACATACATGCAGATGCACACGCTTCAAGGCACACCCATGCGGATGTGCACACGGGTAACTAGACATGCTGAGAGACGGAGAGGCCTCTGTGGGTCAGCCCTCCCACGTCAGGAAGGGGAAGGAGGCCAGCGGGGGGTCAGGGAGCCCCTCTGACAGCAATAGGAGGGGTGGGAGGAAGGGCAGAGGAGGTGAGCTCAGAGCACATGGATGCAGATATATCTTCGCCTCCGCCCAGATGGGGACTGCCTGGGCGGTCAGAGGCCCAGGACCAGGCGGAATCAGGCCACCTGGCAGAGCCTCCAGGTGGGAAGGCGTCTCAGAAGCCACCCCCTTGGCACTCCATCTGATGCTAGGCTCTCACTCAAACTGCTCCTGCCTCTCCTTGCACACCTCCAGTGACAAGGCGCTCACTACTTCATCGGGCCCCAAGTTCAGCTGCCTTTTCGGCTGATCTCACCTCTGTCCCTTTTCAGCCTTTGTCCTCACTTCTCGAAGCCAGGCTTCCTTTTAAAAGCCCTTCCTTTTCCAGCTCTTCCTTTTAAAATTGTACCTCCCCAGCCCCCACCCCTACTCCCCACCCCCCAGCCTGGCTCAGCTTTCCCTCTAAACATGTAGAACAGACATAACCCAGTCTCCCCACTATCATCAGCCAGCCTGGCCCTCTGGGCTCTTCTTGTTCCACAAACTTCCACAGGGTCTCAGCCGACGTCCCGTGTTCTTCTGCAGCCTCAGCCGGCCCAGGTTCTGGGCCGTCCTTGGTCCTGGGTCTCCACTGGTCCCGTAGGCAGCCACTCTGTCCTTTTGAGGGTTGGTCCCCTTTCTCCTCTTGGGCCCATATAGTCAAGTCATGCTGGGGGCACTTGGAACAGGTCTGGGGTAGATGCTCCCTGCCCAGTAGACCTGGCCCTTCTCTCCCAGATTCTTTATGTTGAAAGGAACTTCAGGAATGGATCAACTAGTCTGCCCGTTATCCTGCAGCTGGAAAATGGGGCCAGGAGAGGGGCAGGGACAGGCCTTTCGGCTAGTCAGAAGGAGAGCTGGAGCAGAGAATAGGGACACCACACCATCTGCTCATGCTCTGTGCCTGGTGAATGGCCTCCGGGTTGGGGGACGTGACTCCTCTTTGGAGACTTGCCCCCCACTGGGTCCGCAGAAACCCCAAGTCCAGCCTGGGCTCTGCCTCTGCCATGACACTGCCCCCTGCCAGGAGCTGGTACAGGACACGTGCTGATGACCAGCGGGTTGTCAAAGCCAGAGGGCCCTCAGCTCCCTGTGCCAGAGACACCCCACCAGCTGGTTTAGGTTAACTCCTTCGCTCTACTGCAGCTTACTGCCCCCAGGCTCTGACGACCACTCTGCCCGACTCGGTGTCGGGACACAGATGAGCAAGATGTAGGGCCCCTTTTGAGGACTTCTCTCCTGGGAGGAGAGACATACACATTCTGTCCCAAGCTTTTCCAGACACTGTTGGGGACCCATTTCTCAGATGAGGAACCTGAGGCTCAGAGAAGGCTACCCAGCAGAAGCACACGGGACCAGTCAGGCTTGCTGGGGTTGGGGCGAGTTGAGATGACTGGGTTCTGTCCACTTCGTGTAGGAAAGCACAGCCTTGACCTGGGGCGGGGGAGGTGAGTGGCCTTGACCACCCCCACCCCTGCCGTGATGTGGGACCACCATCACGTGGTGCCTGGGTGGGAAGCCCAAGGGAAGGGGGATGTGACAGACTGTTCTCTGGAGGAAGAGGGAGAAAGTGATGGGTGGGGGGGTGTGTCAGAGGAAAGCGGAATTCTGCTTCCCTGTGGGGAAGCTGAGGCTCAAAGGGAGGAAGGAATCTGCCCCTGGTAACACGAGGAGTGTTACCACCTCCACCAGGGAGGCCGCACAGAGGGACACTGGTTCTAAGGGTCAGACCACGGGTCCAGCAGAGCCTATAGCGAAGGAGCCAGTGCTGGTGGGCTGGGCATCTCGGGAGGCTTCCTGGAGACAGTGACGTGGGGAGTCCACCATGTCCAGATGAGCAGGCCCTAGCAGTGAGGCTCGGGGAAAGGAGAATTGGCTGAGCTCTGCCAGGCCCCCATCCTGAGCTCTGGGCACCACCTGGGATGGGACTCTCACCTCCCGTCTGGGAGAACCTACAGCTCTGGGGCTCACTCTGCCCTTTGGGGAAGGGGGAGGTCCACACTCACAGATGCGTGCACACACACACACACACAGCCAGACACACACGAAGGCTCACAGACCCACATTCACAGACACGCCGCCTGGGGGCTGGGGAAGCAGGAGGGACCCTCGAACCTTTGGCCCTTGGACGGCGCCACTGCCAGTGGGCCTCTCTGCTGCGGCCGCCCCACCGGCGTCCCACGGGAGCCCAGCCCAGCCAAGTGTGGGGACCGGGCCGCCGGCCATTCCTGTTCTCCTTGTACAGACTCTCACTGTCCACCCGCCATCCCCAGACACATTTTATTTAATAACTTGTCATTGTTAAATTATTTATTAGCGTTTACCACATCACCACCCCCACCCTGCCCTCCACTCTCACCTTCTGCCTCTTCCCACGAAAGCAGAAAATGGAAACAACAGAAAAAGATGAGACATCAGTATATTTGTAAATAAACCAACCTGTACACGCCTGTGGTGCCTCTCCTTGGGGGGAGGGGCTGTGTGGGGCCTGAGCCAGTCCTGCCTGAGACATCAGCAGATTTCTCAGTGGGCGCCAGGGTCAGCAGGTCAGGCAGGGAGAGCCTGGGGTACCTGGTCTTGCCCAACACATTCCCTTGTTCCATCCTATAATCGTCACCTCCCCATCCTTGTCCTGTCCCAACCCTGACCCATCTCCATCCTTGAAACAAATGCCTCTCTCCCGTCTCAATCATCCCTTTCCCCAAGACACTCAACCAACCACTACAGGGGCCCCTTAAGTGCCAGCCACTAGGCTGAGAACTGGGGATTAGTCCCTGCCTCACGGAGGTAGAAGATGTGACATGAGCTCAGCCTTGTTACAGGGTACCCAACCTCATCTGGAAGGGCGTTGCATCTTGGAAGGCTTCCTGGAAGAAACTGCATATTAAGCTGAGATGGGAAGTTAGCTGGTGTAGGGGGACTGGGTGAGGAGGAGGAGGAGTGTCTGCAAGTTCTTCAAGCTTATGCAAACACCTCAGCTGCCGGCAGAATCTTGTGACTCTCCTAAACTGCAAGAATAGCTAAGTTTGGAGCCTGGAGAGAAGAAATGAGGCCAGAGGCAAAGCCAGACCATCCAGGGTCTTGCTGCTAAGTGGAGAATGGATCCAAGTAGGTCAGGTGGACTGGACAAAGATGGGAGTCAATGGGTTACCTAGGCGACAGATGATGACGGTTCTGACTAGGGTGGTAACGGGAGAAAGAACTAAGCAGATCCTGGAGATTCTGTGAGAGAGGGGAGTGAAGGCAACATCGAGGTTACTGGATTGCTGGAACAGGGGTCCCTGGGGCACTCTGATCTGGAGCACGGGGAGCTGAGGGTCTCTGGGGCATCCACGAGCTTCAAAGGGGCCAGACCTGAGCATCCGGGTGTTCAACAACCAGGTAGATGGTCACTGAGGCACAAGGTGGGTGAGATCGCTCAGGGGACTGCGACAGGGAGAATGAAGCTGAGGCCAAATCCTGAGGAATCACGAGGGCTGCACATGGCCCTGGGATCCAGGGGAGATGGTGGTTAGGGTGGGGTCGGGTGGGGTGTGGAGATGGCAGAGACTGAAGGAATTTGGTTCTCAAACTATATTCCTTGAGGACTCGAGGTTCCCTAGAGTACCTTGGGGAAGACCAGCGTGTGCGCATGCGCAAGCACGTGCCGATGCTGGCTCCGCGGGTCGGTTTCCCTGGGTAGGTTGTGCAGGAAGCCGGGTACCTGCAGACGATCAGTGTCTGGTGTGCAACTGGCTGTCTAGATCTACCTACAGGGTCAGGAGTCTCAGACCTGTGTCTGTGCAGAGGTGAAGACATTTGCGCATCCACTCCTGGGTATATCATTGTACATCTCTGCCTGGTTGTGCATCCAGGAGGCCCCGAGTCCGCAGACCTGAAGTCCTGATGTTTTCCTCCTTCCCCCACCATCTGGCTGCTCCTTCTCAGCCCCCTCCCCGTTCCCGCAGCCAGGAGCACCTGGAGCGTCTCTCTCTCTGCCCACGGGCACCAGCGCCCCCGGGGACGGCCGCACCCCCCCTTCTCCTGCAGCCTCGGGCGACCCGCAGCCCCATGGGCTTATGGGCTTGTTCATTGCCTCCTCCAAGGTCCTATTTTCAGAAGGGAAACCCAAGGCTCAGAAGGAGGAGATGACCAGCTAGCTCAGTACGACAAAGCAAACGAGGGGCAGCGGAAATGGCTCAAAACCAGGTTCGGCTGCAAACCCATGGCCTGGACACCACTCCGACTGCCTCCCCAGGCCCACACTCTTGCCCTGCAACCTGGTCCTCCAAGGTCAGGCCCAGGGACCCAGGAAACTCTTCCCTTCTGAATGGCCTCACTGAGGCTCAGAGAAATCGAGTCACTTGGTCTAGACTGCGACAGCATGGAGGCAGGACTAACTTGGGTCTTCCATCCAAGTCCCAGGCCTGGGCTTCTGTGAGAGGCGCCTCCCAGCCCCCCTCCCCCATCCCACCCCCCAGCAGTGAGCTGACAGCTCTCTTGCCGACAGCAATCGTTTAAAATCCTGTCACTAAAAAATGTTTGGGTGGGGGGTGGACAGGGGGCTGTGCTAATCCACCACCTGCCTGTCTTCTCCCCCCAGCCCAGAACGTGAAGTCAGGGGAGAAGGAGGAAATGTAGGCCTGGTCTGGAGACAAGAGAGGGTGTGAGACAAGGTCTCTCTCCTGGCCCCTCTTTCCAAAGGACCAATACTAGCCAAGTCTGTGCCACTGCCAGTCATAGACTTCAGCCCACCGACCCTCACAATCCAGAACAGCTCTTATCCCATTGTACAGATGAGAAAACTGAGGCTTGGAGCGCAGTAACTTGCTCCAGGGTGATTCTTCCCAGGAACCTGGGGTTGGAGAGGGTCTAGAATCGAGGAGAGGGGTGGTCCCAGGAGAGGAATGTGATTCTGAACACACCTTACAAAGCTGGTCCTCAAGGGTGTGAGGCCCGTCCGGGTCCTGTCTCTGGAGCTCACCACTGCCACTTTCCCTGAGAAAACTTTGGGTGTGAGGCCTGGACTGGAGTGGGTGAGGTCTGGGCAACAGCTTGGTAGAATGCAAATCCACCAGGACAGGTGGGTGGTGAGACGCGTGGTCCAACAGGCATTAGGAGGATGGTCTGAAGGAGAGCGGCCGCAGCACCCCACCAGGATGAGAGGGGCGCCCCCTGGGCTCGGGCAATGCAGTTGGCCTGCCTGCCCGTGGCTGACCTGTTAAAAGGTTGGACGGGCACTGAAGCAGAGAATTAGGTGACCGAGGGGCTCCACTCAAAGCTCTGGGTGCAGCCTTTGGGGGTGTTCGCCGTGCACCCCACACTGTGTTGAGCCTCACTCGTCTTGTTCCACGTTCTCCTCGAAGCCCTGTGGGGCGGGAACAATCGCCGTGTCCACTTGACAGTGAAGTCTCTGCTCTCCGCAGTTCCTCTCACCCTGCCGGGCCAACGCTGCTCTCCTCAGATGCCCTCTTTGGCCTCTGAGTGTCCCAGACCCCATGCCAGGCAGACCTTGACCCTGGGCACTGATGGATGGACAGGGGGCTCTATGTATGGCTTTGACTGCAGGGCAGCCCCTGGGGCTTGGAGACAGCCCCCAGACTGCTCACCCCTTTTGGTCTTCACCCTTTGCATGGCAGACCCTCCCAGGACCCATGCCCGTCTGGGAAGAAGATAAGGAGGAGCTCGGAGAGAAGCACCAAGGCCTCAAAACTGGGGGAGGGGGGCTCATCAGCTGTGCCTGGGAAATCAGGGGGAGCCTCCTGGAGGAGGGAACAGCAGAACAAGTGCTCAGAGGTGGGAACCGCAGAGGGACCAGTGAGACGGGGCACACCCAGGGTCCTAAGGCCAGAGATGGCAGGAGGTGAGATGCCCTCTCTGGGCATGCCAGGGGCAGTCAGGCCCTTGGCAGTGGGAGGATGCCTGACACATCCCACGCTCTTGATTTAGCTGAGAATAAAGTGAGCAAACTTGAATAATGGAGAGGGTATATGGGGAGTACCTGTATCTGGCATGCATGCTCAGTCACTTCAGTCGTGTCTGACTCTTTTGCGATCCCATGGACTGTAGCCCGCCAGGCTCCTCTCTCCGTGGGATTTTCCAGGTAAGACTACTGGAGTGGGTTGCCATGCCCTCCTCCAGGGGATCTTCCTCACTCAGGTATCGAACCCATGTCTCCTGCATTGCAGGCAGATTCTTTTCCACTGAGCCACTGGAGTAGCCTATTTGTGGCCTAAAGAGGAATCATAACAACGAAAAACCTCTGGACCCATTCCTTCGATAAAGAAGATATAACTTTCAATTCCTTGGAGACCATGATGTGCCCCACCATTGTTCCAGAAACCCCTATTGCTTCATTTGAAAAACTCTTATCCCAGTCGAAGCCAAATCAACCATGGAATGAAGCTCAGGAAGTTCCTAGCACAGATTCTATTAACAGCAAGAAAGGGCAGGAGTCCCTCATGCAGATCTCCTGTCCGCACAGCATATCCAGGCGCCTTTCTATGGGCAGCACCCTGCTTTCATTCCTTAAGTCCCTTGGGGGCACTTTGCTATTGAATACTAAATCCCCAAAACATACTGGAAGCTCAGTTGAATTTTTCTTCTGAACCTGCAGTCATCCATCAGGCCACGAGGTGGCGGCCGGGAGTCAGGCAGGTGAGAGCTGAAACATGGGTTAGGCTCCAGAGAAGATGCAGGCTTCAGATCGTGGCCAGAGAAGGCAGGAGGAAAGAAGCTCTCCTTCTGGGACGTCTCTGCATGCCAAGCCCCATTTGAGAGCTTTACATGGACGATACCACACATTCTTAAGCATTCCAATTTTATAGAACAAGAAAGTAGGCTCAGAGATGTTAAGGAACACTCCTGAGGCCAGCACAACTCGGAAATGGCAGAACTGGGATTTGAACCAGAGCTGGGGCAGTGACAAAGACAAAGGAGGAGGAAAATGAGGGGAAAGGGAGGGGGAAAGAGCAGCATCTTCTTGCTTCAGAGATTCCCAGCCTTGTTTGTCTGACTCCTCACACTCACCTGCGAGGCACCTACTGGCACTACCCCCATTTTATTGATAAGGAAACGGAGGCTCAGCGAGCTGTGCATCCTCAGTGCCCTGGCTCCTGGGGAATCAGCCCTCCCTGAGCCCAGAGGGAGGAGCACAGGGGTGAGGGGAGGACTGCCAAGCACCTCACCGCCCTGCTGGGCCCCTCCCCCTGCACCCCTCCTTCAGGACCCAGGAAAGCCTCGTTTACAGGCACTCGAAGGGGACCCCCTCACCAGGGCAAGATCCAGCTCCACCCTCAGTGTGCAGTGACTCTTGTGAATGCTTCCAGAACATAGGATGCAAGTCACAGTTGGGAGCCCCGGATGTGAGGGTCAGTATTTCATTCTGATCATTTCAGTCCCTGCCGTCTACCAATGAGGGGCAACTGTTCTGGTGGGTGCCTGGGGCTCTGGTGTTTGAGGGGACCCCACCCTGTCCAGCTTCAGAGAATGGGAAGTGAGTGCAATGTTGTCAAGTTCCAGTCCCAGCTCTGCCACTTGCTGGCCATGTGACCTTGGGCAAGTCACTTAACCACCCCCCAGCCTTGGTTTCTTTGTGAACCGAGGGATGAACACAAACCATCGTGAGGGTCACATGAGCAAGTGAACCAGGCACAGTGTTCAGCCCACCCTAGAAGCTCAAACAGTGGGGCTGACTATTCATGGATACCCCTCCCTCTGCCTAGCCCAGAAGCTAACTCAGCCCAGAACACTCGGAACCAAGAGGGGCCTGAGGGCCTTGAAAAGTCAAAGTGTTTGTCGCTCAGTTGAGCCCAACTTTTTGTGACCCCATGGACTGTGTAGTCCACCAGGCTCCTCTGTCCATGGAATTCTCCAGGCCAGAATACTGGAGTGGGTTGCCATTCCCTTCTCCAGGGGATCTTCCCAACCCAGAGACTGAACTTAGATCTCCCACATTGCAGGCAAATTCTTTACCATCTGAACCACCAGGGAAGCCCTTGAAAGAGGTGGATGTGGGGTAGTCTTTGGCACTGACAATGGCAAGGCTCCATCTACCCATTAAAGCTACAGTGTAAAGCTCTCGCATGGGGCCTGGCATGACAGGGAAGCTTCCAGGAGCTGGGCTTCCTGTGACACCAGCTTTCCTTTCCCCATGCTCTGAGACTGACAGACACCTGGGCCTCCCATGGCCTCCAGGGCCATGCCAGAGGAGGCATTGGGGCACAGTCAGTGGGAGCTTGTCCCTGCCAGTCAGCCAGGCCTGAGCCTCAAGGCACAAATTACAGGGATGTTGGTAGCTATGCCATCTGAGCTCTTGGCCACGAGTGCCTGCCTGGTCCCCTCTGGTCCCACACACACGGAAGGGAATCCTCTCCGGGTTACCCACAGCTGGAACCGGGAGGCTGTGCCGCAGGGCCAGGCAGTGGGGGTACTTCATAAGCAACAGCGTTCAACTGAAAAAGTGAATTACTGGTGCCGAGTTACTAATGAGCAAATAATCAAGTTATACCCATCAGAAAAATGTCCACAAACAGAGTGACTGTGACATGAGCAGAAACCTGCTCTGCAAAGCAAAGTGAAGCTGCAACTCTGGAAGAAAGCAACTTAACTGCAACAGGTCTTTTTTGCTTATAAAAATACTCTGCCAACAATAAGTCATGATGCTAACAGTGATGATAACCAGAACAATAATGATAACCGCTGAGTCCTGAGTACTTATCACAGGCCAGTGCCTCTAGATATGATCTCATTGCATTTTCACTCAAAGTATTATCATCCCCATTCAACAGATGAACATGCTGAGACTCTGACAGGTGGAGCCTGTTCAACTTCACAGAGCTGGTGAGCGGCAGATCCTGAGAGCAACTCAGCAGTGTAAACAAGCAACTCTGCCTACAAGGAAGTCCAGGACAGACAGGAAAAGCTCAAAGATTATGCAACTCTGCCCGTCTGAGGGGGTGGGGCGGACTTCACCAGACCAGGCTCCAAGCCAAGGAGTGCCTTGGAATGGCCAGAGAGACAGAGGTGGAGGCTGTGTCCCAGGACAACAGGAGTGAGGACTCAACAGCAGGGCCGTGAGGTATGGCCCATCCTAAGCTGCCTCCCAGGTGCTGGCCAGCAGGTTGGCTGAGACAGGCCAGGACAAGAGAAGCAGGGAGAAAGGGAGAGTGCCAGCCAGAAAGCCACCGTCCCTCTCATGGCTGGCCGGTCTATCACAGGCAGGACCTCTGTCTCGTGCATCATTGCCTCGTGCTATCCAGAAGGGAACAGCAGAGCTCAGAGTGGTGCAGCCACTTCCTAAATTCACACGGCCAGTCTAGATTAGAGGCCTAGAAATTTGATGAACATCAGGCAGGTCAGGAGAAGAAGCAGGGAGAAGTAGGGGTCATCCATGGGGGAGGCCAATAGAGAAGCAGATACAGGAGCTGAGCTGGAGGCTGGACCAGGATCCCTGGGAGCCTGGCCATACTCACTGAACCCTTTCCTAATCCCTCGGAAAGGTGGGCACCTGTGGTGACTCCTCAGAGCCACCTGCTCAGGAGTGGGCCTGGCCGCCAGCACCATGGCAGAGCGAACTCTCCTCCCACTGAGCAGGAAGACCATTAAGACAAACTACGGAGGTTTTTCCCGTGCAGTTTTTACTTTATATTAGTTGGCTGCTGTGTTGCTTGATACAATAAAGTTTATGATTATCTTTCTCAGGAAATGTAGCTTTCTTCATTAGTTAATTTCCTCTTTGTTCTGTTTAATGCTTTTGGTCTTGAATTCTGCATTGATTATAATGTTGGTACCCCTACATTCTACACGTGTGTGTGTGTGTGTGTGTGTACTTTCAGTTCAGTCACTCAGTCGTGTCCGACTCTTTGTGACCACATGAACCGCAGCACGCTAGGCCTCACTGTCCATCACCAACTGCTGGAGTCTACTCAAACCCATGTCCATTGAGTCGGTGATGCCATCCAACCATCTCATCCTCTCTTGTCCCCCACTCCTCCTGCCCTCAATCTTTCCCAGCTTCAGGGTCTTCTCAAATGAGTCAGCGCTTCGCATCAGGCGGCCAAAGTATTGAAGTTTCAGCTTCAACATCAGTCCTTCCAATGAACACCCAGGACTGATCTCCTTTAGGATGGACTGGTTGGATCTCCTTGCAGTCCAAGTGACTCTCAAGAGTCTTCTCCAACACCATAGTTCAAAAGTATCAATTCTTTGGCGCTCAGCTTTCTTTATAGTCCAACTCTCACATCCATACATGACCACTGGAAAAACCATAGCCTTGACTAGACGGCCCTTTGTTGACAAAGTAATGTCTCTACTTTTTAATATGCTGTCTAGGTTGGTCATAACTTTCCTTCCAAGGAGTAAGAGTCTTTTAATTTCATGGCTGTAGTCACCACATGCAGTGATTTTTGAGCCCAAGAATATAAAGTCAGCCACTGTTTCCACTGTTTTCCCATCTATTTGCCATGAAGTGATGGGACTAGATGCCATGATCTTAGTTTTCTGAATGTTGAGCTTTAAGCCAACTTTTTCACTCTCCTCTTTCACTTTCATCAAGAGGCTCTTTAGTTCTTCACTTTCTGCCATAAGGGTGGTGTCATCTGCACATCTGAGGTTATTGATATTTCTCCCAGCAGTCTTGATTCCAGCTTGTGCTTCCTCCAGCCCAGCCTTTCTCGTGATGTACTCTGTATATAAGTTACATAAGCAGGGTGACAATAGACAGCCTTGACGTACTCCTTTTCCTATTTGGAACCAGTCTGCTGCTCCATGTCCAGTTCTAACCGTTGCTTCCTGACCTGCATACAGGTTTCTCAAGAGGCAGGTCACATGGTCTGGTATTCCCATCTCCTTCAGAATTTTCCATAGTTTATTGTGATCCACCCAGTCAAAGGCTTTGGCATAGTCAATAAAGCAGAAATAGATGTTTTTCTGGAACTCTCTTGCTTTTTCAATGATCCAGCAGATGTTGGCAATTTGATCTCTGTTTCCTCTGCCTTTTCTAAAACCAGCTTGAACATCTGGAAGTTCACAGTTCATGTATTGCTGAAGCCTGGCTTGGAGAACTTTCAGTATTACTTTACTAGCATGTGAGGTGAGTGCAATCGTGCAGTAATTTGAGCATTCTTTGGCATTGCCTTTCTATGGGATTGCAGTGAAAACTGACCTTTTCCAGTCCTGTGGCCACTGCTGAGTTTTCCAAATTTGCTGGCATATTGAGTGCAGCACTTTCACAGCATCACCTTTTCGGATTTGAAATAGCTCACCTGGAATTCTATCACCTCCACTAGCTTTGTTTGTAGTGATGTTTCCTAAGGTCCACTTGACTTCACATTCTAGGATGTCTGGCTCTAGGTGAGTGTGAGTGATCACACCATCATGATTATCTGGGTCGTGAGGATCTTTTTTGTACAGTTCTTCTGTGTATTCTTGCCACCTCTTCTTAATATCTTCTGCTTCTGTTAGGTCCATGATATTTTTGTCCTTTATTGAGCCCATCTTTGCATGAAATATTCCCTTGGTATCTCTAATTTTCTTGAAGAGATCTCTAGTCTTTCCCATTCTATTAATATCTTTGTCTCTGTCCAGCCCTTTATTTTACAATATTTGGTGGGGTTTTTTTTGTCATTGTTATTCCTTATTTTTTTAAAATATATAATTGGATTTCATTTTTCTTTTTGTTATATTTTATATACACACAAAACTTATAACTGATATAAGTTGTGAAGTGTAATAAGATAAATACCTATGAACCCAACTAGGGCATTACCAAACACAGGAACTGGGACATACCCAAAACCACTGAGCCTTCCTGTGTATTCCAGCCAACTTTCTCCATACCTCATCCCAAAGAAAACCACTATCTTGTATTTTGTGTTTATCATTGCCTTGCTTAAAAAAAAACTAATTCCTGATCCCATAAAATTGTTTTTTTTTTCAGTTTTCTATGTTTTTGAGTTTTATACTAGTAGTATACTATGCACAGTCTTCTACTAGTTCCATTTTTTATACAATATTGCTGCCAACATTCATCCATATTACTGCATGTGGCCATTATTCATTGCTATACAATATTCCACTTATTAATTCTCCTATTGCAGATATTTGGGTTTTTCCAATCTTTCATTAAAATAAACAGAGCTACAATGAGTGTCCATCTACATGAGTCCTAATGCACACATACTAGAGTCTTTCAAGAGCATAACCTGGTGGGGAGTTGCTGGGCTGCCAGGATATGCATGGGGTCAGCTTTGTCAGACAGTGTTTTCCACAGTGATTTTACTATTTACACTTCCAACAGAAATTAAGAAGAGTTCTTATTGCTCCACATCCTTGACAGTACTTACCCATTTTGATCTGCCCCAAAGGATCTGCTATTAGCAAGGTTGAGCATCTTTTCATGTGTGCATTCTACATCTGTGTATTTTTTTGGGGATATACCTGTTTATGTCTTTCGCTCAATTTTCTTTTGGGTTGTTTGTCTTTGGTGTATTTATTTCTAAGGTTGTTTGTAAAAACTCTATTCTAGATACAAATTGTTTGCTAGTTATATGTGCTACAAATAACTTCTTCTAGCTTATGGAATAGAAGCTCTTTGATTATGGAATAGATGGTCTTTAATATATCCATCTGAATGCAGAGTTCCAAAGAATATCAAGGAGAGATAAGAAAGCCTTCCAAGTGATCAATGCAAAGAAATAGAGGAAAACAATAGAATGGGAAAGACTAGAGGTCTCTTCAAGAAAATGAGAGATACCAAGGGAACATTTCGTGTAAAGATGGGCACAATACAGGACAGAAACAGCAAGGAACTAACAGAAACAGAAGATATTAAGAAGAGGTGGCAAGAATACACAGAAGAGCTATACAAAAAAGATCTTCATGACCCAGATAACCACAATAGTATGATCATTCACCTACAGCCAGATACCCTGTAGTGCGAAGTCAAATGGGCCTTAGGAAGTATCACTACGAACAAAGCTAGTGGAGGTGATGGAATTCCAGCTAAGCTATTTCAAAACCTAAAAGATGATACTGTGAAAGTGCTGCACTGAATATGCCAGCAAATTTAGAAAACTCAGCAGTGGCCACAGGACAGAAAAAGGTCAGTTTTCATTGCAATCCCAAAGAAAGGTAATGCCAAAGAATGTTCAAACTACCACACAACTGCACTCATCTCATATTCTAGCAAAGTAATGCTCAAAATTCTCCAAGCTAGCCTTCAATAGTATGTGAACCAAGAACTTTCAGATGTTCAACCTGAACTAAATCCAGAAAAGGCAGAGGAACCAGAGATCAAATTGCCAACATCCACTGGATCATAGAAAAAGCAAGAGAATTCCAGAAAAACATATACTTTTGCTTCATTGACTATGCTAAATCCTTTGACTATCTGGACCACAACAAGCTGTGGAAAATTCCTCAAGAGATGGGAATACCAGACCACCTTACCTGCCTCCTGACAAATCTGTATGCAGGTCAAGAAGAAAGCAGTTAGAACCAGACATGGAAAAATGGACTGGTTCCAAATTGGGAAAGGAGTACATCAAGGCTATATCTTGTCAGCTTGTTTATTTAACTTATATGCAGAGTACATCATGCGAAATGCCAGACTGGATGAAGCACAAGCTGGAATCAAGACTGTCGGGAGAAATAGCAATAACCTGAGATATGCAGATTACACCACCCTTATGGCAGAAAACAAAGAGGAACTAAAGAGCCTCTTGATGAAAGTAAAAGAGGAGAGTGAAAAAACTGGCTTAAAACTCAACATTCAAAAAACTAAGATCATGGCATCTGGTCCCATCACTTCATGGCATATAGATGGGGAAACAATGGAAACAGTGACAAGACTTTATTTTCTTGGGCTCCAAAATCACTGCAGATGGTGACTGCAGCCATGAAATTAAAAAATGCTTGATCTTTGGATGAAAAGCTATGACAAACCTAGACAACATATTAAAAAGCAGACATTACTTAACCAGCAAAGATCCATCTAGTCAAAGCTATGGTTTTTCCAGTAGTCATGTATGGATGTGAGAGATTGGACCATAAAGAAACCTGTGAAAGTCACTCAGTCGTGTCTGACTCTTCGCGACCCCATGAACTATACTGTCCATGGGATTCCCCAGGCCAGAATACTGAAGTAGGCAGCCTTTCCCTTCTCCAGGGGATCCTCTCAATCCAGGGATCGAAGCCAGGTCTCCCACATTGCAGGCAGATTCTTTACCAGCTGAGCCACAAGGGAAGCCCCAAAAGAAAGCTGAGTGCCAAAGATTTGATGCTTTTGAAATGTGGTGATGGAGAAGACTCTTAAGAATCCCTTGGACTGCAAGGAGATCAAACCAGTCAATCCTAAAGGAAATCCGTCCTGAATATTGATTGGAAGGACTGATGCTGAAGTTCCAATACTTTGACCACCTGATGAGAAGAACTGACTCACTGGAAAAGACCCTGGTGCTGGGGAAGATTGAAGGCAGAAGGAGAAGGGGACAACAGAGGATGAGATGGTAGGATGACATCACTGACTCGATGGACATGAGTTTGAGCAAGCTCCAGGAGCTGGTGATGGACAGACAAGCCTGGCATGCTGCAGTCCATGGGGTCACAAAGAATCAGACATGACTAAGTGACGGAACCGACTGAATCCATCATATATTTATGGTTTATGCTTTTGTGTGCGTATGCACCTTATTTACAAAATCCTTCACTACCAGAGTCATAAAGGTATTCTCTTATATTTTTTATTAAATTTTAAAGTTCGGACTTTCACACATAAAATTTTAATCCATTAAGAATTCATTTGGAGGTGCAGGTTGAGATAAGGATCCAATTTTATATTTTTCCATAATCAAGAGTCCAGGCACCTTACATCAAATAGTTAATACTTTCCCAGTCATCTGAAAAGCCAGTTCTATCACATGTCAGGTTCTACACATGTGAACTTTTATTACTGTTGTATTGGTCTATGGGTCTAATCTTGTGCCAATACCACACAATCTTAACTCCTAACACTTGATATGTTTTGGTTGCATTTAGGCATGTTTAACCACTATTTCTTCTTCAGGAGTATACAGCTGGTCTTGGGGTTTTGGTCTTCCACTTAGATTTTACAGTCAGTTAGTAAAGTATTTTTAAAAATTCTACTGGGGAGAATCCTCGGGCAGTCCAGCGGTTAGGATTCTGCACTTCCACTGAAGCGGGCAGAGGTTTGAGCCCTGGTTGGGAACTAAGATCTCACATGACTCAAGGTACAGCTTAAAAAAATTGAAAAAAATATTTTCAAAAAATCTTATTAGTGTTTTGATTGGAATGACAAGCACTCTGTAGATCAATATGGGAGAACTGATAAAATACGGACAATGAGTCCTTCTCTCCTTAAACAGAATAACTGCTGCTGTTTAGTCGCTAAGTCATGATTCTACCATTCCATGGGCTGTAGCCTGCCAGACTCCTCTGTCCATGGGATTTCTCAGGCAAGAATACTGGAGTGGGTTGTCATTTCCTTCTCCAGGGGAATCTTCCTGACCCAGGGATAGAACCCACATCTCCTGCATTGGCAGGTGAATTTACCACTGAGCCACCTGGGAAGTCCCAAACAAGATAAATCTCCCTGTTTATTGGTCTTCTTCTTTGATATCTTTCAGTAAAGTTATATCATTTTCTGCAACAGGTCTTGCACATCTTTGATTAGATTTGTTTTCAGATCCCTTACTTTCTGTTGCTATCCTAAATGTTGTCTTTTTCTGAATTGTTTTATAAACAAGTATAGAGATGAGCAGTTTCGTTTTGAATATTATCTTTATATTCTGCCACCTTGAAAACTCATTAATCCAAATAATCTCTTGGTATATCATTTTGGATTGTTTTAACGTAGATAATCATCTCACCTAGAAGTGATAGTTTTGTTTCTTTCTAATCATTCTTCTTTCCTTCCTTTTCTTCTCTTTCTTGCTCTTTTTAAATATTAAACACAATGGCTAGGACCTTCACTAAAATGTTGACTAGGAGGATATTAAGATCCTTAGCTTGTTTTCTTAAGTGTAATGGTTTTTATCTTTAATTAATAAGTATGATTTTGCTAAATTTTGCAAATTAAGAAAATTCCCTTATATTCCTAGGAAGGTAAGAATTTTAATCATGAAAGAATGTTGATTGTGATTAAATGATCTTTCTCCATAGATTTCCTTCTTTAACCTGTTAATATCACTGCACATATTTACAATTCTATATACATTAATATCATTATAGACTATATAATACATACTAGTAGGTAATAAGTATCTGTTATATATAACATTATAATATGGTAATAACAATAATACTGTATTAATATATGGTATATATTAATGTTAAACCACTCCTTACATTCATCGTATAAACCCAGTTTGGTCGTGATTTTTTAAATATTTTGTTAGACTCAGTCTTCTACTCTTTCTTGATTTTTTGCATTTAGGTACACGAATAAGGTTGTCCTGGTTTGGGTAATAAAGTTATACTGGTTTCTCAAAATGAATTGATGAGTGTTCCCTCTTTTCTATTCTCTGCAAAAATTTGCATAAAATTGTAATTTGTGTTCTTCAAATGTTTGAAATCACCTGGGCTTAATGTTTTCTATGTGGGACTAGCAACCTATTCAATCATGTTTGGTGGTTATAGGACTGTTCAGGATTTTTTTTTCTTCTTAAGCTGGTTTTGATAAGTCATGTGTTTCAAAGAATTTGTGCATTTTACCTATTTTTAAATTTATTAATACAAAGCTGTATAGTACATTCTTTTTTCAATCTCTGCTCTAGCTGTAGAAATATTTCCTTTCTCATCCTTAATATTATTGATTTATGCCTTTTAAAAAATTCTTTTTAAACTTTGCCAGATGTTTATCTACTTTATTAGTCTTTCAAAGAACTAATTTTGGCCTTGTTGATTCCTTCTACTACTTCTTTATTTTTCTATTTTATTAACTTATGATGTTCTTTCCTCTACTTTCATTGAAGTCTTTTATTTATTTATTTTTTTGTATTTTTGTTAAGTTGGATGCTTAGCTAATTTCCAGATTTCTTTTTTTAAAATATAAGCATTTAAGGCTCTAAATTTCCCTCAAACTACCACTTACACTGCATTACAAAAGTTTTGCTATGCAATATTTTCATTCATAAGGACTTTAAACTTTTCCAGTGATTTTTTTTTCTAATTTAAAAACACATGGAAATATTTTTATGCATTGTTTTATCATTGACTTTTAATCTAGTTGCATTATAGGTTACAGAAACATGATCTGTATGATACCAGATTATTATAATGTATTGAGAATTGTATTATGTTCTAGAATGTAGTCACTTTTTACACATTTCCCATGTATGGATGAAACCCTTTGTATTCTCTAATTGTTGGGTTTAGGATTTTACCTACACTTATTTGTTCAAGTTTTTTAAATTATGTAGTTAAAATATTCTATATCTTAATTTTTTTCTTTACTTGACATATCAAGAACTATAAGAGATACATTGAAATCTTCCACAACAATCATGGATTTATCCATTTTTCTCTGTAGTTCTATTCATTTTTCCCTTGTATATTTTGATGTTATTTTATGAGTTGAATTGTTTTATCTTCCAAGTTCATTAAAACTTTGATCATTATTAGGAACTCTCTTTATCTCTTATAGTAATATTTAACCTGATGACTATTTTTTGATACTAATGCAGCCACTCCAACTTTCCTTTGGTTGATACTTTTTCTCATGTATCATTTTGGATATCTTTATTTTCAGCCTTTTACTGTCCTTATGTTTTTAGGAGTGACTTTTGTAGACAACACACAGCTGGATTTTTAAAAATATTTAATATTTTAAAATATTTGAACAGTATGCCTCAGCATATTGCTTATTGTATTGCCGACTAACACTCATAGTGGCTTGTTTCCTTGTAGTATGGCCATCACTGTTAGCTCATTTTTAATTTAATCTGTGGGAATCCTGAGGGCCTAAATTGGAGGTACATTCCTACTGAAGGTATTTGCATTTATTTGGGGCTGCTATTAACATGAAACTGCTTTAGGCACCTTTAAGAGACCCTGGCACAATGCAGGCATCTCAAGTTAAGTTCTTTCACCTTGCCTCTGCCCTAAACTTAATTTGCCTACCACAGTGTTTATCTCAACATTTAACTTGACTTTCCTGTTTCCCTGTTAGTAACAACGTCATGCTTTAGTTTTAGCTCCCCATTGCCTTGTTCAGGTTTTTTTTTTTTTTTTGGCAGACAATGTTTGGTCTTTAGAGATTTCCCTTACTTTCTAACAAACCCGGCAATGCAGTCATTAAAAACAATGGTCCATTTTGCTTTATTTTTGTAATTTATGCAGAATCTAGTTGCATTTTAGTGGGAGGGCCTTTCAGAGTACCAGTTCACCATCTTGCCAAAAGCAGAAATCCCAAGATGTTATTATTATCCCCATTTTACAGATGAGGGAACTGAGGTTTAGAAAATCAAATGTCTTGCTCAAGACTGCAGAACCAACCCAACCAGTGGCAGAGTCAAGACTAAGACCCATGCTGTCTCAGTCCAGAACCTGTACCTGAGTTTATCTAGGGGGTTGCTGGTCCCCTAGAAACATGTTTATAGGGTTGCAGCCTTGAAGTGCATGGGGCAGGCTCAGGCCAACACTCTGGGATAAACCCACAAACTTCTATTGAAGTGAAGTGATGTTAAGTCACTCAGTTGTGTCCAACTCTTCGCAACCCCATGGACTGTAGCCTACCAGGCTCCTCCGTCCAGGCAAGAGTACTGGAATGGGTTGCCATTTCCTTCTCCAGTGGATCTTCCCGACCGAGGGATTAAACCCAGGTCTCCCACATTGTAGGCAGATGCTTTACTGTCTGAGCCACCATGGAAGTCCTTAACTTCTACCGAGGAAGGAACGATGAGGCCCGGTCTGGCCCAGAGTGTGTAGGCTCCAGCCATCTAGCACCAGCTGCCAGTTCAGCAGCAGCTCAGCCAGAGTCTGCATAGGGCACTCAGCCCGCAGCTCCCACCCTGGGATGGGAGCCAGCAGGAGCTTCCTGCACTTGGGTTTCCATGACAACCAGTCACCGAAAGGGATGAGATGCAAAAGCCACAGGCCCAGAGTGGAACATTTCTGAATCTTGAGTCTTCATTACAGGTAGGTCTTCTCCAGCCTTGGAGGCAGTGTGAGAGGGATTTAGAGGAAAGAGAATTTATGTGAAGGAATAATGTTCACGCAAGCCCACAATGCCACTGGCCAGCCCCTTTCTCCTCGCCCATACCCGTTATCATGGACTAAGGGTCCCAGGTCCAAAGAAGTTCAGAAACAGGCTGGGGGCAGCCTGGTGCTAGGTCCTGAACAATACTGGTTCCCCTTCTTCGTTCAACAGCAATCCCTTCTTGCCTCCTCCTGCCAGGTTCTCAGGCTCCTATGCGAAATGCGGGTCCTGGCCTCAGAGAGCAATCCGTCTAGTGCAAGACCCAGACAGATCCTAACAGCTAATTACAATCAGGGGACAAGAAAGCACAGAGGCCATGAGAGCACAGAAGAGGGATTCCATCCAGGAAGTCTTCCCAGAGCAGGGGTATTTGCGCTGGGCCTGGGGTGACAAAATTTTAGCCCAGTACAGAAGGGAGAGAAGGGCATTCCAGGCAGAAGGAACCACATGCAATAGGTTCAGAAGCACAAAGGAGCAAGGTCATTTTAGTAAAATGAGATGAGGGAAGCAGGAAAGGCAGCCTTGAACTGGATGCTGTGAACTTTGACTTTATCCTGAGAGCAGCAGGCAGCCCTTACAGGGTTTCCCAAGGATAGGACAGGGTCCTATTGTCATGACAGTATCGAGGATGGATAGGAACTTGTTGCAATAACACAAGAAGAGACCACAGTAAGAAGGATGATGACTGAGGTGGCAGGGATAAGAGAGAAGGGGACAGATTTGAGAGACGTGTAGGAGGACAAATCCAGAGGACTTGGTGAGAGATTGCTTGTGAGGAGTGTGGAAAACAGGAGCGTTAGCCAGGAGCAGGTGTGGGAGCAGGGGAGGGGCGGCCGTAACAGACCCTTGCCGGGTCGTGCGGAGGTGACCGATTTTCCCCATGCTGCTGGTTGAGCTCCCTGGAGTGTGCTAGGCAGGACATGTCCTCTCCAGGTCACTGCAGGAAAAGATTCCTTTCAGAGCCTTCTTCAGCAGGCTTCAACCACCAGGGGGCAGTTCCAGCTGCCCTTCTGCCCCCACCCTCCACCCCCTGCTCTGAACCCAACCAGCCCTGGTGTCCCAGAGGGCCCCCCCACCTGCCCCCCACAAGGGGCGATCTGGGCAGCTGGAATCTCTCCCTGCCAGGCCAGGCGAGCCAAATTTCTGTTCAGGGCTGTGTTTCCTTCTGGTTATGTGCTAGTCACAAAGTTGTGTCTGGGGCTGCTTGATTGCCTAGCCTGGGCCATATTAATAAGTAGACTGTAGAGAAACCAAGGTGATGATTAATCTTAGAAAGGGGCTCTGGAGTCAGACCTAACTGTGTTGAAACCATTCCTATACCCTACCTGGCCGGGTGTCTATGGGATTCTCGGATATTCCAAGCCTCCCTCGAGCTCCTCTCCTTTTCCCACTCACCTCCTTTCCTCCCTCAGGTACTCCAGGACAAGACCGCACTCCTGCGCGTCCCCGCCCCACACCCTGCACCTGAATCTGGTGAGGAGTCCTGTCAGGCTCCTGAGAGAAGGGTGGGAGCCCACCTACCTCCCCAGCCCCTCCTCTTATCCTCAGCCCCCAACCTGATCTCCAGCAGGTGCCAGGCCGTCAGGGACCAGAGCGTGCCTGCCTCATCTGCAGACTGTACCTGACCCAGATCCGGACTTAGGGGCACCAGGGAAGCTGGAGTGACATTTGGCAAGGCCGCTGGGGCCCCAAAATTGGTATCCATTTCTGCTCCTCTGGTTCTCTCTTCCAGTATCCCCCCTGCGCTCCCACACACCCCGACATTCGACATTTGCTAGGAGCCAGAGGAGGGAGGTGTGGGGGTGAAGGAGCCTGGAAAGGGGGCGGGGCCAGGCCCAAAGCTACAGGCAGACTCCACCCCTGGGCCCGGGCAATCCGGACCCCCCACCTCCTCCGGGAAGGCCCCGGGGAACAGAGTCGGGGGCGGGGGGGCGGGGGTCGGTCTCAGGCTGGCCGCCCCGCAGAGTCCGGCGCCCTGGGCCTGACCCTCGCCCCGCCGAGTGGAGTCACCCCTTGGCCCGGGAGGCTCCCCGACTCTGCACCCGCTTCCTCCCCGGGGCGGGGACGGCGGCCACAAGCCAAGCGCCGTAAAATTTAAAGAGGTGAGAGAGACACTTCGCAGAAACCTCAGCAGTGCGGGGAAATGAAATAAGGCCTCCCTTCGGGGCGCCCGCCCCCGCCTGCGCCGCCCCAACCCGAGGTCACCCCGGAGGGTCCAGGTGCGGCCCCACGCTTAACACCCCCGCCCCCCTTCGCAGGGCTGGGGTGGAGACACGGTCCCCTCCTCCCTACCGCCCCCCATCGTGGGAGCGTGAGGCCAGGCACCCGGGATCCGGGGAGCCTGCAAGGGTTCCAGGCTAGGGCTGTCTGGTCACTGTCCCTCATCCCCGCCAAGGCCGAGGGAGCATCCCCTCCCCCACGTGGAAAAGCAAACCCAGAAAAGCCCCACTCCCCCAAATTGTCTTGATGTTGCCTTTCTCGGGTGTCCGATGGTGCTTCTGGTTCCCGCCAGCCCCTCCCTCCCCTCGCCACCCCCCAGCCCCCGTCCAGCCCCCATCTTTCCCCCCACCCCATGATGGATGGAGCCTTCAGGGAGCCAGTGCGGGCGGGCTCGGTTCAGGCGGAAATGAAGAGGATAAGATCTGCGAGCCGAGCCGCTGTGACACTGTGATATCCGCCTCGCTCGCTGCGCTCCGGGTGATGGATGGGCGGAGCACCCCCACCCCGGGGTCGGTACGCGGTGGAGCCGAGGGTCCCCGCCCCGCTGCGCCAGAACCCCGCCCCCCACGACGGAGCTCAAGCTAGTGCAAGAGCGCACACACGCACACACACACACGCACACACACACACACACTCTCCATGGCGCACCTCCCAGAAACACCGCACTGCGGCCACACACGCGGCAGACTAACTCCCCCTTCCCACACACTCAGCCCTCTACACATCTGGCCGTGCCCCAGGCACATATATGGGACTGTCCCCCTTCCCCTAACACACTCTCAGCAGACACTTCCCTGGCACACACACAAACAAGAATGCCCTTAGCACAAATCACACCTTGTCCATTCGCCCATCTGACTTCTCCTTGCCTGTGGACATACATCCCACATCCAAGCAGGCTGGACCTCCTTGCCCCCAACCCCGGGTGTTTCTAGAGTCCCATGGACCACTCAGGAGGAGGGTGTGACCACTGTGAAACTCAGCCCTCCGCGGGGGTTTAGAACAGGGAACAGGACAACAGTTGCTACTTGTACTCGTCGTCTGGTTTGGCCAATGAGTGGATCAGGCTTGGCATGGACAGCAGGCAGTACTAAGCCCTCGGTCTGAACAGGCCTCACCATCAGTGTTGCCATGGTTACCATCTTCCTAGGACCATCACACAGCAACATCGTGGTTACTATGGTTGCAAGCACCTGCATCTCCCCCTTCTCTGCTTTGCTACATTTACTTGCCATCGCCAGTACCATTGATTCATTCACTCATTCGTGTATTCACTCATCCCCTCATTCTGCTCATCATCTAGGGATACAGAGAAGAATAAATCAGTGCCCACCTTTGGGAGTGCACAGTGGAATGGGGAAGATGAGAGGAAAGCAACTAATGGGATTGTACATTCTGCAGAAACCTGAAGATCCATGAGGACTTGCTATATAGACGGTTTGGTAGAAAGAATACTCAGGGAATACCATGCAGGGAGGGCAACAATAAGGGCGTGAAGCCATTGATAGCATTATCACCACCACCAGGTGGTGCTCCCCCTTGTGCTTGGAGATGCGAATACTCATCCCAGCAGGCAGTAAAGAGGGAAGGCCAGTTGCTGCCACACTCTGAAGAAGCTTCAGAGACCCAAGATTCCCTGTGGCTCGAATCCTGACTTTGCCAACCCCTAGCTCAGGGACTCTGGATGAATCATTTCTGCACAGTGTCCGGCACTTAGCCAGTCATTGTTTTTTACTATTGTAATTTTAAACCATGCAAAGAGGCTTTAGAGAATCACCAACATTAACACTTTTGGCCTCTAAGGGAAGTTCAAGTCCCTCTCCTCACTAACCAACCTCCTAAGGCCAACCCCAGAGGAACCAACGTGAGTGGTTCAGGCCAAGGGTATTACTTACTGAAGGATGAAGCCAGGAAGTGGGGGCTTTCCTAGAAACCTGTCCACTTGTGCACAACCTTTCCTTTGTCCACAGGCTGACTCTCAAGAGGGAAGAAGTCCCTATTTTACCAAGTGGATCAAGGCCCACTCACCTAGACCAGGAGATTCAACGCGGTAGTTTGAATCCAAAATCTTAGGTGACTTTCTTTATCTAGGGTTTCCCATCAGAACAAACAGGACAGCTTTTTTGAAATGTGCATGCCTGAAAATGCTGACTCAGTAGGTCTTGGTTTGAGCCCTGAAAGAAGCTCATAGGGGGGTTATAATCCATACCCTGGTTAATTTCCCATATATCTTGGCTGCTTATGCCCCTGGAACCAACACTCAGTGGGTATCTTTGGTTCTGTCTGTGCAGCTCCCCTCTCTTCTCAAGGATACTACCTCCATCCCCAGCCCCCTACGAATACATGGCTTATGGCAAGAGCTGCCATGTTCTTCCATGACCCAACTGATTGATCCAGAAGTGGGCAGCTGACCCAGGATACACCAATTAGCCTCCTTCCCTGGGATTCTAAAAAATTATTTTATTAAATTTTAAAATATAAAATATTTCATACATATGAGAGAATAGAATAACATAATGACAACCTTCTGCTTATCATCCATATTTAGCAATCATGAAGATTTTGCTGTTGGACCTCCCTGGTGGTCCAGTGGTAAAGAATCTGCCTGCCAATCCAGGGGACTCGGGTTTGATACCTAGTCCGAGAAGATTCCACATGCCACGGGGCAACTAGGCTTGTGCGCCACAACAAGAGAAGCCACAGCAATGAGAAGCCCACACACTGCAACTAGAGAGTAGCCCCCACTTGCTGCAACTAGAGAAAATTCACATGCTGCAAGGAAGACCCAGCACAGCCAAAAATAATTAATTAATTAAAAAAAGATTTTGTCAACGTATTATTTCTGATTTTGCCCTCCTCTTGATCCATTTTCATTACTTTCTTCACTGCTACTAACCTATAGGTAACTATTATTATAAATTGGTGTGTATCCTGCCTGTCATATTTTTATACTTTTTACTATAGAGGTATCCATTAAAATACAGTGTTATATATTTTTAATATTTAAATAAGTTGTCACATACCATTATGTACATATTTACATTCTCAACTTGTTTTCATTCAACATTATTTTCTGAGATTTGTTCATGTTGATACATGTAGCCCAGGTCCATTCATTTTACTTGAGGAAGAGTAACCCATTGTATGAAAACACCATAATTTATTTCCTCCACTAGTAGACATACAGTGGTACATATGTACAGTAGTGCATATATCTTATGCAACGAGCATTCTTATAAATATCTCTTTGTGTATAAGAGCAAAATGTCTCTGCTCAATACACCAGGGAGTGGCTTTGCTGGGTCCTGAGGTATGTAGATTGTCAATTTGTGTTTTCAAATTACTCTCCAAAGTTATTGCATTAATTTGCCCTCCCACCAGCAGTGTGCAAGTCTTTCCCCCACATCATTATTAATACATACTTGATACTACCAGACTTTTAAATGTTTGCCCATTTGATGGATGTGATAGAGTGTCTTATTGATCTTTTTGGTGTCTTTCCCCAATTATTAACGAAGTTGAGGATCTTTTTCTTTTTAATGGGGTATTCCATTTTCTCCTTTGTATATTAGCTGTCCATGTCCTTTGTCTACTTTTCTGTTGGTTATTTATTTTTATCTTATTGAATTGAAGAAGTTATTTTATGTAATCTGAATGTTAATCCTTTATAGCTTTTTAATTTTGAAAATGTTTTCTCCCACTTTGTGGTTTTTAAATATTTTAAATTTAAGATGTCTTTGTATATGGTGGTTTTGGCACAGGAACAGGCAAAACAATGGAGCAAAAAGGACAAATTAATCCCTCTCTTCCTTCATGGTTGGTTCTTCTCTTTCTCTCCCAAGTTTAAGAAATCTTTCCTAAACAACACCATTAGATATTCTCTAAGACTTAACAGTTATTTAGTTTCCTTTTTTACATTTACCCTTCAGGTCACCTAGATTTTTACATATGGCCTTACATCAACCCTGAATATTCACTGGAACGACTGATGCTGAAGCTGAAGCTCCAATAGTTTGGCCACCTCATGTGAAAAGCCGACTCATTGGAAAAGACTCTGCTGCTGGGAAAGATTGAGGGCAGTAGGAGAAGAGGAAGACAGAGGATGAGATGGTTAGGTGGCATCACTGATCCAATAGACATGAATTTGAGAAAACTCTGGGAGACAGTGAAGGATAGGGAATCCTGGGGTGCTGCAGTTCATGGGGTTGCAAAGAGTTGGACAGGACTTAGCAACTGAACAACAATATATTTATTAATATTTATATATTATTTTCTATTGGCTTCCATATAGATGGCCAGTTAAGCACCCTATGCTACATGGTTCCCCATTTCCTCACTGGTTTGTGAAGTGAGCACTCTCATATACAGACTTCTTACACACTTGTAGGTCAGTTTCTGGATTCTGCTTTCTGTTCTATTGATCTATTCATTTATCCCTGTGCCACTACAGTTTTGATGATTATATCTGTATAAGAAATCTTGATATATGGCAGATGTGACAAAGACTGGTTCATCCTTTGCCACACCTCTTTTTTCTTGTTTCTTGTGACCACAGCTGGGTTCTATCTCACAGTTACCCTTTTACAAGGCCCTCTTGAAAGTAGGTGGGAGAATTCTGGCCAGTGATGTGAGTTGGAAACAATATATACTGTTTCTATTACTGCTTATAAAACCTCCCATGCATGATCCTTCATTTGCTCTTTCCCCTTCTGCCAACATATATAGTTTGATGCAAACATATATGATAACCTTGAAAAATGAAAGTCAAATGGAAGATGCCTGGTTTAAAAATTGCTGCTTGAAGGAATATCTGATTTGGATTTTAAACAAGCCAGAAATAAAGTTTTATCACATTTGAGCCTTAAGTATGTTGAGATTTGCTTCAGCAGCTACTGTCATCCTAATAAATTATCTCCTTGTTCCCTTGTTCTTCCTCCTCAAAATTGTCTTGACTATTTTTGGCCCTTATCCTCATAGGAATTTTAAGATCAGTTTACCAAGTTCCTTTTAATACACTTGCTGTGTATTAAATTCCATTTAATTTCTTTTTTTTCTTTTTTCTTTAAATTGACGTATAGTTGATTTACCATGTTGTGTGGAATTCTATTTAATTTCTACATTAATTTGTAGAGGCTTCCTATCTTTAAAATACAGTTTTTCCATTCATAAGCATAATCTACATGTTTAAATATTATTTAGTAGATGTTACCAGATTTTATTCCCTTCTCCAAGGGATCTTCTCAACCCAGGGATCGAACCCAATTCTCCTGCACTGCAGGCAGATTCTTTACCATCCGAGCCACCAGGGAAGCCACAGATTTTATTATATCAATAAAGATATACAATTTATTTTATACATGCTAAGTCACTTCAGTCGTGTCCGACTCTGTGAGACCCCATAGACGGCAGCCCACCAGGCTCCCCTGTCCCTGGGATTCTCCAGGTAAGAACACTGGAGTGGGTTGCCATTTCCTTCTCCAAATTTATACATAGGTCTTATATATATTCTATTATTTTTAATCATAGTTATCTTGATTTTTGTTAACTTGTGAATAAAATCTTTATCCTTTTCACATTCTGTGTCCTAACTGGTTGCTACCACTGCATAGGAACCCCAGTGATTTTTGTATATTTGTCTTGTATCTGACAACCTTGCTAAATTATCTTATTCTGATAATGTATCTATTTTAAATGTACAATATATAAAAGATGGTTCCACTTGCCGTTTTTTATTCCCTCGGCCTGGAACTCCCTTATCACACTAGGTTCACTCTTTCACAACATCAGGTTTTGTTCAAATAACTAACCAGTCAGGCCTTCCCTGATCCCGTCATAAAGTAGCACATACACAGCTCTCCTTCTCCCCCTTTTTTCTTTTTAGAACTGACATAAATTGGTTTGGTTTTGCCTGCATTCTCCACTAGAATGTAAGCTTTGTAAGAGCAGAAGCAGTTTTGCTTATTTCTGTATCTCGCAGTGGGCTCGATGGAGTTTTCTTACACAAGTGTCAGATTTATTCCCTTTTCCCCCATCCCTATTCCCCGTATTTCTTTCCTGATTTTTTAAGAGGTTTTATTTTTTTAGAGAAGTTTTAGGTTTACAACAAAACTGGGAGGACAGTACAGAGATTTCCCATATACTCCTTGCCCCTACACATTACCAACGTCAGTCACCAGAATGACATTTTTTAAACAGGGATGAGCCTACATTGACATGTCAAAATCACCCCAAGTCTAGAGTGTAGGTTTCATTTTTGGTGTGGGTTCTAGTCTTAGGGTTCATTTTTGGTGTTGTACAGTCTATGGATTTGGGCAAAAGTACAATGACCTATGTCCATAGTTATAATATCATGCAGAGCATTTTCACTGCCTTAAAAAATCTCTGCCCCTCTTTACCCCTGACAACCGCTGATCTTTTTATTGTCTCCATAGTTTTGCCTTTTTCCAGAATATCCTATAGAATCATACAGTATGTAGCCCTTAAGATTGGCTTCTTTCACCTAGCAAAATATGCATTTAAGGTTCCTCTGTATCTTTTTTTTTTTTTCTGGCCATGCTGTGCAGCTTGCAGGATCTTAGTTCCTCCACCAGGGATTAAGCCTGGGCAGCAGCAGTAAAAGCACCATTAGACCACAAGGGAACTCCCCCTCTTTGTCTTTTTATAGTTTGATAGCTCATTTCTTTTTAGCACTTAATAATATTCCATTGTCTGAATGTACCACAATTTATCTGTTCACACACTGAAGGACATCTTGGTTGCTTCCAGGTCTTGGAAATCATGAATAAAGCTGCTATGAACATCCGTGTACAAGTTTTTGTGTGGACATAAGTTTTAAACTCCTTTGAGTAAATACCAAGGACTGCGACTGCTGGTTCATATGGCAAGAGTACATTTAGTTTTGTAAGAAACAATCAAACTTCCTTCCAAAGTAGCTGTACCATTTTGCATGCCCACCAGCAATGAATAGAAGTTCCTGTTGCTCCACATCGTCACCAGCATTTGATGTTATCAGTGCTCTGGATTTGGACTCCTCTGCTGCTGCTGCTGCTAAGTCACTTCAGTCGTGTCTGACTCTGCATGACCCCAGAGATGGCTCCCCCATCCCTGGGATTCTCCAGGCAAGAACACTGGAGTGGGTTGCCATTTCCTTCTCCAATGAATGAAGGTGAAATTTAGTGAAAGTGAAGTCTCTCAGTCATGTCTGACTCTTAGCGACCCCACTGACTGCAGCCTACCAGGCTCCTCTGTCCATGGGATTTTCCAGGCAAGAGTACTGGAGTGGGTTGCCATTGCCTTCTCCTTGGGCTCCTCTAGTGGTATCTAATTTTTTAAATCAGCATTTTTGCAGTGACATATGATGTAGAATATCTTTTCATATACTAAATTTCCATTTGCATATCTTCTTTGGAGAGGTGTCTATTAAGGTTTTTTCCCCATTTTTAAAATCAAACTGTTTTCTTATTTCTGAGTTTCAAGAGTTCTTTGAATAGTTTCGGGTATTTCTTTATCAGATGTGTATTTTGCAAATTTTTCTCCCAGTCTGTGGCCTGTATTCTAATTCTCTTGCTGTTGTCTTTGTAGAGCAAAAGTTTTCCATTTTAATGAAGCTTATCAATTATTTCCATCATGTTTTTGGTATTGTATGTGTTTCTTTTCAGTACAAAATCAAAGGGATTGCTTCTAATATTTCACCACTTACAATCTTTGTAAATTTCTGGTATGTTCATTTTGTCAGGTTAAAAAAATTTTTATATTCATAGCTTTCTAAGAGTTTAAAGATTTTATTTTTATTTCTCTGTCTATTGAGGTTTAAAATGATCTTTTTAAAAAAAACTATTAACGTGGTGAATTGTACCAATAGTCCTACTAATATTAAGCCATTCTTGTTTTCCTGGGATAAATTCAAATTAGTCTTGGTGTACTTATAGTATTAAATTTAGGAGGTATTTTTCCATTTAAAAGGAAATTTGTATCTATTTTGCTAAATGAGATTGGCCTATCATTTTTCTTTCACACACTGTTTTTTTTTCCAGTTCTGGTATCACAGTTATCCCAGCCATAAGAAAGGAGATTTAAGTGAGGATATGTTTATCTTTCTATTAGTGAAACAGTTTAAATAAGACAGGAGTTACCTATTCATTGGGCTTCCCTCATAGCTCAGTTGGTAAAGAACCTGCCTGCCATGCAGCAGACTTGGGTTCAATTCCTGGGTCAGGAAGATCCCCTGGAGAAGGAAAATGGCAACCCACTTCAGTATTCTTGCCTGGAGAATCCCATGGACAGAGGAGCCTGGCAGGCTACAGTCCAGGGGGTCACAAGAGTCAAACACGACTGAGTGACTTTCACTACCTATTCATTGAAATTTTGTTAAAACTCCCCTGAAAAATACGTAAGTTCTGATATTTTCATTGTAGGTGAGATTCTTAGGTGGTTATAGGTCTATCTGAGTTTTCTACACTTTTCCTAAACTTAATATTGATCATTTTTTAGATTTCTAAATAATATCTCTCTATCATGTAAGTTTCTAAATGCATTGGCATGGAGGCATTGAAAGTATTACCTTGTGATCCTTTTCATCTCTATGGTGTATGTACTTAAGTCCCTTTAAAAAATTCCTTTTTTCTCTTCATTAACCTTGCCAGAGGTTGTTTATTTTATTAGTCTTTTCAAAGAGCTAACTTTTGATTTTGTTGATAATTTTTGTTGCTTCTTTTCTATCTTCTTGAGTTGAAAATGTGGTTCAATTATTTTTAATCATTTTGGTTTTTCTAATAAAGCTATTTTAAGGCTATAATTTTTAAAATTCCATCTTGGCAGCAACCCACAAGTTTTGACATGTAGAGTTTCAATTGTTCAGTTATAAATATCTGTATCTGACATGAGTTTGAGCAAGCTCTGGGAGTTGGTGATGGACAGGGAAGCCTGGAGTCCTGCAGTCCATGGGGTCGCAAAGAGTTGGACATGACTGAGTGACTGAACTGACTTAAATATCTATAACTGATGTTATACTCTCTTCTTTAATCCATTAGTTATATAGGGATGTTTTCCCACTGTGGTTAACCTTTTATTATTAAATTCTAATTTCATGAGGTCTTTTAGATAGTGCTTTGTTAATTTTTTGAGTCTTCTTTTATGTGATAGAACAATTGATATTTGTAAACATTCCATATATGCATGAAGAGAATGTGTATACTCCATTTGCTACACTGATAATTCTATATGAGTTCTTTATATTAAGTTTGTTAATTCTGTTATCTAGTCTTCTATACCTTCTTTATCCTTTCAAGTTTTCTCTCTCTCTATTTTTTAATTCCATCTGAACTTTCTAGTTTTCTCTCTCTTTTTAAAATTTCATTTGAATTTATTTTTAATTCTGTTATCTCATCTTCTATACTTTCTTTATCCTTTCTAGTTTTCTCTCTTTTTTAAATTCCATCTGAACTACTATTACTGAGGATTTGTCCAGTTTTGCTTAATGTGCTCTATATTACGTAAAGTTCAGTGTTACATTTTCCTGGGAAGTTGTTCTTTTCGTAATTAATTGTCTCTCATTTTTCTTAATATTGCTCTTTTCTCTAAAGTTTATCTTATTTAGTACTAACATTTCTATGCCAGCTCTCTTTTGGTTAATATTACTGTATATATGTCTTTCTATACATTTCAGTTCAGTTCAGTCACTCAGTCATGTCCTACTCTTTGTGACCCCATGAACTGCAGTACACCAGGCCTCCTGTCCATCACCAACTCCCGGAGTCCACCCAAACCCATGTCCATTGTGTTGGTGATGCCATCCAAACATCTCATCCTCTGTCGTCCCCTTCTCCTCCTGCCCTCAATCTTTTCCAGCATCAGGGTCTTGTCAAATGAGTCAGCTCTCTGCATCAGGTGGCCAAAGTACATTAGGTGTATCTCTTATAAATAAGATATATTTGGCTAAATTTCTAATCCAATCTGAAAAGCTCCACCTTTTAATGGGTGAATTTAATTTATTTACATTTATTGTGATTATTATTTTGTTTGAAATTATTTATAACTCTATTTTGAGACTGTGTATCTCATCACTGTTTTTCTTTGCCCCTTCCTTCTTTCCAACCTTCCACTGAATTATTAATTTTCCCTTTTCCATTTTATTGGCTCACAACTTGCATATTCTGTTTATCTTATCTGAGTAGTTGCCCCTACATCTTAACATAAATAACTGATGTGACAAAATAAAAAATCTCTATCATTTTCCATAATTATATAAGAACTAAGATGTTTAATTTACATATCAGCTCATCATCTATTTTTTTATTGCCTAGTATTCAGTATTATTTTTAATACTCCCATTAGGTAGGTAGTTGTGTTTTACAGCTGATGCTTACAATATTTTATCAAATCTAAGATGTCATCAATTGTAAGAAACACTATTTTATGTATTTCTAAGAAAAAAGAGAGGTGACATCAGCAAAATTGACAATGTAAGGACCTCCATAAAAGTAATGAAAACACTAGCAAAAATTGTTAAAAACAACTTTTTCAGAACGCTGAAAATTAACAAAAGGTTTTTAGAAATCTGGAGAGCATTTATTATTATTTTTTAAAAACTAATAGCTGGATATCAGTAAGAACAGCAAACTTTACGGCATTTTAACTTTCACTTTCTCATCTCTCCTTCTCTGGCTCTGCAGTTTCCCTCTCACTGCAATTACAGTAAAACTCAGCAGCCTGGCAGCTATTGGGAGGGGTAGAATGGGTTGGGGTCCCTTCAATGTCCCATTCCCAATGTCAACTCAAATTACTAAAATTAGAAATTAAAGAGGAAAGAGTACTACTGACCTTATAGAAATAAGAAAAGATTATAAGCGAATACTATGAACAAATTGATCTAAATGAAATGAACAAATTCCTAAAAAGACACAGAATACTGAAATGGGCTTTTTAAAAAATGTTGAATATCTGAAGAGACCTTGTAACAAGAGACTGAATTAGTCATCAAAATCTTTTGGCAAAGAAAAACCTAGGGCCAGATGGCCTCATTGGTGAATTCTACCACATGTTTAAAGAAGAATGAACGCAAATCCTTCACAAACTCACCCAAAACATGAAAGATGAGGAAACACTTCCCACTCATTCTGTTAAAACCAGTATTATCTTGAGTCCAAAACCAGACAGGAAAGTCTATTGACCAGTATCCCTTATGAATACACATGTAAAAATCCCTAACAAAATACTAGGAAATCTAATTTATCAACTTAAGGATTATGGGACTTTCTTGGTGGCACAGTGGATAAGAATCTGCCTGCCAATGCAGGGGATACAGGTTCAATTCCTGGTCCGGAAAGATTCCACATGCTGTGGAGCAACTAAAGCCCATGCGCCATAACCACAGAATCTGTGCACCCTAGAACCTGAGTACCCTGGAGCCCACCTGCCACAACTCCAGAACCCACGTGGCACAACGGCTGAAGCCCGTGTGCCTCCAGCCTGCGCTCTGCTGCACAAGAAGCCACCACAGTGAGAAGCCCGTGCATCGCAATAAAGAGGAGCCCTGGCTCGCCACGACTTGCAACAACAAAGACCCACCCAGTACAACCAAAAATAAATAAATAAATACTTTTTAAAAAAGGATTAGACACCATGACTAAGTCAGATTTATTGCAGGAATGCAAGGTTGGTTCAACATATGAAAATCAATCTAATATAGCACATTAATAGAATAAAAGCCAATGAGCATTTCAATGGTTATTGGACTATTTAGACAATGGTGAGAGAAGCCAACCCCAATTCTACTCTTTTATTCCAAGATCTTGAATCCTGTTTACAAATGATACCACCACACATTGGTGACAATGATTCAGTGCATATACCGCAACCTGAAAGATTCTGCCTTGAGTCTACAAGCATTACACTCATCTGGTGTCATAATTGAGTCTTCAAAAGGTCATTTCATTGTTTCATCAAGCCAGCTGCTACAGGGTAGTGGGGAACACGATAAGACCAGTGGATACCATAAGTCATAAGCCTGTTGCCACTTAATTTGCTGTAAAATGAGTTCTCTGGTCAGAAGCAATGCTGTGTAGTATACCACGAAGGTAATTAAGGCAGTAATGGTGAAAGAAGCACCGTGAGAGGGAACACAAATCCACAACCTGAGTGTCTGCTCTAGTGAGGATAAACTGCCATCCCTTCCCTGCCGGAAGTGGTCCACAGTAACCAACCCATCACCACACATCTGGCTGGTTGACTGCGATGTCCCTAGGACTGAAATTGATGGGCAGCCTACCATAGTCTTATCTGACTTATATAAACCAAAAGCTCCAACACTATACTCCTTCCATCAGGATTCAACAACATTTGGTTCCATTCCTACGCTGATACAAGTTGAAGACATCTTGCAAATCTTTGGTATATAATGTTGGGCTTCCCTGTTGGCTCAGTGCTAGAATCTTCCTGCCAATGCAGGAGATGCAGGAGTTGCAGGTTCAATCCCTGGGTTGGGAAGATCAGCTGAAGTAGAAAATGGAACCCCATTCCAGTATTCTTGCCTGGAAAATTCCACAGACAGAGGAGCTGGTGGGCTACAGTCCATGGGGTCACGAAGAGTCAGACTGATTGAGCACACACAAAGTCTCTTCATGGGTCACGATTTGTACCTGACCCCCTGAAGCTTACCACGTTTTGAGTCTGGTAAAAGATCTAGACGCAATGAAGGTTGGGGGGGCAAGTCTTAAGGAAGATCACCTTTCTCCAGCAAAAATATCACCTCAAGAGAGGCCACTAGAGTTTCTCCAGGTACCAGGAAAGTAACCTCCTCGAAAGGGAAGGATGGGATGCTCCCACTGGAAAAGGGTAGGTAAGAGTTGGGAGGTCATGATTCTCATGTTCATCAGATTATGCACAGTCTCTCCATTCCAGTTTTTAGGGTCCCACACCATCTCAATCAAAGCACTCTAACTTTAATAAGAGACTTTCCAGGGTGTGAATTCAGTTGACATTATCCTTCAGCCATCCACGTGAATAGCATTGGGGTTTGGTTTTCAGAAATCTCAACCTGCAGCTCTAGGAGATAAAGAGTTTCTTTCAGGATAGACACAAATGCTTTCTGGATCTTGGCCCAGATCTTGATTTGGGAATTTTAAGTCCTAAGTGCATCACCCTTTTTCTCCAAATCTTCCCAACCACAGTCCTTATATTCTTATACCCACCCCCACAGTCTTAATACCCTTTATTGCCACTGAAATATTGCATGGGTAGCTATTTTGTTAGTTTTGGGTTCTATAGGCTTTGACTCCAGGGGTCTAAAGGTGATAATTTAATAACAGCTTCACCAGTATACACTATGGACCACCGATGTCCCCTTTACTCCTGAAAACAGTGTCTTTAATGCCTCTAAATCTACTCAGAGAACCAATGTTAGATTCCCATCCTTACAGTTCTGTTCCCCTGGAAGCATCGCCACTACTAATAACTGTATCAGTCAGGGCTCAGTCAGGGAGGCAAAGCCTACTGTGAGTGTTATAGGATATGAATTTATTGTAGGGATTAGGCCTGACACAATTGTGGACGGAGCCAGGGAAGTGCAAGTCCAGAGGGGGAATTAGAAGGTCAGAGACAAAGTCACTAAACAATATTCCTGAAGTTTTGACTTGGGTGGAATCTAGGAGGCCAAGCATATAGAGCCCCTGAAGTGGGACTGCAAAGAAGGGCTTGTAGGGAGGTCTATGGAATACTGTTGCCTCTGGGTACTACCTCCCCTATGAGCCCATTGCTAAGTATCTCATGTTGCTATTACTGCTCCTGGTGAACAGGAAGAAACACAGGTTGTAGAACAGAGGAGGAGGACAGATTGAGACCCAGTGGATACCTTAGCATCTGTCTATCACCATTTTTAACCACAAAGACCATCAGAGAATAATGGCAGTGACTGCATCTTCACTTCACTTCGCAGTTCTTTTGGTCAACTCCATCCTGGAAGAAGAGTCTAGGAGAGGTGTTCATAGCTTAACCAAGCAAACAATAGAATTTTCCAATATAGGGAATATAATGGCTCTACAGCTCATAAGTATGCAAGTTATTATTAAGACTGATTTTCTGTCAAATCTCCAAAAGGCACGAAAAGAAAATCTAATTGGCTCAGCTTGGGTCATATATCCATACCTGGTCCAATGGCTATGTTCAAGGCCATAAGTCATGTAGTAAAACATGGGCTGGGTGCCCTCCCCTGAGGGTCAAGAGGCAATTCTCAGGGAAAGGGGTTAGTGCATCCCTAGGCACAAACTCCCTCAAATGGTACTGTGTAAAATTGAGAACACTGGAGATTTGTTCTCCAACAACAAATGGCAGGAACCAAAGAGAAAAATGAAAATGCCTGTCATCCACTCAAACGATCTTCACCATGTGCCAGACACTGTATTAGGTTTGGGAACTAGTGCAATATCAGCTCTCCTGGTGCTTACAGATAAGAAGGTGTTACATGGTTGAGGTCTGCCAACCCATGGAAGAAAGGATTGGAAAAGAAAGGGAAGCTGGTGATGCCCAAGGTAAAAGTAGTTTTTTTTTATGGTAAAGTAGACTTTATTCAGGGAAATTACTACAATGGGGTGGTAGGGGGACAAAATTTGCCACACCACAATATGTCTTTGATATGTGGATTATTTCCAGCTGAAAACAATCAAGGCCCAAAAGACTCAGGAAGAAACCCCTAAATACCTAAAAGGATTGAGATAGAGGAGTTCTTCCTAGAACAGAGCTACCACCAGAGATCTCTGCATTCTGTCCTGTAGTGCTCTGCTCCCCCCAAATCTAGTATTATATTAACAGAGCATCTGGTTTTTCCAGTAGTTATGTATGGATTTGAAAGCTAGACCATAAACAAGGCTGAGAACTGAAGAAAGACTCTTGACAGTCCCTTGGACTGCAAGGAGATCAAACCAGTCAATCCTAAAGGAAATCAACCCTGAGTATTCACTGCAAGGACTGATGCTGAAGCTCCAATATTCTGGCCACCTGGTGCAAAGAGCTGACTCATTAGGAAAAACCCTGATGCTGGGAAAGATTGAATGTAGAAGAAGGGGACGACAGAGGACTAGAAGGTTGGATGGCATCCCTGACTCAGCGAACATGACATGAGTTTGAGCAAACCCCAGGTAGGGGTCAGGCAAGCCTGGCGTGCTGCAGTCCATGGGTCGGACACAACTGAACAACATTACAGTAAATTCTATCTCACAATCAAAGAAGTACTTCTACCTGTGGAAAACACCCTGGATTACAAACAAAAGGATTGTCGGGGCGCTAGTCCCATAAGAACAGCAGGCCCAAATGGAGCCTGATGGTAACCCTCTTTCAAACCTCCTCCTCAATGTAGAGACCCGCAGCCCTAGGAGGGCGGTCTGGTGGGCAAGGGAAGGCCTGTCTAGCAGGTCAGGAGGGCACAGGCCTGAGGGCAGGTGCCCCTGCAATGACTGAGCAGTAGGGGCCGCAGGACTCAGCATTCAGGCTACACTGGAATGGTCCCCAGGTCCAGGCCTCGTAGGACCAGACTGGGCCACGACCAGGGACTTCTGGAGGCCACTCCACAATGCCAAGACACATCCCGCTTCCAAACAGTTGCCTGTTACCCTAGAGCCACAGGTCCCAGAATGCCTTGGCTTCGCCATCGCCGGCTGGGCCTGTGAAGAGGCTGAGGAGAGTCACCTAGGAAGCTGCGGCCCCCAGAGGTCCTGGGTATCTTCCGGGCTCAGGGGACGGGCTTGGCGGGGTTGCGAGGTGGGGGGTGGGGGCAGGGGCAGGGGAGAGGAGGGTACAAAGGATCAGACTCCAACGACAGTCCTCTCTGGGCAGCAGGAGTGCCCTGCAGGTGCCAGGGCTGTCCAAAAAGACAGCCTGTTGGGCTCTGGTGACACTGGGACAAGCAGCTTTTCAACTCCACAGACCCAGCGATTGCTGGTAGCTTGCTGAGCCTCGCTCGGCACCACATACCCACCATCACGGGATCCCCTCAGAAAAGTTCTCCTAGATGTCAGCCACCATGCTAGGGGATGGTTCTGTGTTCTTTCAGGTGATGGTCATTCAGGCGTGGCCACAAGAGAGGACATGTGCACGGCTCAGGAAAACAGTATGTTGTATTTAGTGAGCGCCAAAGAATTGATGCTTTTGAACCATGGTGTTGGACTCTTGAGAGTCCCTTGGACTGCAAGGAGATCCAACCAGTCCTAAAGGAAATCAGTCCTGAATATTCATTGGAAGGATTAATGCTGCAGCTGAAACTCCAATACTTTGGCCACCTGACATGAAGAACTGACTCATTCGAAAAGACCCTGATACTGGGAAAGATTGAAGGCATGAGGAAAAGGGGATGACAGAGTATGAGATGGTTGGATGGCATCATTGACTCAATGGGCATGAGTTTGAGCAAGCTCCGGGAGTTGGTGATGGACAGGGAGGCCTGGCGTGCTGCAGTCCATGGGGTCACAAAGAATCGGACATGACTGAGCGACTGAACTGAACTGAGAGATGAAGTAACTATAGGCCAAGATTATATCACATTAGAGGAGCGCCCAGGGAGCTCAGTACCAGTGAGGACTCCAGGCGAGTGCCTTTATTGCGGGTGTGATGGGGCGAGGGGGGGGGCGGGCGTACACGAGAAATAGCACAAGGGGATTTCATTGGTGCGTTTGAACGTTGCGTGCGTTTTCATTGGTGCATTCATTACGTGCATTCCATTGGCGGGTCTGAAGGTCGCGGTCAGGGAAGGATCGCAAGGAAGGAGAACTTGTGAGGCCGGCCAAGCTTATCATGCTGGCGTACCTGGTCGATTGTGGTCACCTGAGCCGGTGCTCACAGCGTGTTTGTGGGGGACGTTGAGGCAGCAGGAAAAAAAGGGAGGGAAACATGAAGTTTTCAAATTTACAAGACGGAGCTGGAGAGAGTCTGGGAGAATGGAAGAGGGCGATGTGGAGAGGACTGAACCAGTATACTGGTTTGAGCTCAGCGAACCGTCCCTAAGGTCTTCTTTTTTCCCTCCCTCCCTCCTTTCCTTCCACTTTTCCATTTTTCTTTCCTTCTTTCCTCTCTGCTCCCCTTTCCAGGAGAGATGCGACACCCTGGGCAGTCTGTGGCTCAGTGGTTAGCCGTTTATATATTACTGGTCACATATTTTACACTCGGCAGCATGAAAAAAGGGCATAAAACTGCAATTAAATGTCTGAACTGTTGCTATTTTGGAAATTAAAACAGCCTACATTATCCTCAGTGCAACTCCGATTACTGACTCAGAGCTGAGGAGCAGTTATTCCCACCACTTTAACCGACTTCTTTCCCATAAAAATCCGTTGTTAATGGGTCCCCGGGGACCTCTGAAAATAACAAGATCTGTAATAAAGAAATTAATAACATGCAGAGCAGGCCACAGCTAAAAAGCTTTTTAGAATACATTAATGGTTCTGTTCTGAATGAGGAATACTTGCACCAAATACCTCCGCCTTTGATTTCTAGTTGGTACTTGGGGGGGGTGGGGGGTGGGGAGGTGTCCTAGCCGCGTGTGGGGGAGGATCGTTCCTCCCTGAAGACAGCAGAGTATCCTCAATCCCCAAAGTTTGCCTCTGCCTTTCTGCTTTCTTCTGTCTTCCCTCTGCTTGTCTCTCTGGTCCCATCCTATCACTTCTGTCAGTTTCTGTCTCCATCTGTTGGGCCCTTTCTCATTTTTACCTTCTCCTTCCTCCCCTTTCTTTCTTCCCCATGGTTCTCTCTCTCCTCCCTCCCTCCCGGCTCCCTCCTTCTCTTGTTCTCTCTCTCTTTTGCTCACTCTGTATCCTTTTATCTTCTCTCTGTTGCTGTTTCTGAGTGCTGGGCCTCTGTTTCTCATTGCCTTTCCCTTTCTTTTTTTTCCTCTCTGCATCTCATACTTTATTCCTTCCTCAATTTCTCCAATTAAATGCTCTTCTTCTTTCTACCCTTCTATCTTCCTTCCTTCCTTCCTCTCTCAGTCCCCTTCCTTCCCCATCTCGGTCTCCCCCTCCTGCTTCTCTCCGGTCCCATTTCTACCTGGCTTTGTTGTCTTCTTCCTCCATTCCCCTAGACCTGTACCTCTCAAAACTCCACACATTCTCTGTATGAATCAGAAGCTCCTTGCCCTTTAGGTCATCTAACTCTGAGCTGGGGATTTCTTAAAGAGAATCCATTAGGAAACTAAGTGGCCATTAAGAAAAGGCAGCTGGAGACTTCCCTGGTAGCTCAGTGTCGAAGAATCTGCCTACCAATGCAGGAGACACGGGTTCCATCCCTGATCTGGGACAATCCCACATGCTGTGGAGCAACTAAGCCTGTGCTCTAGAGCCGGAGAGCCACAACTACTGAAGCCCACGTGCCCTAAAGTCCATGCTCCACAAAGAGAAGCCACCGCAATGAGAAGCCTGCACACTGCAATTAGACAGTAGCCCTGCTCAGCGCAACTAGAGAAAAGCCTGCGCAGCAACGAAGACCCAGCCCAGCCAAAAATAAATGAGTAGAATTATTTTTTTTTAATTTTTTAAAAAGGAAGAAAGAAAAGAAGAAAAGACAGCTGCCCAGAAAGGTCAAATTTCCCTAGAATTTTGTATTTGTGGGGCCAGGAAGGCTAAAGAGAGCACATATTTAGCCTCAAGAGGCCAGAGCAAGGGGAGTGTGTATTCTCCATATATTGTTCTCCAAGAGCTTTGGAATCAGACTATGTTCCAATCCCACATCCATATCCACTTCCTTGTTGGCTGTGGGACCTTTTAGGGGGGTAAATAACTTCTGCCCATTTTTGCAGTCTACCACAGCATGGCAAATGGAGAACAGAAGATGGCAGAAATCTTTTGCAAGTGACTTTGCATTTCTTCCGTCATGAGATTTCTATTTCCCATCCCTTGAATCTGGGTTGTCCTTGTGACTTGCTTGACCAGTGGAGCACAGTGGGGTAACAATATGACAGTTCTAAGCCTGGCCCTCACTCTGGGGATGCCTGCAGTTGGTCTGAGAACAAGCCAGGGCTGGCCAGCTGGGGGATGAGAGCCTCCATGGGCAGCCTAGAACTCTTCCACCTGAGCCGTACTAGGACAGCCCATCCCCAGCCAATAAGGCAGCTGATTGCAAATATATGAGTGGTTCCACCCCGGATCAGCCAGTCTGCCTCACAGCCCAGCCCAAACTGCTGATCCACAGAATCAGAATCAGAAGCCAAGTAACTTGATGTTTAGTTTTGGTTTCTATTTTATCGTCTTAACCCTTTTTAAGTGTATGGTTCAATAGTGCTAACTATAGGCACCTTCTTGTGTATCAGTCTCTAGAACTTTTTCATCTTGTAAAACTAAAACTTGCAAAATCCATCAACAATAACTCCCAATCCACCCTACCCCAACCCCTGGCAACTACCATTCTACTTTGTATGAATTTGACCTCTTGATGTGTCTCCTGTAAGTGAAAGTGGTATTTGTCTTTTTGTGTCTGGCTTATTTCACTTTGTGTTACGTCCTCAAGCATAATATGCTGTTTTGATGTTGTCTTAAGCTGCTAAATTTTGAAATGGTTTGTTACTCAGCAAAAGATAACTGATAAACATACCTTCTTCATTATTCATACACTCACCTTTTTTCTTCTGTTGTTGATCAAAAATATTTTTCTACAAGTTGTCATACATTCTATATCTGTTCTTTTAATGGTTTTTTAAACTGTTTTGTGCTTAAATTATTGACACCCATTTTTAAAAATTTATTTATTTTTAATTAAAGGATAATTTCTTTACAGTATTGTGTTGGTTTCTCCCAAATATCAACTTGAATCAGTCATAGGTGACATCCATTATTAAATGTGTTTTCATAAAATACCTAAAGTTAACAGTCTATATGACTGACCTAAAGGAAAGACAAAAAAATTTGGCATTTTCCTGATTTTCTTCTACACACACACGTGTACAGATGCACACACTTTTAGATTTGAATTGTGTTTCCAGGTTGTTATTTAAAATAATGTTTTACTATAACTAGTTAATGGAAAAGGCAATGGCAACCCACTCCTACTCTTGCCTGGGAAATCCCATAGACGGAGGAGCCTCGTAGGCAACAGTCCATGGGGTCGCTAAGAGTCAGACACGACTGAGCAACTTCACTTTCACTTTTCACTTTCATGCACTGGAGAAGAAAATGGCAACCCACTCCAGTGTCCTTGCCTGGATAATCCCAGGGATGGGAGCCTGGTGGGCTGCTGTCCATGGGGTCGCACAGAGTCAGACACGACTGACGTGACTTAACAGCAGCAGCATAACTAGTTAAAAATTATCAAAATGGGTTATGTTGCCTCCCCTCTGCTTCACATAACCCACAACTTCCTTCTGACTTCACTTTTCTCCTTGTTGGAATTCATCTAGGAGGGTCTGTGAGTAGCATCTTTTCTGCTTTCTTATGTACCTGTTATGTATTTATTTCATCCTGAAACTTGAATAATGGTATAGACTCCTACATTCAAAGTTACTTTTGATTGGTATATTAAAGCCATTCCTACACTTTTTTTTTTTTCTTGCATTCAGTGGAGCTGATGAGAAGTCTCATGTCCATTTGAGTCTCGTCTGTTTGTAGGTAATTTATCTTTTGGGGCAGGAGTGTCACTTTTACAATTTCTATAACTCTAGTAGGCAGATGTTTGTACTTTTGAATCTAGTCTCCATGTCACTTAACTTTTCATTCATACGTTCCGTCTCTTTTTCTCTCTGTACTGTTTTCTGAAAATTCATTTCTGAAAAAGGAAAATTTATAAATTTATGCTTCAGCAAACTTTAAAAAAAATTCAACAGTGATCTGGCTCTTATTTATAAGCTAGTTGATTCCTTTTCATAAACGCCTATTTTGGCTTCATAACTTCCTCTTATTGTAGAATGGAATTTTCTCCTTTATCTCTGATGATCCTGCTAATGCCCTTAATTCAGAGTCCTTTTCTGTTTGCTCAGTCATCTGCCTCCTAGGTGCCATTCCTTATCTGTGGAGCTGGCTGTCACTCTTCTGCAGTATCTGATGTTCTCAGGTGCTAGATGACTCTTGGTGGATGCTCACGTTTGAGGAGATCCTTCAGTTACATAATGTGACCGTAACTGGCTCCTTCTTCCTGTGTGACTTTCATATGTTTTCTTCCTTTAAGGATTCCTGCCTGTTTCTATTGCTCAGGACATTCTCTTCATTGCTTTCTAATACACTTCCATTTTAATTTATTTTATAAGTCTTTTTTGACAGTTTCCAGGGTCTGATGAAAGATGGTGAGATTTCAGTGCTTGCTTAGTCTCTGCCAGAAAAACACATTTTTTGGCACACTGCTAGTGAGCATTTAGCAAAAGTATGACCCACCCCACAACAAGGCTTGAGATGGGGAGCCCCCTTTGGGAGTCTCTGGTGTGGTCCCAGCTGCCCCTCCACTAGTCAGTCCCCAGAATCCAGGAAGGACCAGCCACACTCTGAATAAGGTCCTGCTGTCTCCCAAGAGACGACCCATGGGCGAGCAGGACAGCCCTCAGCAGAGCTCTTCGGTGCCTCCTCTGTATCCTCTCGTTTCTGTTGTGCTTTTTCCTCCTTTTCCCCCAGGCCCAGAAAATTCTCCCTGTAGTGGCTAAAACTGTGGGTTATAGTAATTTTGTGAAACTACTGGTTTTAACAAAAGGAGGATTTATTGGCAGAATCTTGGAGAAGAACATGGTGAACCACCAAGCAGAAAAGGGCAGGGTACAGTTGAACCTGAACAACTGGCACCAGCAAATGGAGCGCTGTGGGCTCCTCTCTCTAACTCATCCTTTCTTCTCTCTGCACGCCTGCTTCGCCCTCGTCTCCCAGGACAAACCAGCTCCCCTGCCCCTCAGGCCATATGTCCACAGGACAGACCACCTTCACTAAGCGCTTCAGAGTTGACCATGTCACAGCTTCAGCTGTCCAGAGAGCCTCACTCTACTGTCTCTAGATCTGAGATCCTACATCCCAGAGGAGACCTTGCTGGTTTGCCTTAAGTGGACAGCTGTGGAGACGTGGAGATGCACAGCTCGGACTCCCCTTCAAGGAAGAACTTGCTGCTTCTGCAAGGAGGGTAGTTAGCTGTCAGCCTCCAGCTGCTAGTCTTTTCATGCCAAAGTCATGTTCTTCTTGGGGTGGCCCCAACCAATGACTGTGGCCCCACAAGGCTGTGGTAGAAAGGTTTCTCCTCCCTTTCCCCTTTACAACCTTACTCTCCAACAGACCATTTGCATTCCTAACTCTTTCTCTGTTCCTGCTTCTGTGAGGACCCACTGGCCCAGCCCTTGGCCATTGTCTGAGCTCAAAGGGTCAGACAAAAAATAGTTGCACAAAATAATTGTTCTCATGGAGAACACGTGCTTGGAGAGGAGGATTGTCCAGAGGAGAAGATGCCCAGGACTCTGCTTCTCCAGCAACCTCCAGCTCTGGATTTTTAATTATTTTTCTTCCAGTTTTATTGAGATATAACTAATGTACAGCACTGTATAAGTTTAAGGTGTATAGCATCATGATTTGACTTGCATACATCAGTAAATAATCACCACAATAAGTTTTGTGAACATCTATCATCTCATATACATACAAAATATAAGAAGAAAAAAAATTTTTCCAGGTGATGAGAACTCTTAGGATTTTGTTCTTTTAGCAACTTTTGTGTATAATGTACGGCAATGTTAGTTATACTTATCATAATGTACATTACATTCCTCATACTTATTTTTCTTATAACTGGAAGTTTGTACCTTTTGTTTATATAGTATTGTTTATATCCTTTGGCTATTGTAAATAATGCTGCTATGACCATGAGTGTACAGATAATCTCTTTGACTTGTTACTTTCAATTCATTTGGGTATATACCCAGAAGGAAAATTGTTAGATCATATAATTAGTTCTATTTTTAACTTTTTCAGGAGCTGCCAGACTGTTCTCCATAATGGCCACTCCATTTTACATTCCTACCAACTACGACCCTTTAGCACTATGAATGTATTTCCTGTCACTGAACTATGCACCTGCCAATGGTTTTGATGATAACTTTATTTGAATGTTTATTTTACCACAACTTCACATCCTCACCAACACATGCTATTTTCTGGTTTTATTGATAGTAGAGTATAAGGTGGCTGGCCTGAGTTTTATTGGGATGGGCACCCAACCATCCCCACTGACAAGTGGGGCTGTATCCTGGAGGCTCAGGACCTAGGCCCTCACTCACTCAGCTTCTAGGAGTGTTGCCTGTTGACAGCCCTTGGCCAATGGGACTGCCTCCTTCCCGTGGGATGGACCACAGCCAATGAGTGCCTGCGGCTGAGGCCAAAGACACGCCTCCTTGCCTAACCTGGAGGGCCTTCCCAGCTCCGGAGCTCCCACCGAGGTCTCTGCTATAACTAGATCACAGCTCAGCATCACCCTTTGACCAATCTGGCTTCTCTCCCTCCAGTTCTTGAGGCCAAAGGGACTCGATTAAGGACTGCATCAATCTGGTATGGAGCCAAGTTTGAGAACCACTGCATTAAGCGCTGGAGCCCTTTCAATCAGACTGTCAGGGCCCCGGCCAAGAGTGAGTCTGACCAGCAGCAGTCAGGCTGCCCAGGCTTACGCCTCTGGGCTTTGGGCTCTGTGTTGAGACCTGCCCCGCCTCAGTGGACACTCCTTCTACAAGTGGCCCCAGGACCTGGCCAGTTCAGGCTCTGGGAGGCACTGACTGACTTGTCTACACTTCCGTTCTCTGAGGACCTTCACCTCTGCCCGGACCACCAGAAGCTTCACGGGACACAGATCCCTCCCCGATACTGACCTCAGTCTTGGTACCTGCAGGTCAGTGCATACACACTCCATGCCCTGTTTATGCTCCTCCCTGGGAGGAATGTTCTTCCAGTTCTGGCAAACCCCTACCTGTCCTTGCTCCAGCTCGAGAGACTCCCCTTCAAGAAACCTTTCCGGGGACTTCCTTGGTGGTCCAGTGGTTAAGACTCTGCACTTCCACTGCAGGAGGCGTGGATTCGATCCCTAGTTGGAGAGCTAAGATCCCACATGGGGAAAAAAAAAACCTTTCCTGACTTTTCTCACCACCACCCGACAGAATAGAAGGCCCTCCCCTTTTGTACCCCTCCACAGCCCCAATATTCATTGGAAAGACTGATGCCGAAGATGAAACTCCAATACTTTGGCCACCTAATGCGAAGAGCTGGCTCATTGGAAAAGACCCCGATGCTTGCAGAGAGTGAGGGCAGTAGGAGAAGGAGGTGGCAGAGGATGAGATGGCTACAGAACATCACCAACTCAATGCACATGAATCTGAGCAAACTCCGGGAGATGGTGGAGGACAGGGAAGCCTGGCATGCTGCAGTCCATGGGGTTGCAGAGAATCAGACATGATTTAGTAACTGAACAACAACAATAACAGCCCCTGAACCCCTCATGCTAGATGTGCCAGTCCCCCCAACCAGACCAGGCACCCCTTGAAAGCAGAGCTTATACCTGCTTCTCTTTGAGTCTGCTGAGCCCAACAAGCACCTGGCACAGAGCAGGCATCAGTGAGTGTCATACAGAAGAGATGGGCCTGGCTTGGCCTTGGAAACACCAAAATTTGTCTCATCTTGTTCCAGAAGTGTTGGTTCTATTGACAATGAACACTGCTCCCACACCCACTAATCCAAGGGGCCTAGTTCTGATCAACCATGACTGCCCACCAGCCAAGATGAAAGCAATCCAGGTAGCAGAGCTAGGGTGAGGAAAGGGAGAAGTGTAGGGCCCAAAACATAAGGAGGCTTAGATCCCAGGTGCCCACCCGCACCTGCGCCCTCCGAGAGGGAGGTCTCCTCACATTTTGCTCCCTGGGCACTTCGCCTGCCTCGCCCTAGTCCCAACCCTGTCTGGTAACAATGACAGCAGTAACAATGGCCACACCTGACAGATGTGAAGCAGTTACTATGTGCAGGGCACTGAGCTAGTCATTTTGCAGGCATTACTCATTAATCCACACAGCACCCCATGTGATGGGAAGCTCATGTCTCCATCTTATAAATGAGAATATCAAGGCCGGGTGACATCAATGAGAAGCTAGCACAGACATTTGCTCCCAGCCTGGCCTAGCACCTTGTAACCCTGCCCTGGAGAGGGGGCCCTTTTCTCCACACCTCCCACCCCGGGCCTTTGCACGTGCTGTGCTGTCCAGGGCCCTCCCGTGCCAAGGAAGCACTATTGGTGCCCCGTCTCCCTGAATCACAGCAGCCCTGGGTGCCACGGTTCTCCTCACCTTTTAAAATATATGTATTTATTTATTTGATTTTTAGCTGTGTTGGGTCTTAGTTGCTGCAGGCCAGCTTCTTTCTAGTCTTGGCATGCAGGCTCCAGAGTACTCAGGGCTCAGTAGTTGCCCAGTGCTTGCACTTAGTTGCTCCTGGGCATGTGGAACCTTAGCTCCTCAGCCAGGGATCAAACCCACGTCTCCTGCATTGGAAGGCGGATTCTTAACCACTGGACCACCGAGAAAGTCCTGGTTCTCCTTACCTGACAGGCGAAGACACTGAGTCTCAGAAGCATGATGCCCCACCCCCTCCAGCCACCCTGGGTGTCCGTGCCAGAGCTGGGCAGGGCGCTCCCCTCCCGCCTCCTCCCTGGACTCCTCTGTGAGACCTTCCGCCAACACGCACCTCATCGGGTATTTATGGTTTTGCCCGTAAAAGGACAAGCCATCCCGATAAGATAGAAACATTTTATGGGGCAACAAAAATATAGATAAAATTTTATAGTGCAAATCAGGAGGAGGAAAGTATTAAGTTCCACAAACACCTTTAAATTTTAAACAGCCCCCTTTGCAGGGTCCCTGGAGCCAAACTTAAATAATGGATCAGAAAGGGGATAAATCTCCCTGGTCCCCTGTGTGACAGTGGAAAAGGCCTGATCGACAAACAGACAGGAAGGGGGCGCGGGCAGCCGCCCGGTGCAGGGCTGGGCCCTGGCGGGCCGCAGTGCGGGCAGAGAGCCTTGTCTTTATTGTACTTATAAAATATACATGGCCCTTTATTGAATTGCCTGCTGTCGAAATCTGCAAGAATGTTATTGCCTTTTACTGTCCTGGAGAGAAGCAGAGCAGCAACATCTGTGTAATTTCATAAGATGCAGGAGCCATAAATCTGATTGTGCCGGATATAAGATCGATCGTAAAAAATCACGCATTGAACAGAGATCAGGGGTGCCAGGAAGCAGTAGGAGCTGGCGTGCAGATTGGGGGGCGCCGCCCTGACCCCCACCATGTGCAGTCCCAGGGGAGTCTGGCCAGCAGGTGCTTTGGAGAGGCAAGACCCTCTGTGTGGGGTCAGAGTCTCCCTGGGGTCCCAGGGTCCGGCGGGGAGGAGACCCCACCCAGGGTTAAAATGCTCCAGGTACAGCTATGGCATGTTGAACCCATGGGAGGAAACAAGAGCTGGGAGGTGGGGGCGGGGCAGGATTCACTGTCCTTGATCCCTAAGAGGGGCACAAGGATGTAGACATACAGTCACTGCCGACAGCAGGGACACAAAGGCACAGCTGAGACACACACTCCAACCCCTGTCCCAACTCCCCTTAACCACTACCCACAATGACCCAGTTGCCTGGTCCTTCCTTTCTATCACAGCTTGCTTTGTATCTTCATTTAAAAGCATGATTATTGTGAATATATACATTGAGATTTGAGATGGAGACAACGAATAAAACCCCTCTCTCTCCCGCCGAGCTTGGAGCCAACGAGAAATAAGGCACAAAGACAGACCCATCTGATATCAGTTACATTGCTCCTCACGTCGCTAAGTGACCCAGAGGGCTTCCTTGTGCCCCTTCTGAGCTGAATTGCCCCTTCTGCTTGCAGGCTGCCCCCTGCAGGGGCAGAGACTTCTGGGGAAGCCTTCGCTACCCCTGTCATGGGCAACCAGCACTGCAGTCTCCCTGCAGGTCTGTGGAGTCAAGAGAGCCCAGCAGGGGCTGGGTGGCACCTCCTCAGTTCCTGCCCCAAAATGCGTGGGTCAAGTCTCACCTCTTTTGTGGGGGAATCAGCGAGGGGTGCAGAGAGAGGCCAGGGATACTCCTCGTGGAGATGTGAGTCCACAGAGCAATACAAGTACCTCCATTCCGGCCTCTCTTCTGAGATGAAATCCCAGGAACTCACAGGAAAATGTGAAAAGATGGGAAAGGTGTACATGGGGCTCTGGGCTCTCTGAATGCCTGGAAATTACTTTTGCCTGTTAATCACAGCTGCTTTTGCCCTACAATTGCATGAGGAGGGGAGAGGTTTTGAAGCGCAAGAAACTGACACAGATGGAGGAGTTGGTTGCTCCCAAATAGGCAGTCTTCCAACAGCACACTCTCAGCTATGCATTGTCGCATAACAAATTTACCCAAAATTTAGGGGCTTGAAATAAGAACATTTGTTATCGCATAGCTTCATGTAGGTCTGGAATCCTCGGTCTTCCGATTCGGGGTCTCTCACAGGCTGCAGTCAAGATGTTGTTTGCAGATGCAGTCATCTCATGGCTCAACTGGTGAAGAATCTACTTCCAAGCTCACTCATGTGGTTGTCGGCAGAATTCTGTTTTTCATGGGCTGTTAGCCAGAGGCTGTCTCTAGTTCCTTGTCCCATGGGCCTCGCCAGCATGGCAGCTTGCTCTATCAAAGGGTACAAGCCGAGAAGACAATAGAGACCACCAACAAGATGAAAGTCACAGTCCTTGTAGTCCAGTCACAGGAGTGACATCTCATCACTCTGCCGTATTCTGTTCCTTAGAAGCAAGTCTCACACAAGGGGAGGGGTTACAAGGGCATGAAGACCATAAGGCAGGTATCACCAGGAGCCAGGTCAGAAGCTGCCAATCACAAACACTCTTTCCAGAAGCTCCTCTTCTCCAGACACAACTAAGACTCCTTAGAAGGACCCCTAAGGCTTGGGTTTCAAAACATACTGCAAAGACAAAGCAGGCATGATGAGAACAGAGGGTGAGAGCAGTCACCCTCTGCTGCTACGGGGCCAGAACTACAAGCAGGGCCAGAAACACGAGGCCCTAAATTCAAGAGTGGGACTTTTTACATGAAAGCCTGACATCTACCTATAGGGGTAGATGGTGTAGTGGGACTGTTCTTGGCTAAGCCATCAGCCATTGCCAATCCCATTTTCTCTTGCCACCTTTCACAATAAGCCAAAAAAAGCTGTTATTCTCTTCTCCAGCCTCCTTTGCATCTGGGATAACCTTTCAGAATTCTGACCAATGACGTAAATATTCTGGGTAGCATCTGGGTAAGAAGTAGCTCATGCCATCCACCTTCCCCTCCTCCCTGTCTGGGATACAGGCATGTTACCTGGAGTAGTGGCAGCCACCTTGTTGACTATTAGATGGTAACCTTAAGGCAAGAAAAGCCCACCTGCTAAGAATGTTGAATTAGGACTTCCCTGGTGGTCTAGTGGTTAAGAATCCACCTGCTGGGGACACCAGTCTGATTCCTGATCCAGGAAGATTCCACATCCTGCAGGGCAACTAAGCCCATGCGCCACAACTACTGAAGCCGTCGCACCCTAAAGCCCATGCCCCACAAAAACAGAAGCCACTGCAAAGAGAAGCCTGCACACCACAACAAAGAGTAACCCCTTTTTGCTGAAACTAGAGAAAGCCCACCCACAACAGTGAAGACCCAGCGCAGACCAAAATAAATATTTTTTAAAAAACAATATTGAATGAGAAAGAACTTTGCAGGCATCACTGATCATTGAGCCAACCACTACAAGCAACCACCTTTCTCCAGACTTCTTTTTACAGGAGAAAATAAACTCCTATTTGTTGGAACCAGCATTCGCTGGGTTTTCTGTTACCTAGCCAGACAGATGCATCTTCTATCTGGCTGAAAATGGCAGCCAATAAAAAAAAAAAAAATGCAGCTTAGTAATAGATCTGTCCTTGTGTGATGAGATGCAGTGCACTCGTTTACAGATGCAGAAGGGCAGAGAGAGATTTTAAAAAATGTCTAAAGGAATGCCATCCAATTTGGCAGAAGTGTGAGGAAATGGTCACTCTAATGTACTGTTGGTGGAAGTATAAACTGGTTTAGGCTTATTAGTGGGTAATTTAGCTGTATCTATTATACTATAAAATGCATAAACTCTCTGACCTAGAAACCTCACTTCTATAAATCTATTCTACGGAAATAATCACATGCATGGGTAACGTGATAAGCATAAGAATGTTTGCTATAACATTGCTTCTAGTAGCAAAAAGTGGAAGCAATCTCTAGTCCCGTCAGCAAGCACTCAGCTAAATTATGGTCAAAGTCTGTGCCATCCAGTATGGTCACCTCCGGTCCTATGTGGTTACTCAGCACTTGAAATCGGACTAGTCCAAATTGAGATGTGATGTCAGTGTAATATACGTGCTGGGTTTCAAAGACTTAGTATTTTAAAATAATGTAAAATATCTCATTAATAATTACGTAGTGTTTTCATGTGGAATTGATATTATTTTGGACCTACTGGATTAAGTAAAATATATTATCAAAATTAATTCTACTTGCTTAATTTTCTTTTTTTCAGTGTGACTACCAGAAAAATTTAAATTACATGTGTGACTCATATTTCCACTAGATAGCTCTATTTTAAATATAGACGGAATACCATGCAGCCTTTAAAAGAATGAGATAGAGATATTCATTTGGGAAAATGCTCACAATGTATAGCTAAGTTAATAAAGAATGTGTACAACTAGAAAATTGGTGTGATCGTAGTTTCAGAAAAGAAAGCAAGTGAGTGCTATGTGTGTAAACAAAATTCCTGCAGGACATATTAATCACTAATGGTGGTTACCTTGGAGTGAGACTGGGGTCTGGCTTCTTATTTTTTAGACTTCTGTTACTTGATTTTGTCGCACCAAGCATGTATTTCTTCTGTAACTGAAATGATTTTCAATGAAAAAGAGAGAGGGGAAACAGCAGTAACGTAGCAGCTGCCACATTTTGGTCACAGAAGCTTGCACGTTGGAAACCAGATTTCTTTTTTTTTTTTTTCTTTTTAAAAAATTTTTAAATTTTATCTTAACTTATTTATTTTAGTTGGAGGCTAATTACTTTATAATATTATGGTGGTTTTTGCCATACTTCAACATGAATCAGCCATGGGTGTACGTGTGTCCCCATCCTGAACCCCCTCCCACCCCCCTCCCCACCCCATCCCTCTGGGTTGTCCCAGTGCACCGGCTTTGAGTGCCTTGCTTCATGCATCAAACTTGCACTGGTTATCTATTTTACATATGGTAGTGTACATGTTTCAATGCTATTCTCTCAAATTATCCCTCCCTCACCTTCTGAACAATGCAGAGGGTTCGATCAGGGCAAAGAACTACAGAAAAGCCAAGTGGGAGGAGGGGGCGGCCCCAGGGGATGAGAACTCAAAGGATAAAGCCAGCAGGGGTGAGACACCACTGCATCGAACTGGTTGCACCTGGCCTATTTGTGAGGTATTTTGGACATCTTCCCTGACCTCTGAGTACCTGGGGCTGGAAGCCATCACCAACCCCTCTCAAGGGGGCACAAGATGTGAGTGTTCTGAGCACTGCTTTTTGGTAAAGCTGAATTCGATGTACCATGTCAGTGATCTCAATTAAGACCCATTTGTGAATAAGAGAACCCCACTTCCCAGCTCCTTAGGAGAATGGGGAGATGCTGATGTTGTGGAGTCTCTCCTATCTGGTGGTCTCCTGACTGCTTGGTTTATATCTGCTCCTGTTGCTTGTATAGCCATGGATCCTTGGTCAAATTTCTAAACCTCAGTTTTATCATCCATTATATGGGGAGATTAATAGTTCCTACTTCTTACTTTCACTTCAGAGGGTTAAGTTAGATTTCTGACCAGGGACCTAGATCCCACAAGTCTCAACCCCCATAAAAAAAAAAAAAAAACTATGACCAATTATTTCCAATTATCCAATTCTCCTATGAAAAGACAAAGATTCTCAATTTGAGTTAAAAAGAAAAATCTAGCTCTATTCTTGGCTCAGTTATCTCATGGTGGTGACATGCCACCCCCAAACATAGTGGCTTAAAGCAACAATGACTTGTTCGAATTGTTACTGGATTAGCCCAAAAGTTCATTCAAATTTATCTCTATGATAGCTCTTGTGCTCTCTCCTCAGTTCAGTTCAGTTCAGTCGCTCAGTTGTGTGTGATTCTTTGTGACTCCATGGGCTGCAGCATGCTAGGCTTCCCTGTCCATCACCAACTCCCAGAGCTTGCTCAAACTCATGCCCATCGAGTTGGTGATGTCATCCAACCACCTCATCTTCTGTTGTCTCCTTCTCCTCCTGCCTTTAATCTTTCCCAGCATCAGGGTCTTTTCAAATGAGTCAATTCTTTGCATTAGGTGGCCAAAGTATTGGAGTTTCAGCTTCAATGTCAGTCCTTCCAATGAATATTCAGGACTGATTTCCTTTAGGATTGACTGGTTGGATCTCCTTGCAGTCCAAGGGACTCTCAAGAGTCTTCTCCAATGCCACAGTTCAAAAGCATCAATTCTTCAATGCTTAGCTTTCTTTATGGTCCAGTTCTCATATCCATATATGACTACTGGAAAAAACCATAGCTTTGACTAGACAGACATTTGTCAGCAAAATAATGCCTCTGCTTTTTCATATGCTGTCTAGGTTTGTCATAACTTTTCTTCCAAGGAGCAAGTGTCTTTTAATTTCATGGCTTCAGTCACCATCTGCAGTGATTTTGGAGCCCAAGAAAACAAAGTCTGTCACTGTTTCCATTGTTTCTCCACCTATTTGCCATGAACTCAGTCATGTCCAGCTCTTTGTAACACCATGGACTGTGGCCCACCATGCTCTTCTGTCCATGGGATTCTCCAGGCAAGAATACTGGAGTGGGTCACCATACCCTCCTCCAGGGGATCTTCCCAACCCAGGGATTGAATGAGAGTTTCCTGCTTCTTCTACATTGGTAGGTGGATTCTTTATAGCTGAGTCACCAGGAAAGCCCTCTGACATCCTGCTGCTGCTGCTGCTAAGTCCCTTCAGTAGTGTCCGACTCTGTGTGACCCCATAGACGGCAGCCCACGAGGCTCCCCCGTCCCTGGAATTCTCCAGGCAAGAGCACTGGAGTGGGTTGCCATTTCCATCTCCAATGAGTGAAAGTGAAATGTGAAAGCGAAGTCACTCAGTCATGTCCGACTCTTTGCGACCCCTGGACTGCAGCCTACCAGGCTCCTCTGTCCATGGGATTTTCCAGGCAAGAGTACTGGAGTGGGGTGCCATTGCCTTCTCCATCTGACATCCTAAACCAGCAAAAATATAGTAGAGTATGAACTGAAGATATCATGGGGCAAATGAAATGAACCACCACCAACCACACCAAAGATTGGTCTTCATTCAAAGAAGGTGATGTTGTCTATATGGTGGGATTGGAAGGGAGGCTTCTATTATGAGTTCCTTCCAGAAAACCAAGCTATTAATTTCAACAAGTACCGCTCCCAATTAGACCAACTGAAAGAAGCATTTGATGAAAAGTATCCAGAATTAGTCAACAGAAAATGCACTATCTTCCATCAAGATAACACAAGACTGCACGTTTCTTTGACGACCAGGCAAACACTGTTATTAGCTTGGCTGGGGAGTTCTGATTCACCAAACATTGCACCTTCAGATTTTCATTTATTTTTATCTTTGCAAAATTCTCTTAATGGAAAAAAAAAATTGCAATTCCCTGGAAGACTGTAAAAGGCACCTAGAACAATTCTTTGCTCAAAAAAATAAAAATTTTAAGAAGATGGAATTATGAAGTAGCCTGAAAAATGGCAAAAGATAGTGTAACAAAAGGTGAATACATTGTTCAATAAAGTTCTTGGAGAAAATGAAAAATGTGTCTTTTATTTTTACTTAAACATCAAAGGAACTTTGGGGACTTTTCTCACAGTTCTGTGGGTCAGGAGTGGGAACAGGGCTTGGCTGGGGTCTTCTGCTCCAGGGGGGCATGGACTCGGGTCACTCATTCAGCTGTATTCTGCAGGTGACTGGGCTAGACTGGTCAGTCCAAGAAGACTTCGCTTACATGTGTGGTTGCTCAGTGCTTGTCTCTGTCTTCAAGTGTGCTTTGTCATTTAATATTATAGACTGAACTTCTTTCAATATGGTCTCTGGCTTCCCCAAAACACAGATGGAAGTTTTCTGACATCTTAAAGGATAGATTTGGAACCAACACGATGTTGTTTCCTCTGCTTTCTACTGGTAAAGGCAAGATACAAGTCGTCCATATTCAACAAGAGGAGAAACAGATCCCACCATCTGGTGGGTGGAGGGACATTTGCCTATAAGGAAGGAAAGAACTCATGGTGACCATCTTTGGCCATCTCTTTGGCCAATAGTGCTTTACAAGAAATCCATCAAAAGCTTTAAAATGATGAAAGATTTAAGATATATAAACATAGTTCAGGAAAATTCAAATAGAATGAAGAGAGGGTGGTAATGTTCTTATTTTTAAAGGCATAATTCAAGCGGGAAAAGCATTAAATGGAACTGAGGAACACTTTTCAACTGATGAAATGTACAAGCATCAAGAAAATGTAATAATGGCTATTTATGAACGCTCACATGGATCATTTTATTTAATCTCACAAAAATTCTGGAAGGTAAATGCTATTCTTTGCCTCATTTCACAGATGAGAAATCTTAGGCTTAGAAAAATTAAGTAAATCAGCCACATCCACATCTTATGTAAGAGAAAGAAATAAGATTCAAACCCAGGTAACCTAACACCAGAGTTTCTGCTCTTAATCACTGAGTGATGGATTGATTATAAATCTGAATCTAACATCTGGACAAATAATCTGAAAAGACTATGTAGAGCAAAACCTGAAATACGAGGCGATTTCACAAATCCGCAACCAGATTAGGAGGTTTTAAAACAACCGTCTCAGAATTTAACAGGTCAAATATTTTAAAGATCATACAGACAAACTAAGTAATAAAATTAACAAGATTGTCTTAATAAATCTAGATAGAATTTGAACAGGGAATACCTTTTTTTCCCAAATGCTCACACAGCATAAAGACAAATTGATTAAGTAATGAGTCACAAAGTAAACCTCAATAAATTCCAAACAGTAGAGACTACAATTCCTACAAATCAATAATAAAAAGACAAATGACCAAGTAGAAAAATGGGCAAGAGATAAGAAGGGACAATTTACAAATGAGGATATATAAATGGCCCGATAGAGATGCTCAAACCTCACTAGCAAACATGGAAGTTGAAATCAAAGCAACAAGATACTATTTTCTTTCACCCAACAGAATGGGGAAAAAAATTTTAAATCATTATCAGTTGTTGGTAAGATGACAGGGAAGGATTTTATATAGTGTTGGATAATTGTAAATGAATGTGTGCTCAGTCATTTAGTCATGTCCAACTCTCTGCAGTCCCATGGACTGTATTCCATCAGGCTCCTCTGCCCATGGAATTCTCCAGGCAAGAATACTGGAGTGGGGTGCCATTTCCTAGTTCAGGGGATCTTCCCGAGTCAGGGATCGAACCCATGTCTCTTGGATCTCCTGCATTTGCAGGCAGATTCTTTACCACAAGAGCCACCTGGGAAGCCCATAAATGGATACAGCCATTGTAAAGAACAGTTTGAGGGATTTCCCTGGTGGTCCAGTGGGTAAGACTTTGCCTTCCAATGCAGGGGGTGAAGGTTCAACCCCTGGTCTGGGAGCTACGATCCCACATGTCTTGTGGCACAAAATCAAAAACAAAGCAGAAGCAATATTGTAACAAATTCAATAAAGACTTTAAAAATGGTCCACATTAAAAAAAAACTTTAAAAAAAGAACAATTTTTAAGTATCAATTAATATTCTAATGGACTATTTCACCTACCAACTCAATTTGCAAAATCTTCACTGGACTTCTGGTGCTGGTGAAGATCAATTAAGCCCATCAGTCTTCAGCTAAAAGATCTAGTGTATGTGTACTCACTCATGTCAGACTCTTTGCAACCTTTGGATGTAGCCCACCAGGCTCTTCTTATCCATGGGCTTTTTCAAGGAAGAATACTGGAGTAGGTTGCCATTTCGTCCTTCAGGGGCTCTTCCCAATGCAGGGATCAAACCTGCATCTCTTGTGTCTCCTGCACTGCAGGCAGATTCTTTACCCACTGAGCCATAGGGGAAGCCCAAACGGTTGGGACAAAAGACAGAAGTCAACAGCCCGAGGACTCTGAAAATAGCAAGTGGGTTGGCAAGGGGAACCAAAACTCATAGGAAGCCTCTTACAGAGTAGGTTTCCAGGGTCCTCATCCTCTTTTACACCCAGCTTTCAGAGTGTGGGGTATCTTTTTTCCTATTTCCTCTCTTCAACCTGTCCAAAGGGTGAAGCAGTCACAAACCTGCACCGTGGTGCAGACTGGTGGCATTGCCGCCTGCAATCCCAAGAGAAGATCCACCTTGCTCGCCAGATGAACCGGAAAAGGGGGCTCTTATGGTTAAAGGAGTCTGGGGAAATTCCCATTATTTCTTCTCTCTCTTTTCTCTCTCTGCCTTGCCCTGAAGGTGGCCCAGGTCATATGGAGCAGTGTGACAGCACAGGTGACTAAAATGTTAAGAGAAAGTCCATTAATAGAAGACAGGTCTGGACAGATTAGTTAAAAGAAGACATTGTCAGATCGGATTGAACACACATACTCATACGAGGCACAACTACATGCCGTCGACAAGAGACTCGCTTTAATTACATGGGTAGGTTGAAAGTAAAAGGAGAGAAAAAGTTATATCATCAGCAAACACTGATCAAAAGACAACCAGCGTAGCTATATTAATATCAGACAAAGTAGATTTCAGAACAAGAAATATTGCCAGAATAAAGAAGGATATTATATAATAACAAAAAGATTAATCCATCAAAAAGATATAAAAATCCTAAATGTACAAGCACATAGCAGCAGAACTTCAAGATGCATGAAGTAAAAACTGATAGAACTAGGACGAGAAGAGGAGCGATTCACCGTTACTGTTGGTGAGGCGGCTCAGGCGGTAAAGAATCTGCCTGCGATACAGGAGACCTGGCTTTGATCCCTGGGTCAAGAAGATCCCCTGGAGAAGGGAATGGCAACCCAACTTCAGCATTCTTGTCTGGAGAATCCCATGGAGAGAGGAGTCTGGCGGGCTACAGTCCAGGGGGTCGCAAAGAGTCGGACACAGCTTAGTGACTAGCACTTTCACTTCCCGGTAAACCATAGAAAAAATAAAAAATTAGCAAGGATATAAAAGATTTATCACCATCACTCAGTGCTGCTTGACATTTACAGAACTCTGAGCAAAAAGAACAGAATACACATTCTTTTAATTGCACTTGGAACGTTCACAAAGATAAAACATTTGGGGTCATAAAATTAACCTTAACAAATTTTAAGCATCGAGACCCTATAATGTTCTCTGACCATAATATAAACTCAAAATAACAGAAGAAAAAAAAATCTTTCAAGTCCTCAAATATTTTGAAATTAAATAACACAGTTCTAAATAACCTGTGGCTGAAGGAGGAAATATCTTTAAAGGAAAAATTTATTTAATATTTTGAATACTATTTTTACTGAATTTTAATAAAATGAAAATACAACATATAAATATTTGTGGGAGAATGGTGACTGCCAGAGGTTGAGGGGGAAGGGAAAGGAGGAGTTGGGGAAATGGGTATCAAGTTTCATTTCTCAGCTAAACACTAAAATGTTCTAGAAATCTGCAGTGCAACAAAGTGCCTATAGTTACCAATACTAAGCCAGCTTTTACACTCTCCTCTTTCACCTTCATCAAGAGGCTCTTTAGTTCCTCTTCACTTTCAGCCGTTAGCGTGGTATGATCTGCATATCTGAAGCTATTTATGTTTCTCCTAGCAATCTTGATTCCAGCTTGTGCTTCATCCAGCCTGGCATTTCGCATGATGTGCTCTGCATAGAAGTTAAATGTGCAGGGGGACAATATACGGCCTTGACATACTCCTTTCCCAATTTGGAACCAGTCTGTTGTTCATGTTTGGTTCTGTTGCTTCTTGACCTGCATACAGGTTTCTCAGGAGGCAGGTAAGGTGGTCTGGTATTTCCAACTCTTAAAGAATTTTCCACAATTTGTTGTGATCCACACAGTCAAAGGCTTTAACATAGTCAACGAAGCAGAAGTAGGTGTTTTTCTGGAATTCTCTTGCTTTTTCTATGATCCAACGGATGTTGGCAATTGGATCTCTGGTTCCTCTGCCTTTTCTAAATCCAGCTTGAACATCTGAAAGTTCTCAGTTCATGTACTGTTGAAGACTAGCTTGAAGCATTTTGAGCATTATTTTGCTTAGCATGTGAAATAAGTGTGATTGTGCAGTAGTTTCAACATTCTTTGGCTTGCCCTTCTTTGGGATTGGAATGAAAACTGACTTTTTCTGGTCCTGTGGCCACTGCCGTGTTTTCCAAATTTGCTGACATATTGAGGGCAGCACTTTAACAGTATCATCTTTTGGGATTTGAAATAGCTCAGCTGGACTTCCATCACCTTCACTAGCTTTGTTCATAGTGATGCTTCCTAAGGCCCACTTGACTTCACACTCCAGGATGTCTGGCTCTAGGTGAGTAATCACACCACCATGTTTATCTGGGTCACTAAGAACTAAAGAGCCTCTTGATGAAAGTGAAAGAGGAGAGTGAAAAAGCTGGCTTAA